>NW_024044829.1:7336748-7674587 GCF_015852505.1 Tachyglossus aculeatus | reverse complement strand
AGCCCACTGTGGGCAGGGAATGTCTCTCTCTTTTGTCATATTGTACTTTCCAAGCACTTAGTACAGTGCTCTGAAAACTGTAAGTGCTCATAACTATGATTGAAAGAATGAGAAATGTTACCCAGTCCAACCCAGTTAACACTGTCTATTCCTTCCAAGCTAATCTTGTAACTTTGCCTTGTTCTCGACTGACCCCTTTTTTATGTCCTTCCTCCTGTACACAACTCCTCCCTTCCAATCAATCAACCCATGGCATTTATTGAGTACCTACTGTGTGCAAAGCATTGTACTAAGCACTTGGGAGGACTACAGTAGAATTAAAAGACACGGACCCCGGCCTTCAAACAGGGCAGAAGAGACAGTACACTAATATAAAATGCAGCACATATAAAGAAATAATAGAGTATAAAGGTAAGGCACAAAAGTGCTATCGCATGGGCTGGGGAGAGATGTGATGTGAAATGTTGTGACAAGTCAGCTTGGAGATGGATATAGAGAGAAGAGATGAGAGATGAATCACGCAATCAAATCCAACAGAGCATAGCTCTCCCTATCTTTAAAGCTCTTCTCTAATCATATCTCCTACAGGAGGCCTTCCCATATTTATTTTTCTTCTCCCTGGGTAATTTCCCTCTACCTATCACCTCAGTACTTCTGGGCCAATTACCCACTTTTAAACTTCCATCCAACCAAAGTACTCTCAATATCGATGCACCCCTACTACTGCAACACAAATTCATTAGCATATCCATGTTTTAAGGGTATTTGCTAAGCACTTACTATGTGTCAGGCACTGGACTAAGAGTTAGAATAGTTACAAGTTATGAAGATTGGCCACAATCCCTCCACTGTTTAAGGTATAAAATCCCCATTTTACAGATGAGGGAATTGAGGTGCAGAAAAGTTAGGTGACTTGCCCAAGGTCACACAGCAGACAAGTGGCAGAGTCGGAATTAGAATCCATATCCTTCTGACTCGCAGGCCCAATGCTCTTTCAATTAGGCCACACTTTTTCATTCATTCATACATACATTCATTCATTCAATCGTATTTATTGAATGCTTACTGTGTGCAGAGCATTATACTAAGTGCTGGCAAGTAAAAGTCGGCAACATATAGAGATGGTCCCTACCCAACAACGGGGCACACAGTCTAGAAAGGGGGAGTTTAGACAAAAAATCATAAACATGCTGACAGGGTATCAAAAACCGTCATAATGAAATAGAATTAAAGCTATATGCACAACTTAAATAAAATATAATAGAGTAGTAGATATGTACAAGTAAAATGAATAGAAGTAATAAATCTGTACAAATATATATAAGTGCTGTGGGGTGGGGAATGAGGTAAGGCAAGAGGGCTTTCTGTTCTTCCATCTGTAAATAATATCGATGTTTACTATCATCGGCAGTGTGGAGTAGCAGCCGTTGGCTCAGCAGAAAAGAGCACGGGCTTTGAAGTCAAAGGTCATGGGTTCAAATCCCGGCTCTTCCAATTGTCAGCTGTGTGACTTTGGGCAAGTCACTTAACTTCTCTGGGCCTCAGTTCCCTCATCTGTAAAATAGGGATTAAGACAGTGAGCCCACCTTGGGACACCCTGATCACCTTGTAACCTCCCCAGCGCATAGAACAGTGCTTTGCACATAGTAAGCGCTTAAAAATGCTATGATTATTATTATTAGCCTTTTAGTCTATTACTTCCAATGGTATTTTTGCTGCTTTCTCTACTGCTGAAAACGTTCCGTTGTAACTGTGTCACCTCTAATGTGGTCTATATGCAATGAATTAATGAGTAGCAAAGAATCAGGTATGCACCTAGACTAACTAGAAATACTCTACTTTTCAAATGAGTTCATTGTATTCTAGTTTCATTATGGTTTGAATGTCCCTTGCAGTCTTTCAGGCTTGCCAGCTGTGACTTTAGTTCCTCTGCTCCATAAAAACTCTATTCAGAACAACTTAGCTTCTCCAGGTTTGTTAATTTGTGGCACAAATCTATTTTATTTTATTTTACTTTGTTAGTATGTTTGTTTTGTTGTCTCTCTCTCCCCCTTCTAGACTGTGAGCCCGCTGCTGGGTAGGGACCATCTCTATATGTTGCAAACTTGTACTTCTCAAGTGCTTGGTGCAGTGCTTTGCACACAGTAAGTCCTCAATAAATACGATTGAATGAAAGAATGAATGAATGAATGAATGAATGAATGAATGGTAGATTTGGTGATGGAGTAATAATAATAGTAGGAGGGGAAGGAAGAGGGAGGAGAAGTAGTGGTAATAGTAGAGGTAGTAGCTACTCTAATAGTAAGTAAAGGGGTTTATTGAGCATCCCCAGGGTGTAATGCACTGAATTAAGGCCTCGGGAGAGTACAATAGAAACATAAGACATTGCTCCCTGCCGGCCTCAAGTGCTACTCAGGCCACCTGTGCTTCTGACCCATTCCCTCTCAACCCATGAAATCTCTTGCTCCGTCCCTTCTCCCCTCCGTAACTTCCATCTTCAACTGCTCACTCTCCACTGGTTCCTTCCCCTCTGCCTTCAAACATGCCCATTGTCTCTTCCATCCTAAATAAACCCTCTCTTGACTCCACCTCACCTTCTACTTATCGCCCCATATCCCTCCTACCATTCCTTTCCAATCTCCTTGAACGAGTCCATCTACACGCACTGCCTCGAATTCCCTCAGCACCAACTCTCTCCTCGGCCCCCTCCAGTCTGGCTTCCGTACCCTACATTCCACGGAAACGTCCCTCTCAAAGGTCACCAATGGACCTCCTGCTTGCCAAATCCAATGGCTCATACTCTATCCTAATCCTCCTCGACCTCTCAGCTGTCTTCGACACTGTGGACCACCTCCTTCTCCTCAACACGCTATCCAACCTTGGTTTCACAGACTCTGTCCTCTCCTGGTTCTCCTCTCTTCTCTCCAGTCGTTCATTCTCAGTCTCTTTTGCAGGCTCCTCCTCCCCCTCCCATCCCCTTACTGTGGGGGTTCCTCAAGGTTCAGTTCTTGGTCCCCTTCTGTTCTCGATGTACACTCACAACCTTGGTGACCTCATTCGCTCCCACGGCTTCAACTATCATCTCTATGCTGATGACACTCAAATCTACATCTCTGCTCCTGCTCTCTCCCCCATCCCTCCAGGCTCGCATCTCCTCCTGCCTTCAGGACATCTCCATCTGGATGTCTGCCTGCCACCTAAAACTCAACATGTCCGAGACTGAACTCCTTGTCTTCCCTTCCAAACCCTGCCCTCTCCCTGACTTTCCCATCACTGTTCACGGCACTACTATCCTTCCGGTCTCACAATCCCGCAACCTTGGTGTCATCCACGACTCTGCTCTCTCGTTCACCCCGGATATCCAAGCTGTCACCAAAACCTGCCAGTCTCGGCTCCGCAACATTGCCAAGATCCTCCTTTCCTCTCCATCCAAACGGCTACCCTGTTCGTTCAAGCTCTCATCCTATCCTGTCTGGACTACTCTATCATCCTCCTCTCCGATATCCCATCCTCTTGTCTCTCCCCACTTCAATCCATACTTCACGCCGCTGCCCGGATTGTCTTTGTCCAGAAACGCTCTGGGCACATTACTACCCTCCTCAAAAATATCCAGTGGCTACCAATCAACCTACGCATCAGGCAGAAACTCCTCACCCTCGGCTTCAAGGCACTCCATCACCTCGCCCCCTCCTACCTCACCTCCCTTCTCTCCTTCAAAAAGCTGAGCCCGCACCCTCCGCTCCTCTGCCGCTAATCTCCTCACTGTGCCACGTTCTCGCCTATCCTGCCATCGACCCCCGGCCCACGTCATCCCCCTGTCCTGGAATGCCCTCCCTCCGCACATCTGCCAAGCTAGCTCTCTTCCTCCCAGCAAGGCCCTACTGAGAGCTCACTCCCTGCAGGAGGCCTTCCCAGACTGAGCCCCCTCCTTCCTCTCCCCCTCTTCTCCCTCTCCAACCCCCCCGCCTTACCTCCTTCCCTTCCCCACAGCACCTGTATATATGTATAAATGTTTGTATGTATTTATTACTCAATTTATTTATTTATTTTACTTGTAAATATCTATTCTATTCATTTTATTTTGTTAATATGTTTTGTTTTGTTCTCTGTCTCCCCCTTCTAGACTGTGAGCCCCACTGTTGGGTAGGGACCGTCTCTGTATGTTGGCAACTTGTACTTCCCAAGCGCTTAGTACAGTTCTCTGTACACAGTAAGTGCTCAATAAATACGATTGATTGATTGTTAACTTGAATGAGGAAGATAGGCATAAAATACTTATAATTGGGATAGTCAGGATGAATTAATTGACTTTCAAACCATCATACATTACATTTGCATAAGTGCTCAGGGAGAATTAAAATTGAAAAATATGAGTGCTAGAGGTGGGTTGTTGGGTTGATGAGATTTATATTAGGACTTAATCAGGGAAGGCTTTATGAATGAGGTGGGGTTTCAGAAGGGCTCTGAAAGTGGGAGAGAGCTGTGCTCTGTCTTATTAGGTGGAAAGAGAAAAAGGACAGTTCCAGGTCAGTGGCCAGCATGACTTGGGTGAAGACCTCCTTTCCTCTACTCCCCTTGTGTTCTGTGTCACCCTGACCTGCTCCCTTTATTGATCCCCCTCCCAGCCCCACAGCACTTATGTACACAGCTGAAATTTTTCTATTGGAATTAATGACTATCTCCCCCTCTACACTGTAAGCTTGTTGTGGGGAGGGAATGTTTCTGTATATTGTTATATTGTACTCTCCCGAGTGCTTAGTGCACATAGTAAGCCCTCAATAAATAGAATTAACTGACTGACTGGAGCAGGTGGGAGAAACAAAAGCAAGGTATGGTGAGAAATCTGGACATATGATATTGACCTGGAGGGTAACTACATGATGAGTGCAGGTCTGGTGAGGCAGAGGAGGAGAAGAGCCTTAAAGCCAACCAGGAGTTTTTGCTTGTTGCCAAGGGAAATGGAATGCCAATCGAGTGAGGCATGAAGAAGATGATTTAGGCAGCAGCACATAGAAATTTGAGTGGGAAGACTCTGGAGTCAGGGAGACCAGCCAGGAACAGCATTTTCCCCCCTCCCAGCCCCACAGCACTTATGTGCATATCTGTCATTTATTTCTTTTCATTAATATCTGCCTACACCCCTTATTCATTCATTTTGTATTTCATTCATTCGTATTTACTTAACATTCACTGAGTGCAGAGAAAACTACTTAAGTGCTTGGGAGAGTACAATACAACAGTAAACAGACACATTCCCCACCCAGTCAGTTTACAATCTAGAGGGGAGAATTGTAAACTCCCTGTGAGCAGGAAATGTGTCTGTTTTACTGTTATACTGTCCTAATGTGTCTGTTTACTGTTACACTGTACTCTCCCAAGGGTTTGGTACAGTGCTCTGCTCAGTAAATGGTCAATAAATAAGATTGAATGAGTGAATGAGGAGGCCGATTATAAAAGTCCGGCCATGTTATTTCAAGAGTTTTGGACCAAGATGATAAGAGTCTGCATGGAGAAGAATGAAAGGAGGGCCAGAAATATTGTATCATAAGAACGAGGAGGATTTAGCAGTAGTTTGAATATTAGAGTGGAGAAAGAGTAGAGTGTCAAGGATGGCACCAAGGTGGATAGCGGTATCTTTGACAAAGATGGGAAGTCGGGAGAAGGGGTAGTGTTTAGGAGAGGTGACCTATGGTTTAACTTCAGGCATCTTGAGTCTGAAGTGGCCAATGAGAAAGCCAAGTGGAGGTGGTGACCTGGAGGCAAATGTGGAATTGTGGGTTAGACGAGCAATGGGAATTGGAGATGTCATTCCCAGAGGAGTGGTAACTGAAGAAAAGTGAGCACATGAGTTCCTCTAGGGAGTGTGTAGAATGGGAAAAGTAGGGGGGGGCATGATAACGTCTTGTGGGGCACCTCAGCTAGAGACTTAAGATGAAGAACAACTAGGGAAAGATGATGAGAGGGATTAGACAGGGAACTAGCTGGCCATCATAGGTGAAAGAGAATCCTATTGATACATCATTGATTTGTTGCAGAATTGGATATGAACTCGATCATCACTAAACGGTGTTTTTTGAATAGCTCTAAGGACCTAACATTACAGTGCTTGGAGAAACAGCATGACCAAATAGGCAGAGTAGGGCCCTGGAAGTCATAAGGCCATGAGTACTAATCCTGACTCTGCTACTGGTCGGCTGTGTGAACTTGGTCAAGTCACTTCACTTTTCTGTGCCTCAGCTACATCATTTGTAAAATGGGGATTGAGACTATGAGCTCTACAGAGGACAGAGACTGCATCCAACACACTTTGCTTGCATTTTAGTACAGTGTCGGGCACATAGTAAGTGCTTAACAAATACCACAATTAAGTGTCTACCTTTTTGAGTTTGGGCTGATATGTAGGACATTCTGAAGATTTATTACCTGGATCAATCGATCGATCAAAGTTATTTACTGAGCATTTATTGTGTACAGAGCACTGTACTAAGTGCTTAAGAATAATCAGTTTTCTTTATTGAGGACACGGGGCCTGAGTAGTAACTACCCAAGTTGATATACCTACTTGGATTAGAGATCTTTCCATCACTTCCCCAGGAAGACTCATTGCATGGAAAACAGTGAAGAATTAAAAACAACCAATTTTGTAATGAAAGGGGTTAGTGCATTATGACGATTTTCTTTCAGTTTCATTCCTCAACATAACCAGAAGTCTTGATGAGATCCAACAAGTTCCTGTGCCTCAATATTTTAGCATGATTAGAAAACTATGCCAGAAACGAGTGCCTTGGAAGCAGCGTGGATTAGTGGAAAGAGCACAGATTTGGGAGTCAGAGGTCATGGGTTCTAATTCCAGCTCTGCCACTTATCAGCTGTGTGATTCTGGGCAAGTCGCTTAACTTCTCTGTGCCTCAGTTACTTCATCCGTGAAATGGAGATTAAGACTGTGAGCTCCACGTGAGACAACCTGATTACCTCGTATCTTCTCCAGTGCTTAGAACAGTGCTTGGCACTTAGTAAGTAATAACAAATAGTAATAACAAATACCAGTATTATTACTATTACTATTACTATTATTATTATTATTATTATTGTGACCTTTGGTGCCTCTTGCTGACTTAGCAAGGCTTTTTACCTTGGCTAAGGTTTGTTATTTTAACAAATAATGAAGCCCAACTAAATGCCCAGGAAACTACATGAAGAAAAATGGAGGAATCACAAGAATTCCACCAGGCAAGTCTACAATTTAGTACAGCCACACCTCAGTCATTCTATCCTACTTGTGCTAGCCAAATATTTCAACTACTCAATTTCAAAATACCTTTAAAAGGATAAATTAAACGGAAAGTGGAAAAACCTATTCCCAATTGAAGATGGAATATGAATAGAAACAAAGAAGCATCCTCGGTTTAATCTAATAAATTAAGATGCCAAATCACAGCCTGCTTTCATAATCCACGTCGTAGTTAACAGGTGAAAATTGGACTTATTTCTGGACCCCACACTTCCAATCGGTCACCAAAACCTGCCCGTTTTACCTTCGCAACATTGCCAAGATCTACCCTTTCCTCTCCATCTAAACTGCTACCTTGCTGGTTCAATCTCATCCTTTCCCGACTGGATTACTGCATCAGCCTCCTATCTGATCTCCCATCCTCCCGTCTCTCTCCACTTCAGTCTATACTTCACTCTGCTTCCCGGATTATCTTTCTACAGAAATGCACTGGGCATGTCACTCCCCTCTTCAAAAATCTCCAGTGGTTGCCTATCAACCTTCAAATCAATCAAAAACTCGTCACTCAGCTTCAAGGCTCTCCATCACCTTGCCCCCTCTACCTCCCCTCCCTTCTCTCCTTCTACAGCCCAGCCTGCATACTACACTCCTCTGTCACTAAACTCCTCACTGTGCCTCATTCTTGTCTGTCCCACAGTCGACCCCCGGCCCCCGACTGGAATGACCTCCCTCCACACATCCACCGAACTAGCTCTGTTCCTCTCTTCAAATCCCTCCTGAGAGCTCACCTACTTCAGGAGGCCTTCCCAGACTGAGGTCCCCCTTTGCCCTCTCGTCCTCCTCCTTCCTTCCCCTTCGCCCTCCTCCCTCCCTCTGTCCTACCCCTTCCCCACAGCACTTGTATATATCTGTACATATTTATTATTCTATCGATTTTGTACATATTTATTACCCTATCTATCTTATTAATGATGTGTATATAGCTATAATTCTATTTATTCTGATGGTATTGACGCCTCTCTATGAGTCGGCAACATATAGAGACAGTCCGTATTCAACAGTGGTCACCAAGCAGACAAATGACAGAAGCGGGATTAAAACACAAATCCTTTGGATTCCCAGGCCCATACTCTTTGCACTAGGCCACACTGCTTCATGTCCTTGTTCAGGCCAATTGATCTCTGAGGAAATCACTTCCCGCTTCTCTACTGCTGTCAGTAGTGGACATGCTGCTATCATCACACCTTTTGTATTTCATTTACTCTTGCGCCGCTGCCCAAAACTGCCCCACACTTTGCAGTTCTCAAACCTCACACATATCAGTCTTCCAGCAATAAAAGCAATATTGAAGATGAGATTCGGAATCCAACAGGTCAGGTGGTAAAGTGGATCATCAGGGTCATCCTTCAAGCCATCCCCACCTCTCATCCCCCGACAAGTTATCCAGGGTCCATTCATAGCCAAGGTTTTCTCTGGCACTGATGAACCTTCAGACCCTCCTGGCCACACCAAACCTGGCTCTCTGGTACCCAAAGGTGGCTCAGTAAGGGATGGCGGGGGTTGCCAGTAGTGTTGGTAGGTGAGTATGACTTGTTAGATTCGGAGAATCTAATCCCTATGAGGCACTTCGGGAATGGAAGCTGATCATTAATCATGGAGGAAGAACTGTGTTCAGTGTTCGCTGAAGTCGATGACAAGAATTTAGGAAAAGTTAAATAGGGTGAATTCCTCTCTAGTATAGAGGAATGGTAGAACAAAGACCTACCCTTTCAAGATTGTAGGGAGAACTCATTCATGCACTGGCTTTGAAAGGATCTTTCAATGCTTTTACTTTAAACATCTCTGTGGGGCAATGTGGTAGCTCAGTGATGCTCTGCACAGAGTAATTGCTCAATAAATTCAATAGATCGATTAATTAAGTACCATATAGTAGTCAGTCTGTGGTGGGAGTTGACCGATTTCAAGATAGCCAAGAGAGTTGGAGAGAAGATGAGGAGAAACTACAACTCCCAATAGGCAAATACGGTTGGCAGTTCCTGAATAATAATTATGATGATGCTATTTATTAAACATTCACTTCATGAAAAGCACTGGGGTAGGCTCAAAACAAACAGATCAGATAGCCCCTTCCCACTTGGAAGTTACTGTCTAAAGGGATGGGTCTATTACCCCATGTTACAAAAAAGAAACTGAGGCACAGAGAAGGAAAGTGACTTGCTCAAGGTAACAGAGCAGGTAAGTGGAGAAGCCAGAAGTAGAAACTGGCTCTCTGACTCTGAATTCCATTCCCTTTTCACTAGGCCACTTAGTTCTATAATGGAAAAAGTGAATATGGACATTCCTGCCATTCTGTCGGGACACAGCATGGCTTAGTGGATAGAGCATGAGCCTGCGAATCAGAAGGACCTGGGTTCGAATCCTGGCTCCACCACGAGTCTGCCAAGTGACCTTGGATAAATCATTTAAGTTCTCTGTGCCTCAATTTCTTCATCTGTAAAATGGGAATTAAGGCTTTGTGCTCCATGTGGAACAATGACTCTGTCCAAACTGATTAGTTTGTATCTACCCCAGGGTTTAGTACAGTGTGTGTCACTTTAAGCGCTTAGGAGACACCAGTGTAGCTCAGTGCAAAGAGCCCGGGCTTGGGAGTCATAGGTCATGGGTTCTAGTATGATTTGCATACTATGTACAAATCACTGTTCTAAGCACTTGGAAGCTTAGAAAGTGATCAGGTTGTCCCATGTGGCGCTCACAGTCTTTATCCCCATTTTACAGTTGAGGTAACTGAGGCACAGAGAAGTTAAGTGACTTGCCCAAAGTCACATAGCTGAAATTGGTGGAGCCGGGATTTGAACCCATGACCTTTGACTCCAAAGCCCGGGCTCTTTCCACTGAGCCACGCTGGGGATTAAGACTGTGAGCCCAACGTGGGACAACCTGATGACCTTGTATCTACCCCAACGCTTAGAACAGTGCTTAGCACATAGTAAGTGCTTAACAAATACCATCATCATCATTAAAAAAAGTTTTGTGAACTGGAACAATAATAGTGCAAAGTGCTGGGTAATGATATAGAGGCTGATTTTTTTGTCTTCCTTTAGATCAGAAAAGGTAAGAAATTAAATCTGTTTACTAGTTTTGATGCCTGTCTCCCGCCTTCTAGACCATGAGCCTGCTGTGGGCAGGGATTGTCTTTGTTGTTGAACTGTACTTCCCAAGCACTTAGTACAGTGCTCTGCACACAGTAAGTGCTCAATAAATATGATTGAATGAATGAATGTGCTCTTGAAAGGAAAGTTTCCAGAATTTTTTCCTTGCACTCTTGTCAATGTGAATGCAGAGCTGGGTTTATTCTTCACCAGTAGAAGACCGAGGTAGAGGATAATTGCACTTCCCTAAATTGTAGGTTATTTGCTATGCCCATGGTCATATTATGAGTGAGAAGGAGTCTCAGAAAAGCAGGCATTCTGGAAGATTTTCTTTCTCAGGACAAAAAAGGAATGACTGTGAGATTATTTCCAGTAGAGCTGAGATTCATTTAGTTTGTAAACTTCCTATTTACTTTCAGAGTTATGCTTTTCTTTGGGGATTCTAAAACCGATAATGCCATCCCTCGAATCATCATTGATATTGTAACCTGTGTGGAAGGACTTTTTGATGTAAATCAGAGGAGGTAATTCAAAGAAGACCATACATTGAAATAACTAGGTCAAAGAGGAATAGGAAATTTTGAGTATTCATATTTTTAATAATGCAACAGAAAAAAATTGAAATGTCCTTCCTCGCCATGTTGCCTACTAGATAGAAGTGCTGTGCCTTCTGCTTAACTTCTCTAAGCAGAGTTTTTGATGGGCTTCTACCGTACATTTGGAGGGAAGAAAAGGCATGTGACATTTCAATTTGGACAATTTTAGAAATTGATAAAGCACTTTCCAGAGAACATAGACTTTTGAATCCCTTGGTTAAAAACTTAGTATCTGAGTTGAGAAGAAAATTCTTCAGTTGTGCCAAGGACCAGGTCAACTGACTCTGTTTTCTTGCATTCTCCCAAGAGCTTAAAAGAGTGCTTTGCATGCAGTCAGCACTCAACAAATATGATTGATTGTTTGATTGCCTGAAAGCCATATTACAGTCAGTCTGTGGTGAGAGATGAGTGATTTCAAATAAGCCAAAGAGAGCTGGAGGGAAGGTGAAGAAAGACAACAATTCTCAATAGGCGAAAGGGCTGAAAATTTGCATTTCCCAGAAGCCACTGAAACCATCTGGGAAGAGTTTGCCTTCACTGCCAGGGGGACAGTTCACAACTTTTGAATAAAGGTGTCCAGTATCTATGATATAGTCTGAGCACATGAAAAGATGCTGCTTCATCTCTCAGTCAATTTTTGTGGATAAGATTAAATAAGCAATAAGGGGCTATCTTTTGGGGTTTTTTTTCTATGTTACTGTTCTGAAGGTGCAGGGTAAATCTCAGTGTGAGTGTTTTCTCTGGATTTCCTCTTGCATTCCATTTGATTGTATCTTTGATGAAAATATTGATGGCAATTGTTTTATCTGTCTGCTTACTCTGATCTGACTTGGAAGCTACTGGAATTCTGTCCCCAGACTGCTCTAAGGACATGCACTGAGTTTCTCTCTTTGCTTAGGCAGAATTTGTGGGAAAATATGCCACAGGAATAATGTTTGATGACTTACTTTTATTTTTTAGGATTTAAATCTGTTTTTTCTTTTCCAGCCTTTTCCAACTGAGAGCTGTAGAGTTAAGAAGCTGCATGGCATAGTGGCTAGAGCATGGGCCTGGATTTCAGAAGCTCATGGGTTCTAATGCATATATTAAGCACTCAATCAATGGCATTGGTTGATTGACTGATAGGCAAAATATTTCCTTCTGCTTTTTTCTTTCTTCTCCTAAAACCTCTGAATATCAGTGTTATTTTGGCACGTTAATAATTGGGGTGATATTTGTCAAGGGCGTGCTATGTGTCAGGCACATAGTTATTCTCAACTGTGTATTCTTTCCTAACACTTAGCACAAAACTTTGCAATCAGTAAATGCATAGTAAATACTATTAGTACTACTAGGTGCTGGGGTAGATACAAGGTAATCAGGTCAAACACATTCCCTGTCCCACACGGGATTCCCAGTCTGGGCAGGAGGAAGAACAGTTATTTAATCCCATTTTACAGATGGGAAAACTGAGGCACAGCCAAGTGAAATGACTTGCCCAAGGTCACAGAGCAGACAAATGGCAGAGACAGGATTAGAACCCAAATCACACTGTCACAACTTGAGAATAGACTTGACTTCATCATCTCTAGTCACTCATTCATTCATTCATTCAGTCAGTCAGTCACATTTATTGAGCCCTTACTGTGTGCAGAGCACTGTACTAAGTGCTTGGGAAATACAAGTTGGCAACATATAGAGACTGTCCCTACCCAACAACGGGCTCACAGTCTAGATTGGGGAGAAAGACAACAAAATAAAACATGTGGACAGGTGTCAAGTCATCAGAATAAATAGAAGTAAAGCTAGATGCACTCATTAACAAAATAAACAGAATAGTAAATATGTACAAGTAAAATAGAGTAATAAATCTGTACAAGCATATATACATGTGCTGTGAGGAGGGGAAGGAGGTAGGGCGGGGGAGATGGGGAGGGGGAGAGTCAAGAGGGGGCTCAGTCTGGGAAGGCCTCCAGGAGGAGGTGAGCTCTCAGTAGGGCTTTGAAGGGAGGAAGAGAGCTAGCTTGGAGGATGTGCGGAGGGAAGACATTCCAGGCCAGGGGGATGACATGGGCCAGGGGTCGACGGCAGGACAGACTAGAACAAGGCACAGTGAGGAGGTTAGTGGCAGAGGAGCAGAGGGTGTGGGTTGGACTGTAGAAGGAAAGAAGGGAGGTGAAGTAGGAGAGGGCGAGGTGATGGAAAGCCTAGAAGCCGAGAGTGACGAGTTTTTGCCTGATGCTTAGGTTGAATGGTAGCCACTGGAGATTTTTGAGGAGGGGAGTAACATGCCCAGAGCGTTTCTGCACAAAGATGATCCGGACAGCAGTGTGAAGTGTAGACTGAAGTGGGGAGAGACAGGAGGATGGGAGATCAGAGACGAGGCTGATGCAGTAATCCAGTCGGGATAGGATGAGACATTGAACTTGCAAGGTAGCGGTTTGGATGGAGAAGAAAGGGCGGATCTTGGCGATGTTGTGGAGGTGAGACCGGCAGTTTTCGGTGACAGATTGGATGTGAGGGGTGAACGAGAGAGCAGAGTCGAGGATGACAACAAGGTTGAGGGCTTGTGAGATGGGAAGGATGGTAGTGCCGTGTACAGTGATGGCAAAGTCAGGGAGAGGGCAGGGTTTGGGAGGGAAGATAAGGAGTTCAGTGACCATACAACCTCTACCCTTACCATCTCTAAAATTCCTCGGTCAGACCACAACCTCCTCACCCATTCTCTCTTCCACACACCAACATCCCACAAATCTCTCTTGTTCTCTCACAGAGATCTCCAATCTTTTGACCATCTCCAATATTCCAAATCCCTCTAGCCTCATTTGTTCTTTGCATCCAAATGACAAATAGCTTCATTTTTAGGTGGTTTAACCTCTCTATCATCGATGGAAGGTACTGAAGCAGGAGCTGCGATACTGATCTTAGTTGGGCTGATTATCAGTCCAAAGTGTTTAATAGCACCTTGGGAAGCAGTATGAAAGAGTGGCTAGAGCATAGGTCTGGGAGTCAGAAGATCATGGACTCTAATCCCAGCTCTGCCACCTGTCTGCCATGTGGGGGGGAGTTGCTTTACTTCTCTGTGTCTCGGGTACCTCATCTATAAAATGAGGATTGAGACCACGAGCCCCACATGGGATAGGAACTGTGTCCAACCCACTTTGCTCATATCCACCCCAGGACTTAGTAGAGTGGCTGGCACATAGTAAGGATTTACCAAATACCACAGTTATCATTATTATAACTCGTGAAAGACTTTCAGGGAGCAATTTTATAACTCAAAGAGTGTTATCCACTAGTACATAGGCATCTGCCATTAGCAGCTCAGGGATGAGTCATAATTTGCCTTTTCTAACTACTAGAAGACACTGTAAATTCGAGCTCTTTCCCTAGGTGTTTCTTCAGACAAATCCTCTGCTCCATGCCTTTGGGTACATCAGTCAGCAAGCAGTAGTGAACAGCATTAGTGCAAGTTACAGCCTTGTTTAATGCCTTTTGTAACAGTGAAAGCTGTCAAGGGACAACCTTGATCCCAGACTCTGTATATCATTCCCCTGGGGATCAATCTAGTCATTTTACCAAACTTTTCCTTGCAGTAAAACTTGCTGGCATGAGTTCATAGTCAACTAGTACCATCCTTGAAACCTAAAGGTGGTTCAATCCATCCCTAAGGTTCCACAAATAAATAAAATATACTCACTGAATAAATAAAAAACTTACCCAAATTTACCACCTTAATTGAGGATGGATGAAACAACAAGGCGCTTGGAAGAAAATATATAGTGAGGTCCCCATAGATTATGTATAATTTATGAAAAATCAATCAAATGCTCTGTTGGCGAGGACCTGGTTAAAGTAACAACCTTTCATGTAACATTTTCATTCTAATGGAAATTCTTTTTTGAGCCATAGGTGTCCAAGATAAACATACAGAGCCTGAAAAGACCATTAGCTATCACCAGAATAGGCTGGCAAGATGGAAAACTCTGTCAGAATAAACGTTATGCATTCATGACTTCTCAAGGGGTGGAAGTAAAGGAAAATTTCTGTGTTCTTTCAAAGAGGAGCAGTGTAAATTTGCCCTGCATGTCCTTACAGTGGGAAACCCTTTGTCCCTAATAAGTTGACTTTAATGTGCAATCTTTGGGGCCAATCTTAAAGTTAAAATGTCTGCTCTATTTGGAAGGAAAACTCAGAAAAAAAGGATAGGGAATGTGCAAGCCTAAAGGACTTCCGATTACAGATACCTAGGTCTTAATCTACTATGGATTCTTACAGTTGCTGCTAACAGCACTTCCGATTTAGATGTCATGATTTCTTTTTATTTTTGAAACACGCATGTTTAAATCTATTACTACCCAACGTGGAAGAAAACTTTTATGAAAGCTAAACCACTTTGCAAATCTCAGGTTTTAATGCCTGGAAAAAGACATATAAATTGGGCTCTTCTTTGCAAGAGATGAGACAAGAAGATTGTGGCTGAGCTTTCCACCCCCTCAACAATAACATTAATGATGATGATAGTGGTATCTGTAAAGTATTTACTATGTGCCAAACACAGTACAAAACTCTGAGGAAGATATATGCAAGATTTCTAGGCTGTGAGCCCGTTGTCGTGTAGGGACCATCTCTATATGTTGTCGATTTGTACTTCCCAAGTGCTTAGTACAGTGCTCTGCACACAGTAAGTGCTCAATAAATATGATTGAATGAATGAATAATCAGGTCAGACACCATGCTTATCCAACGTGGGATTCCCAGTTTAAGTAGAGGAAAGAGAGGTATTGATTAAATCCCCATTTTCCAGATGAGGAAACTGACGCACAGTGAAGTTAAGTGACTGGCTCAAGGTCGCACATCAGGCAAAGTGTGTTTATGGAGGACTTACTGTGTGCATAGCACTATACTAAGCACTTGGGAGAGTACAGTATAACAATATAACAGACACGTTCCCTGCCCACCATGAGCTTACAGTCTCGAGAGGGAGACAGACATTAATATAAATAAATGATGTTACAGAGATGTACATAAGTGCTGTGGGTCTGGAAGGGGGGATGAAGAAAGAGAGCAAGTCAAGAAGACATGGAAAGAAGTAGGAGAAGGGGGAAGGAGGGTTTAGTCAGGGAAGGTCACCTGAAGGAGATGTGTCTTCTATAAGGTTCTGAAGGTAGGGAGAGTAATTTCCTGTCAGAAATGAAGAAGGAGGGCGTTCCAGGTCAGAGGCAGGATTCAGACAAGAGGTTGATGGTGAGATGGACGAGATGGAGGCACAGTGAGAAGGTTGGCAATAGAGGGGCAAGGTGTGTGAGTTGGGTTGTAGTAGGAGAGCAGCAAGAAGAGAGAACAAACATACAGATTCACTGAGCTGCAAAGGCCTGTAGCTTGACCAAGTTCTGGAAATTGACTGCTGGATCAGAAATAATGGCCTGGAGCTACTTAGGGGATGAGAAGCAGCAGAGCCTGGTGAAAAGAACATGGGCCTGGGAATCGGAGGACCGGGGTTCTAATCCAGCTCTGCCAAGTGCTTGCTGGGTGACTTGGGCAACACTTCACTTCCCTGTGCCTCAGATCCCTGTTTCCCATCCTACTTAGACTGAGACCCCCAAGCTGGACAGGGGCTGTGTCTGACCTAATTAACTCATACCTACCCCAGCGCTTAGAACAGTGTTGGACACATAATAAAAGCTTAACAAATACCATAAAAAAAAAACAAAAATAAAAAGAACAGTATTTCTGGGGAGGAAGAGTTGGTCCAACGAGTGCCCTTTCCAAAAACTACATGTCACTAGTTTTCCCTTTTTATTACACATATACATACCTGGCCATTAGAAGGGGGAGAGAATTCAATTTTGAAAAGCAAACCCCAGCCTCAGAGAAAGGAAAGGAGGGAGCTTGAGGGTTTTTTTTTTTTTAACTTCATTCTGTCTGAATGGAAGATCTAGTAATACTAATAATAAATATGATGATGGTGATTGTTAAGCATTTATTATATGTCAGACACTGAACTAAGCTCTGGAGTGGAGACCAGCAAATCAGGTGGACACAGTCCCTGTCTCTCATGAAGCTTAAGTTTTAATCCCATTTTACAGACGAGTGAACTGAGGAATAGAGAGGTTAAATGACTTGCCCAAGATCACTTAGCAGAAAAGTGGCAGAGCTGGAGTTAGAACCCATGTCTTTCTGACTCGCAGGCTCACGCTCTTTCCAGTAGGCCACACAGCTTCTCTAGTCCATGCTGCTTCTATGATCTGATTCTCGCACCATGGTTATAATTAAAAGGGGCCATGAAGAAGGTTACCTCCTGTTCACCTTATTGTAAACTGCCATCCTGGAAGATCTAATGAGTTAAATTCAGAAATCGCTTCTGATCTCTTGTAGCTCTACAGACTGTGAAAATCATTAATAACTGTTAAGATCATGTTCCAAAACTGATTTATGTTGACTGTGCACTCTGGCCCCCAAACTAGAAGGCATGAAAATAATTATTAATTGTTTGGGAGATTCAACTCAGCATTATAAACTGAAAATAAGCTAGAAATAATTGGAAGTTACAGAGCAGCTTAATCAAGGAAATCCTGAGTACAACCATGGATTTTCATTGGCCAAACAGAATTTCTCATTTTCATAACATTCTGCTACCGAGGCAGTGAATGATAGATATTGATGTCTGTCTCCCCTTCTAGACTGTAAGCTCACTATGGGCAGAGAACATGTTTGTTCATTCTGTTGTATTGTACTGTTCCAAGCGCTTATTACAGTGCTCTGAACACAGTAAGTGCTCAATAAATACCACTGATTGACTGATTGATTGACTCACTGACACGTTCTGTGTCTAAGGTTGTACCTACCCCAGTGCATAGTGCAGTACCTCCACATAGTAACTACATAACAAATGTTAATGAAAAAATTAAATCCCTCAGCAACACAGCAAAGCATTCTATATGTGGACATCGGTGGGTGTTTAGCTTTTTCAGTTCCACACACACCCATCATCACTGCCTTCTTCTTTGATTATAGAGGCCAAATTAACTATAACTGGAAAACTACCTGAGTTGCTTTTACCTGATGTTTCGTGCAATCATTGAACAGTCCTAGGTCATTGCTGTTTAATTTAACGATTCTACTTTCTCCCAGGAAGCTTCCTTCAGCCAGCTGTGGAATTTGTGGAAGTTTTGCCTAGTCTTGGGTTTGGAAGGAGGTACTGAGATATAATGACAATTACCTGAATCACGGTTTCTTTTTCTGCTAAGATAGTTTATTTCAAACATTTCCCTTTCGTAAAATGTGGATTGCTTGAAAATTAGGTATTATTTTCCCTCTAGATTGTAAACCCTTCAAGGATAGAAACTATCTGACTTTACACTCCAGAATGTAGACATGGATTACCACATAAAGAAGGGTATGTTTACAAGAATCTCTGATAATTAAATCTCTGGTATAATAACAGACATGGATTGTTTTGTTGAAAATGTTTTGTTATTCAAATTCATTCAAATTTGAATATCTTATTCAAGAACAGGAAGATGTGTCTTGAAATATATCAAACACTGATTGGATCCGAATTTTCACTGACATTAAAGACCAAGTTTAACTCTATCAGGGAAACTAACAACAAATTAAAGGAAAGGGTCACAAAAAGCAGAAGCCAAAGTTAAGAAGCATAGATGACAACTTTTATACTAGCCCTGTTCAAAAAAATTTTCAAGTAGCATAGATGTAAGAAGAAACTATAAAAGCTTAACACTTCAAAAACCGGTGATCATAGGCAGCACACTTACCTCTCAAAATAGCTCAGTCTGGAACAAAATATGAAAAACTATCAGGGAATATTTCTGATTTTTTTCGATAAAGAGACAGAACTGGGCCAAGGACGCAAACAAGAATATTATTTCAACACTAGTAAACATGTAAATGGAGAAGAAATACCTTCTTCACATTTTTTTTAGCTCCAAGCGTTCTGTAGCATTTTAGTAAATAATTCATGATTCTAGGAACAGGCAGTCCTTGGATATATAACAAAACTGGGGTTGAGAAACCTGTATCTCAATTCAGATACTGTAAGTCAACCAATTTTCTTTTAGGATCAGTGATATGAATAGATGACTGATTCCTGAACTGTGGTTGGTTACCTTATTTTTAACCAATTATCCAGGATTGTACTCATGTAAGCACAGGTGAGTGATGTAGTTCATTCATTCAGCTGTATTTAATAAGTGCTTACTGTGTACAGAGCACTGTACTAAGCGCTTGGGAAAGTACAATACAACAATAAACAGTGGCATTCCTTACCCACAAGAAGTTCATAGCCTAGAGACAAGCTCACAGTCTGGAATGGTTCTGGGTTAAGATGGCCCATTTCTAGGTCACTGCAAGTAAAGTGAACTTTTCAATCTTCCCTGCAGAATGCTCCCGGTGATAATTTATCTCCCTTCCTATCCCCTTACGCCTACGTTAAGCTTCTTGAGAGCAGGGATTGTGTCTTCAAACTCCTTTAACTGTACTCTCCCAAGCATTTTGTCCAGTGAATGATTGTTAGTGAATAGGCTAACATGGTCTTTGCTCCTGAACTGCCTTAGAAAATGCAGACATACTATTCCAAACTTGGACAAATGAATTTTGCTAAGATCAACTTTGGACTCATATTTAAACGGAATTTAGAGGTATTGGTCTAATTATCCATTCAAAAGGTTTGAGACTTTAATGATTTAAGCAGGCAGAGTTTCCTCCTCAGCCTTCTGCCCCCGCAAAAAAAAATGGAAATCACAGAGGAGAAAAAGGAGTATGGAGTAATGAGAAATAATGGAAGGATTTAAGTGTTTAGTTTGTTTTAATTTACCGACTTTTCCTGCTTTTATGATTCTAGGTATCATTACTTTTTCCTCATATTAGCCTTTCAGTACTTTTGCTGTTTACTTTCCTCCTATTCATAAGAACTTTAGGGTATTCATATGAAAAACCCTTCTCCAAGTGAAAAACAAATTCCTATTTCATTATCTTTCAGTGAATGTTTTATTGTAAACCTGCATCAATTTCCTAGCTAGGGTCCTTTCTCCTTGTAATACAGCAGTGTACTAGGCCTGTAGATTGTTTGATCATATCAAATTGTATAATGTAACTCAAAGAGACACTTTGATAAGGTTTGATCTTTTCGTGTGGCAAATGAATCATAATCAATGAAACATGCATTTTATAATTTATATGTGAAAGATTCTGAATTCACTGCAAAGTACTACACAGCTATCTTCTAAACATTTTAGGCTCTACTTTCCCCTCCCATTCAGATGATTGAAAATGTGCTAGAAGCTGTGAAAGGGAGATGATTCTGCCACTGATTTTTTTTCTCATGCCACTTCAGAAGCATCCCAGGATAGGGAGAGGGGAAGGAGTAGAGAAAGTGAGAAGAGCTGTTCATTGACTTTGTATCTTTCCCAATGCTTAGTACAGTGCTCGTTACACAGTATATGCTTACAAAATACTATTACTACTAGTACTAATAGCAATAATAATAATGGTACCTGTTAGGCACATACTATGTGCCAAACTCTGTTCTGAGCACTAGGATAGATGTAAATTATTCAGGCTGGACACAGTCCCTGTCCTACATGGGGCTCACCATCTTAATCCTCATTTTACAAATGAGTAAATGAGAAGAAGAAGAAGAAGAAGAAGAAGAAGAAGAAGAAGAAGAAGAAGAAGAAGAAGAAGAAGAAGAAGAAGAAGAAGAAGAAGAAGAAGAAGGAGAAAGAAGAAGAAGAAGAAGGAGAAAGAAGAAGAAGAAGAAGAAGAAGAAGAAGAAGAAAGAAGAAGAAGAAGAAGAAGAAGAAGAAGAAGAAGAAGAGGAAGAAAGAAGAAGAAGAAGCTTAATCCTCATCTTAATGCCATCTTAATCCTCTTAATCCTCATTTTACAAATGAGTAAATGAGAAGAAGAAGAAGAAGAAGAAGAAGAAGAAGAAGAAGAAGAAGAAGAAGAAGAAGAAAAAGAAGAAGAAGAAGAAGAAGATGAAAGAAGAAGAAGAAGAAGAAGAAAGAAGAAGAAGAAGAAGAAGAAGAAGAAAAGAAGAAGAAGAAAAGAAGAAGAAGAAGAAGAAAGAAGAAGAAGAAGAAGCTTAATCCTCATCTTAATGTCATCTTAATCCTCTTAATCCTCATTTTACAAAGAAGAAGAAGAAGGAAGAAGAAGAAGAAGAAGAAGAAGTAGAAGAAGAAGAAGAAGAAAGAAGAAGAAGAAGAAAAGAAGAAGAAAAGAAGAAGAAAAGAAGAAAAGAAGAAGTTTAATCCTCATCTTAATGCCATCTTAAGAAGAAGAAGAAGAAGAAGAAGAAGAAGAAGAAGAAGAAGAAGAAGAAGAATTGTGGTATTTGTTAAGCACTTACTATGTGCCAGGCACTATATTAAGCACTGGAGTGGGGTGGAAATGAGAGCTTAGCCAGGGAAGGCCTCTTGGAGAAGATGTGCCTTTAATAAGGCTCTGAAGGTAGGGAGAGTAATTGTCTGAAGAGGGAGATTGTTCCAGGCCAGAAGCAGGATGTGGACTAAAGGTAGGCTGGCACCAAAAGGGGCGAGGTGTGTGAACTAATACCATTAGTAGCGAACTAATACCATTAAAGGAGAGAACTAATGCCATTAAAAAAGAAAGAGTACTGAAATACTACTACTATTACTTCTACTACTACTCAGACTCCTTCTTGTCTGTGGTCATTGACACATGGCTTCACACTCAACTCCAGATTCCCTTCACAGTACTGGGTGACAAAACTGTACATTCGTGGACTGAAACCCATGGAAGGTAGCATAGCCATTTCCTGAGGGGAAATGGACTCAGCTGTTCTTTCTGTAATGGCATCTGGCTCTCTCCTGGACTTTGGAGTGTTCACAGGAAGAGGTGGGTAAGCCCTGGAGGCTTGTGAGGAAGAAAATGATGTGTTATGAATAAGTTTTAAGAAGAGGACAAATAATAATAATGATAAAGACTGTGGTATTTGTTAAGCACATACTGTGGGCCAAGGTCTGTACTGAGTGCTGGGGAAGATGCAAGGTGATTGTGTTGGACACAGTCTCTGTCACACATAAGGACCAAAGTCTAACAGATGAGGTAACTGAGGTATGGAGAAGTTAAGTAATTTGCCCAAGTTCACCCAGCAGACAAATGGCGGAGTCAGGATTAGAACTCAGGTCCTCTGGCTTCCAGGCCGTACTCTATCCATTAGGCTTCACTGCTTCAATCACACTTGCAGCCATAGGTGAGCTGTACTCCACGGGAAAACTCTCCATTAGATTGGAAGCTCTTCGAAAGCAGGAACTGTGTCTACTAACTCAATTGTACTCTTCCAAGCACTTGGAACAGGGCTTTGTACTGAATGAATGTTCAATAAATGTTATTGATTAATTGATGGATTAATGTTTCTGTGGGTCAGAGAGAAGGGGTGGAACTCTAGTGTGAATTTGAAATGAAGCTCATGACTATTTTCTAGACTCTTGAATTTCCAACAGTGGGTATCCATTTCTGTTCCCATCCCCTCTCCCCCATCCACTATTTTTATCTAAGTATTTCACTGGTCAACTGGATTATGGACCAATAGGATCACCTTATAGGCTAAAGATTCAAGACTATAATATCCTGGTGGTCAAGGACATGTCTACCAACTATTGTATTGCACTCTCCCGAGTGCTTAGTACAGTGCTGCATCAGAAACAACCTCCCCCTTGAGGTCCCTCTCCCCACCTGGTATGACATATTCTGACCAATGGAGTCAACCCCTGCCCCCCACTGCTGCTTCCCCCCCTCCAGAACTGGCCCCTCCCTGGAACCAGGACCTCCATCACAAGAGTCACTTTCCCCCATTAAAACTATCCCTCAATAATAAAAATAATGACATTTATTAAGCACTTACGATGTGCAAAGCACTGTTCTAAGCACTGGGGAGGTTACAAGGTTATCAGGTTGTCCCACGTGGGGCTCACAGTTTTAATCCTCTTTTTACAGATGAGGGAACTGAGGCCCAGAGAATTAAGTGACGTGCCCAAAGTCACACAGCTGATGATTGGCAGAGCCGGGATTTGAACCCATGACCTCTGACTCCAAATCCCGTGCTCTTCCCACTGAGACACGCTGCTTCTCTGCTTCGCTGCTACTTCCTTCTCTCTCCCCTGACCCTTCCTCCTCAACCCCAAGGGTCATAATGGTCCTGCTCGCTATGACACAGCTGTCGTTGTGACCCGGCTCTCGGGGCTTGGTCTCCAGCTCAGTGAGGAACGTGACTCTACCCAGACCCAGACACAGAGTCGGGCAGGTCCAGGAAAGACGATGTGGGT
Organism: Tachyglossus aculeatus; assembly: GCF_015852505.1. Lineage (NCBI taxonomy): Eukaryota > Metazoa > Chordata > Mammalia > Monotremata > Tachyglossidae > Tachyglossus > Tachyglossus aculeatus. The sequence continues at coordinate 7,651,318 of NW_024044829.1, read as the reverse complement.
CATCCTGGAAATCCTCGCCATTCTATGGGGCTTTCAGTGGCCTCTCCCAGACGAGGTATTCACCATCATCTTCCTAGTGCTGCTGCTCGGGGAGATCCAGTGGGGCCACAGGGAATTCTTGCAGAAGGAAGAAAAAACCCACAATGTGGTAAGGACCCCGATGTGACATTCCCTGCCTCCAAACAGTCAGATCTCACAGGGCCTTGGAGAAAAGGAAGCTCCCCAGCCCTCTTTCTCCCAATCCTCCGTCTCTCCCCTTCACCTGGCCACCCTAAATCCTTCATGCCACGGGTGTCTAGAGACCCAAGTGAGGACCATGGCCCCGTCCTCTGCTGCGAGCCTTCTAAACTGGAAGCTCTTTATGGGCAGGGAACGTGCCCACTCATCCAGTTGTATTCTACTCTCTAAAACGCTTAGTACAGTACTCTGAAAACAGTAAGTGCTCAATAAATACCATGTATTGTAGTGGCCTAGGGCCACTACAGCTCAGGTGGTCTTTGGTCTGGGACTTGGGAGTTGCCTGTGCTGGAGACACGCTCTCCGAGGTTTGTTCTGTCAGGTTCTTCCTCCTCCTGTCCAAGTCTGCACCCACTCTCAGTCTCCTTGCTGGCCCACCTCAGATCTCCTGGAACGGAGACAGAGCCAAAGACCAAGACTCCTTAATAGTGAAGGGAGGATCTCCTTCGAGTCCTTCGAGGGCAAAGAAGGAAGAGCCAGCCAGGGCTGGGTGCAGGGAAAAGGGAGCGAGAGTAAGGCAAGGTAATTGGCTTTCCAGCCTAGTAGAGACAGAGGAGCCCAGCCTGAACCCCTGCTAATCATGTTGGCCCCTTCCTTTGTCAACGTCCTCTGAATTCTAACTCAGAGGATGCACCAGAAAAAGGTACCATCCTGGCCTTCCCTCTTTCATTGCCCGTGCTGATATCCCTACCTCCAAAATCTGAGGTTCCAGATCCTACTTTCCCAATATTTTTTTCTTATGCCATCGGTTACATGTTGCATATCAGATACTGTTCTAAGCACTGGAGTAGATTTGAGCTAAGCAACTGGGACATGGTCCATGTCTTAGTCCTTCACAGTCTTAGTCCCCATTCTATAGATGAAGTAACTCGAGGCACAGACAAATGAAGACAAGACGGGCAAATGAGAAGCAATTATGCCTAGTGGATAGAGCAATATCCTGGGAGTCAGCAGGACCTGGGTTCTTATTCCAGCTCTGCCACTTGTCCACTGTGTGACCTGGGGCATGTAGCTTCCCTTCTTTGTGCCTCAGTTTCCTCAACTGTAAAATGTGGATTCCTGTTCTTCCTCCTACTTGGACTGTGAGCCCCATGCAGGACAGGGACTGTGTCCAACCTAATTAGCTGCTACCTAACCCAATACTTAGAACAGTGTTTGACCCAAAATAAGTGCTTAACAAATAATATTTAAAAAGTGGCAGAGACAGCATTAGTTTAGTCTGACTCCCAGTGCTCTATACACTAAGCCATGCAGCTTCCTTCTTTTCACAGAGTGTATAAAACTAGACCTGAAAGAGCAACCTAGGTTAAAAGGCTCCAGTTCCTTTCAGTCCCAGAGTCTTAGAACAGAGCCCAGCTTTTGTGGGGGCCCTAATGATCTTAGGACATTGGTTGGAGGGAGGATGCATGTGACAACTTTTCTCAGGGGGCTGTCGTTCCTTCTTCCCGCTGGGTTGACCTGGCAGGACCCGCATGGTGGAGAGCTAGGGACCCTGGGCAAAACCTGGTTTCGAATAGCACGATGGAGCCTAGTCCACCCCATTCCAAGGACCCCAAGTAACTCATTCCCGTGGTCTAGTTCCGAGGATTGTGGAGATGTGTGATCGAAATCTACAGGATATTCTGCATCTCCTGAAAAGGCGATCCATTCATTCTTTTTTTCCCGTTCCCTGGGCCCTCGCCCAGGCCCTGAAAATACCCAGGGTGATAAACAGGGACCCTAGGAAGAGGGAGACAGTGGCGGGGCAGGGGGAGGTGGGAAGAATGTGGGCGATAGCATAATGGGTGTTATGGGGCTGTTGGGGGATGATCAGATAGGATGCGGGGGGCAGACCTTGTGGGTGGGAGGACGTGTTGTGACAACTGATCCCGCTTGTGAATCAACAGAAGCCCAGGGCTTAGGACTCCCTCAGAAGGAGGGACTTGTCCCCCAGATCAGCATACATCAGGTTTGGGGTTCCCTTCTCCTTCTCGGTCTAGAGGATCCCTCGGGTCCTTGACACTGGGACTGTGGAGGGACTGCAGATAGACCCGATGGAGAGAGGCTTTACGGGGAGGAACAGGGACCCCATTTTAGGAGAGAAAATATTTTGTGCAATCTGAGGGGGAAGAAATATAAACAGTAACAGGACTAATAGGGCCAAGAGCCAGAGGGATCAGCTGGTGGAATGTCTTAATGTTGATTTGATAGGGATAATCATCATAATCATAACAAAAACAGTTATCGTTAGCCCGACACAGTGTGCCAATCATTGAGCTGGAGTTGATATAAATGAATCAGATCAAGCACAGTCATTGTCCCACGTGGAGCTAAGGGTATAACGAAGAGGGAGATGAGGTCCTCCATCCCCCTTTTAGAGATGAGCAAACTGAGGCCCAGGGAAGGTAACTGACTTGCCTGAGGTCATGCAGTAAGCAGTCATCAGAGCCTGGTTTAGAACTCAGGTCTCCTGATTCCCAGGGCTGGACTCTTTCTCTTGGAGCTCCCATCCTCTGCTCAAGCAAAGATGGGTTTGTCTTGTCCAGAAAGGTGTCTGGGGAAAGTAATTTCAACTATCGATTATCTGATTCCTGGCTCTGCAATATTCTATCTTCCTGCTGTTCCCAATAGGACAATCTCCTCCACCCTTCCTCCGCTTAGATCCAGAGTTCCTAGAGAACAGCTAGAAGAGAGAATGTGGTAGAGCCAGGAAGTGCTCCTCTAATGCCAACCTTCTCAGTGTACTTCGATCTCATCTATCTCTCTGCCTACCCCTTGCCCACATCCTCCCTCTGTCCTGGAATGCCCTCCCTCCTCAAATCTGACAGACAATTACTCTCCTCATCTTCAAATCCTTACGGAAGCCACGTCTCCTCCAAGCGGCCTTCCCAAACTAAGCTCTGTTTTACTTTTCTTCCCTCCCTTTCGCATTGCTCTGACTTGCTCCTTTTATTCATTTCCCCTCACAGCCCCACAGCAGTTATGTACATGTGTCATTTATTTATTTATTTATTTATATCAGTGTCAGTTTCCCCTTCTAGACTGTGGGCAGAGCAGGGAATGTGTATGCTTATCATTATACTGTTCTCTCCCAAGCGCTTAGTACAGTGGTTTGCACCCAGTAAGTGCTCAATAAAAAACTGAATGAATGAATGAATGAATGAATGGCCTGCATATCTTATTTCTACCCCAGAGTTTACTTCTTATCACATAGACTGGGACTCCGTTCCCGAGAGGCCCGCCCGCCCGCCATCACCCCGCGAGGACTTGCCGCTCCCGGAAGGCTCCTCTCCTCAGAGCGCCGCCATTGACGCCCGTGACTCCGTTCCCGAGAGGCCTGGCCGCCCACCCTCCCGCCATCTCAGCGCCCCCACGGACGCCCCGCCTGCTTCCACCCCCCCCACTTAGGAGGCCTTCCGTAAAGTGCCCCTCATCCCCCCCCCCTTCCCGGTCCGGTCCTGACTGACTCTACCCCCGCCCGCCCCCAGGTAAAAAGCCCTTGTTAGCACCTTGTTAGCACCATGTTACATGTTACATTAACGACAACCTCATTCACACCTCCTCAGCCCTCCCATGCTAGTTGACTGTTCGCTCCCCTCCCCAGGTATCTCTGCTCCCTGACCCCCCTTAACTGGCCCACCCTACTCCAGCTCTTAATAGTTTGTATCTGCTCTCTGTGGCATCATTGTTTGCCAATTCTATTATTGCCATAGCATATTGATTGTGTAACTACACCCTGTGATGATATCGCCTACTTATATCATAGCCACTGTTTTATTGCTTCTGCATCTCAATTGTTAACCTCCCACTGTACTGTCACTCGCCATGCTGACCTCACCATGAACTTTCAATTCCCTTGCTCCCAACTGCCATTCCCATTCCTCACCTTCCCTTTCCCCACTCCCACTCAGCTTTTTCCCTCCCTCTCACCCACCAAGACCACTCCCCCTCACCCCCTACCAAGGATCCCTCTGTACCAGCGCCAGTCCTCCACTCCTCCCTCCTGGCCCCCTCCCTCCCCTTCTCCCCGCCCCACCCCATCCCAGTTCTCCTTTCCCATCGCCACCCCTCTTCCCACTCTCCCCGCCCAGGCCCCCGCCAACTCATCCCAATCCAAACCCTCCCCACCCCTCGCACCCTTCCCCCTCCCTCCCCTCCCGCGACAGCTGCTGCCAAGTGTGGCCTCTGGAACCCCCGCTCCGTTTAAGTAATATCTCTTTCATCCAGGACCTATTCCTTTCCAGCTCTCTACTCCTCCTCGCCCTAACTGAAACATGGCTATCTCCGGACGACACGGTCTATTCTGCTGCTCTCTCCAGTGGAGGCCTCTTCTTCTCCCACTCCTCCGGACTCACCGGAAAAGGAGGAGGTGTCGGTTTCCTTCTCGCCCCCCAATGTCGCTTTCGCACTATCCTTCCTCCCCTTCCCTTTCCTTCCCTTCCTTTAAAGCCCACATTATTCGCCTCTACCACCCCCTCCAGATTCTTGTAGCCGCCATCTACCGCCCTCCCGGCCCCACTTCAATTTCTTTAACGACTTTGACCCCTTCCTCACTTTCCTTCTCTCCTTCTCCATGCCCACTCTGATCCTCGGAGACTTCAACATCCACATGGATATCCCTGATGACTCCTCTGCCGCCCGCCTTCTATCTCTCCTCGACGCTGCCAACCTCTTCCTCCACCCCACCTCACCCACTCACCAACTTGGTCATACCCTCGACCTCATCATCTCCTATCGCTGCACCATGCACACCCTCACCAACTCTGAAATCCCTCTTTCTGATCATAATCTTCTCACCTGCCTCCTCACTAACACTCCTTTCCCCTGTAAATCCATATTACTCCCTCACAGAAATCTCTGCTCTCTTGACCCCATCCATCTTTCGGAGCACTTCACACCCCACCTCGCCGCCCTCTCCACTCTACCCAGTCTTGATGATCAGATTACTGCTCTCAACTCTACCCTTTCTACTCAGCTAGACTCACTCGCTCCTCTTTCCCTTCGCTGCTCTCGTACCACTAACCCACAGCCCTGGATCACTGCTACTGTCCGCCTCCTTCGCTCTTATGCTCGAGCCACCGTGCCAACCTCGTTCACTTCAAATTTATCCTTTCCTGCCTTAACTCAACCCTCTCCTCTGCCAGACAAAACTATTTCTCCTCCCTCATTGACACCCATGCCCATCACCCCCTCCAGCTCTTCTGTACATTCAACTCCCTTCTCAGGCTCCCGGTTCCTCCCCCTCCTCCTTCCCTCACCCACAACGATCTGGCCTCCTACTTCATTAACAAAATTAAATCCATCAGGTCCGACGTCCACAAAGTCACTTCCTCCCCTTCTCCAACCCCCCGGCTCTCAACATTCTCTGCTACTCTCCCATCCTTCCCAGCAGTATCCTCAGATGAGCTCTCCTCCCTCCTCTCAAGTGCTACTCCGGCCACCTGTGCTTCTGACCCCATTCCCTCTCATCTCATGAAATCTCTCGCTCCATCCCTTTTCCCCTCCTTAACTTCCATCTTCAACAGCTCACTCTCCACTGGTTCCTTCCCCTCTGCCTTCAAGCATGTCCATGTCTCTCCCATCCTAAAAAAAACCCCTCTCTTGACCCCACCTCACCTTCTAGTTATCGCCCCATATTCCTCCTACCATTCCTTTCCAAACTCCTTGAACGAGTTGTCTACACGCGCTGCCTCGAGTTCCTCAACAAAAACACTTCCCCGACCCCCTCCAGTCTGGCTTCCGTCCCCAACATTCCACGGAAACTGCGCTCTCAAAGGTCACCAATGACCTCCTGCTTGCCATATCCAACGGCTCATACTCTGTCCTAATCCTCCTCGACCTCTCAGCTGCCTTCGACACAGTGGACCACCCCCTTCTCCTCAACACGCTATGTGACCTTGGCTTCACAGACTCCGTCGTCTCCTGGTTCTCCTCTTATCTCTCTGGTGGTTCATTCTCAGTCTCTTTTGCAAACTCCTCCTCCTCCTCCCATCCCCTTACTGTGGGGGTTCCCCAAGGTTCAGTGCTTGGTCCCCTTCTATTCTCGTTCTACACTCACTCCCTTGGTGACCTCATTCGCTCCCACGGCTTCAACTATCACCTCTACGCTGATGACACCCAGATCTACATCTCTGCCCCTGCTCTCTCCCCCTCCCTCCAGGCTCGCATCTCCTCCTGCCTTCAGGACATCTCCATCTGGATGTCCGCCCGCCACCTAAAGCTCAACATGTCGAAGACTGAGCTCCTTGTCTTCCCTCCCAAACCTTGTCCTCTCCCTGACTTTCCCATCTCTGTTGACGGCACTACCATCCTTCCCGTCTCACAAGCCCGCAACCTTGGTGTCATCCTCGACTCCGCTCTCTCATTCACCCCTCACATCCAAGCCGTCACCAAAACCTGCCGGTCTCAGCTCCGCAACATTGCCAAGATCCGCCCTTTCCTCTCCATCCAAACCGCTACCCTGCTAATTCAAGCTCTCATCCTATCCCGTCTGGACTACTGCACTAGCCTTCTCTCTGATCTCCCATCCTCGTGTCTCTCTCCACTTCAATCCATACTTCATGCTGCTGCCCGGATTATCTTTGTCCAGAAACGCTCTGGACATATCACTCCCCTCCTCAAAAACCTCCAATGGCTACCGATCAATCTGCGCATCAGGCAGAAACTCCTCACCCTGGGCTTCAAGGCTCTCCATCACCTCGCCCCTCCTACCTCACCTCCCTTCTCTCCTTCTACTGCCCAGCCCGCACCCTCCGCTCCTCCACCACTAATCTCCTCACTGTACCTCGCTCTCGCCTGTCCCGCCATCGACCCCCGGCCCACGTCATCCCCCGGGCCTGGAATGCCCTCCCTCTGCCCATCCGCCAAGCTAGCTCTCTTCCTCCCTTCAAGGCCCTGCTGAGAGCTCACCTCCTCCAGGAGGCCTTCCCAGATTGAGCCCCTTCTTTCCTCTCCCCCTCGTCCCCCTCTCCATCCCCCCGCCTTACCGCCTTCCCCTCCCCACAGCACCTGTATATATGTATATATGGTTGTACATATTTATTACTCTGTTTATTTATTTATTTATTTATTTTACTTGTACATTTCTATCCTACTTATTTTATTTTGTTGGTATGTTTGGTTCTGTTCTCTGTCTCCCCCTTTTAGACTGTGAGCCCACTATCGGGTAGGGACTGTCTCTATGTGATGCCAATTTGTACTTCCCAAGCGCTTAGTACAGTGCTCTGCACATAGTAAGCGCTCAATAAATACGATTGATTGATTGATTGATAGACTGTGAGTCCCATGTGGGACAGTGGCAAAGAAGCAGCATGACCTAGTGGAAAGAGCATGGGCTGTGGAGTCAGAAGGACCCGCGTTCTAATCCCAGCTCCACTACTTGTCTGGAGTGCGACCTTGGGCAAGTCACTTCACTAAACTTTTCTGTGCCTCAGTTTCCTCAACTGTAAAATGGGGGTCAAATTATTTCTCCCCCTTCTACCTAGAATGTGAGCCCCATATAAAACAGAAACTGAATCTGACCTGATTAACGTGTAACTGCACCAGCGCTTCAAACGAAGCTTGACATACAATAAGCACTTAAATATAACTATAATAATAATGATAATTGCAGTAATTAATTGTCATTATTATTATATTAGATACAGACACATCCTCAATGGCACTCAAAAACTAAGAGTGTCAGAGAACAAGTATTTAAGGCTGATTTTATAAATGAGGGAACAGAGGCACAGAGCAATTAAGTGACTTGCCCGTGATAACTCAGCCAACCAAGTCCCGTGCGCCTTCTACTAAGCCACACTGCTGCTTCGGTTGGTGCCTGGAACCCCTCTCCAGGATCCATTCTTCCCAGATTACATGAGTTTCCTGACTCTAGAGTGAGATGGCAGGGGAATCCAGAGAAGGGAATCCCAGTTGGCCCCTGAGGCCCCAGCTGGTCTGACGAGACCCCAGAAAAATGATCAAGATGGTAATAATAATAATGATAATAATAGCATTTTTTACGCACTTATTAAGTGCCAGGTACTGTACTAAGCGCTGGGGAGGATGCAAGGAAAAGCAGTTGGACACAGTTGCCTGTCCCACATGGGGCTCAACATCTTAATCCCCATTTCACAGATGAAGTCACTGAGGCACAGATAAGTAAAGCTACTTGCCCAAAGTCACACAGCAGACAAGCCAGGATTAGCACTCATGGCCAAGCCTATGCTCTAACCACTACAACTAGCTGCTTCTCTTCCCCATATCACCATAGCCAGTGAGCAGGGTTGGGGCAAGGGAGAAGAGGCTCCATTTGGTTGCTCACTCACTAATTTTGGATTCCTCTGGTCTAGGAGGAATAGACCAGGGTGGAAGGGGGAGGGAGGTGGCTCAAGGGACTCTCAGGGGCTTTTGTTCCATCCTTCATCAGGGGTATATTTTGCTCTCCCAAGATGTTAATACAGCACTCTGCACACAGTATGAGCTCAACAAATATGATTGACTGACTCACTGACTGTTTGGCCTGGCAGGGCTTCTAGGTTGAAGAAGTGGAGTTCTTGGGCACAGAAGAAAAGGGCAGAATGAACTTGTTCCCAGGAAACATAAGCAAACCATTTTCATGGTTTCCTAGTTTGGAGGTTGTACAAAAAATACACCAAGAATCTCATGAAATTATGTGTCTCTGGAAAAGATAATCGAGTCATTCTCTTATCTCCCTCCCTGGGCCTGCACCTAGACTCTGATCCAATCAAGGGTGGAAGATATTGTTATTATTATTATTATTATTTTAAGAAAGTATCCCACGGAAGAAGGGTCCAGGGTGTGTGTGCATCTGTGTATGCACTTGCTTGGATTGAGGAATGGTTTTTTTTATGGCATTTGTTAAGTGCTCTATTATGTGCCAGACACTGTACTAGGCCCTAGGGTACATGCCAAATAATCAGTCTGGACACAGTCCATGTCCCACACGGAGCTCACAGTCTTAATCTCCCCTTTACAGATGTGAGAACTGAGGCACAGACAAATGAAGTTACTTGTCCAAGGTCATACGACAGACAAGTGGCAGAGCTGGGATTAGAACCCAGGTCCTTCAGACTCCCAGGCCTGTGCTCTGTCCACCAGGACACCTGCTTCTCTCAGTGGCCCTGGGGGCTGGGGGGGGGCTGACTGGATATTATGTGTGGGACAAACAGTGGTGATAGGCCCACTTGTTGTGACAGCTAGCCTGACAGATGAACCAACAGAAGCCCAGGGCTCAGGACTGCCTCAGAGGGGAGTTTGTCACTCAGCTCTTCAGGGGTCAGGATCAGGTTCACTTCTAATTAATCATCTAGGGGAATCCCTCAATACCTTGAGGATGCAACGAATATGTACATAAGTGCTGAGGGGCTGGGAAGAGGTATGAACAAAGGGAGTAATGCAGAAAGGATTGGTAAAAAAGTAAAAGAGGGCTTAGGGAAGGCCTCTGGAGGAGATGTGCCTTCAATAAGGTTTTTGAAGGTGAAGTGAGTCTGTAGCATATGAAAAGGAAGAGCATTCTAGGACAGAGGCAGGACATGGGAGAGAAGTCGGCAGTGAGAGAGATGAGATCAAGGTACAGCGAGAAGACTAGTATTAGAGGAGCAATATGTGCAGACTGGGTCATAGTAGGAAACTAGCGAGATGAGGTAGGAGCAGGCAATGTGACTGAGCACTTTAAAGCTAATGTCCCTTTAAAGCTTCCATCTCTGGGGCCTGCTGTTGAGGCTACTCTAGTCCTAAACTTCCCAACTGTGGTATATTTTTAAGACAAAATCAATGACCTCAAACCCTTTGGTTTCCTAAACACACTGAGCATGGGAAAAGTCAGACACGCACTGTGTTTTGAGGGTAACTGTCTTACAGTGTCAGTGGTAACCTGTGGTTTTAATTCAGCCTAAGGAAATATTCTGCTAACAGGAATTCAAGGAGCTAAGAGGTCATGGCGAGCTTGGGGCCTACAGGAACTCACCACTACCCAGACTTCCTAGGGCTCTAATCAATCCGTCGACGTTATTTATTGAGTGCTTACTAAGTGCTGAGTTCTGTACAAAGCGCTTGGGAGAGTAAGATACAACAGAATTAGTGGACACATTCCCTGCTGCCCAGAGAAAGTTTACAGTTTAAAGAACTCAGAAGAGAGACTGGAATGCCTTCTGCAACTCTTTTTCATTTAAATCTCTCTTCTAGTTCTTGCCTCTGCCTCTTGGAGTTCAAACTTGGGTGTGCAGAGCATTTCCTCAAGGCAAAAATGACTCCATCTCATTATTGATATAGTTGCCTTTGGGCTAATGCAGTGAGTAGTGTGCTCTACTGAACTCCAGGTGCCTTGCACTTTTTCTGATAGGTTGGGATCAGAATGAATAAAGAAGAAAGTAGAACAAGACAATAAAGGTATCTCAATGATAATTTTCCATCAACCACTGGTATTTATGGAGCGCCTAGTGTGTGCTGAGCACTGCTCTAAGCTCTTGGGAGAGTACACTACAGTATAATACAACAGTGTTGGTAGACACGTTCCCTGTCCTCAAGAAGTTTAGAGTCTTGTGAAAGGGCTCACAGTCCAGTGGAAACATTGTTGATTCTGCTACAGCTGAACCAATTCTGAGTACATGCCTGTTCTCTCTCCTAGACAGCAGTTCACTCCCTGCCCCACAGGACATATATAAATATCCCTATATTCTACTATTTCTCTCCGATTTGTCATTTATTTAAATGTGTCCATCTCCCCCACTAGTCTGTAAGGTTTTTGTGGGCTGGGATCATTTATAACTACTCTTTTGGATTGTACACTCTCAAGTGCTGAGTACAGTGATCTGGACACACAGCAAGGGCTCGACGAATACTATTAATTGATTAAGGAAATGATTGCATAATACAATACAGTTGGTTGACATGATTCCTGACCACAAGAAATTCACAGACGAAAACTGTAAATTGCTAGCAACTTTCTAGTGTGACATAATGGAGAGAGTACGGGCCTAGGAGTCAGAGGACTTGGGATCTAATTTTGACACTGCCACTTGTATGCTGGGTGAACTTGGTCAAGTCACTTCACTTCTCTGTTGCTCAGTTACCTCAACTAAAAAATGGGGATTAAGAATGTGAGCCCCATGTGGGACAGGGGCTGTCCAGCTTGTATCTACTTCAGGGTTTCCTACAGTTCCTGGCACATAGTAAGCACTTAACAAATACCATTAAAAAAAATTAGGTTCCTGCAAAGAGATCAGTAAACATCATTTGTGCACATCCGATTGGCTGTTAAGCACTCAAAGTGGCCCAGAAAGTATTTGTGGGGTTGTGTTGGGCTTCTGGCCACATTGAATTTCTGAGGACCTAGGGTGGGCTTTACAGCTTGTTTGGGTTTGAATAATTTGAATTCTCTATTTTGCCACTCTAGACTGTTCTTCTAAAGATAAAAGGGATGAAAACCTTTTCAAAGAAATTCAAACGTGCTCGTGAGCTATCCAAAGGAATAGCTGGTCCATGTCACTCCATTCCCAGTTTCTCAAGTGGTTCGTCTTTACTCTGGGGCTCTAGGGAAGTTTTTCCACAATCCCACAACCTTGGTGACCTCCTTGACTCCCCTCTCTCATTCACTCCACTTATCGAATCAGTCACCAATTCCTGACGGTTTCACCTTCACATCGCCAAATTCCACCCTTTACTCTCCATCCAAACCACTATCATGCTAGTAAAATCACTCGTCCTGTCCAGACTAGATTACTGCATCAGCCTCCTTTCTGATCTCCAAACCTCCTGCCTCTCCTCGTTTCAGTCCATATTTTACTCTGCAACCCAGGTTATCTTTCTATAGAGACGTTCAGGGCATGTCACCCCACTCCTCAAAACTCTTTATTGGTTGCCTATCAACCTCTGGATCAAACAAAAATTCCTCCCGATTGGCTTCAAAGCTCTCCATCACCTTACCTCTTCCTACCTCACCTACCTTCCCTCCTTCTATATCCCACCCACACACTCCACTCCTCTGGTGCTTCTCACTGTGCTTCAATCTTGCCTCCCCTGCCTTCATCCCCTGGCCCACATCCTACCTCAGGCCTGGGAGACCCTTTCTACTCAAATCCACCAAATAATCACTCTTCCCCCCTTTAAAGCCCTATCGAAGGCTCACCTCCTCCAAGAGGCCTTTCCAAACTAAGCCTCCATTTTCCTCAGCTCCCCCTTCCTTCTGCATCACCTCGACTCACTCCCTTTGGTTTTCCCCACCTCTCCCCACCCCAGAGCACTTATGTATATATATGTACATATCTATAATTCTACATTTCAGTCTTTATTTCACTCTGCTGCCCGGATTATCTTTCTACAGAAACGCTCTGGGCATGTCCCTCCCCTCCTCAAAAGTCTCCAATGGTTGCCTATCAACCTTCAAATCAAGCTAAAACTCAGCTCTCTCAGCATCAAAGATCTCTGTCACCTTGCCCCTCTTCTACCTAACCTGCCTTCTCTCCTTCTATAGCCCACCCGAAACACTCTGCTCCTCTGCCGCTAACTTCCTCACTGTACCTCGTTCTTATCTGTCCCACCATCGACCCCTGGCCCACATCCTGACTCTGACCTGGATTGCTCTCCCTCCACACATCAGCCAAACTAGCTCTCTTCCTAACTTCAAAACCCGACTGAGAGCTCACCTCCTACAGGAGGCCTTGCCAGACTGAGCCTCCCCTTTTTCCTCTCCTCCTCATCCTCCTCTCCCCATCACCCCCCCGCCCTACCCCCTTCCCCTCCCCACAGCACTTGCGCATATTTGTACATATTTACTGTATTTTATTAATGATGTGTACATAGCTATAATTCTATTTATTCTGATGGTATTGACACCTGTCTACTTGTTTTGTTTTGTTGCCTGTCTCCCCCTTCTAGACTGTGACCCCGTTGTTGGGTAGGGACCATCTCTATATTTTGCCGATTTGTACTTCCCAAGCACTTAGAACAGTGCTCTGCACACAGTAAGTGCTCAATAAATGCGATTGAATGAATGAACGAATGAATGGATTTACTTATATAGATGCCTGTTCCTTGTTTTGATGTCTGCCTTCTCCTTTCTAGAATATTAGCTCTGTGTGGGCAGGAATTGTACTTTCCAAGCACTTACTACAGTGCCCTGCACACAGGAAGCTCTCAATAAATACAGTTGAATGAATTTTTTTTTTAATCGAATGGTGGTGGATGCTATTTATTGTGTTTTTACTGACTGCAGAGCACTGCACCAAATGCTTACAAGAGCACAATTCTACAGAGCTGATGGACCCTGCACTTGTCTGGAATGTGGCAATGGGACTTATGGGTTTCATGGTCACAGTGCACCCTAGGACAAATCCTGAGCCTGGTTTATCAGGCTACAAGGCTGCAGCTTGGCCCCAGACACTGACACGATCTACTGGCTCTGAGAAGGAAGTTCTCCCCTCCCTGAGACTGAAATACCTGAGTCTGACCTGCCACCTTGGTGATCAAAGTAGGGGACACGTTGTTGGACAGACAGGCTCATGTTGAATGGGGAAAAGTTTTTTTTTTCTTTCTGGTATTTGTTAAGCCCTGACTAAGTGCCAGGCATTGTTTTAAGTGCTGGGGTAGGTGCAGTTTAGTCAGGTTGGACTCAGTCCATTTTACACATGGGGCTCAAATTCTTAATTCCCATTTGATAGGCAAGAGAATGGAGGACAAGAGAAGTGAACTGACCTGTTGAAGGACATCCTCCAGACAAATGGAGGAGTTGGGATTCGAACACACATTCTGTCCACTAGACCATGCTGCTTCTCAACTCCAGCTGAGGCCCTCAAGACTGATCTGGATTGTACCTGACCATTCACACATCTGCCCAGGACTGATTTCAACAGCCTCACACTCCTGCTCCTCGCTCCTCTCCCCATCCACAAGGAGGGAGAAGGACAACACCCCAGTCCCCAAAGTGGGTAGTAGCTCACAGACCCAGGGCCCAAGTTCTAACTCTTCCTCAGGACCTAGCCTGGGTTTGGCAGGACAGACAGAAGACATGGCTCTGTCACAGGAAGATTACTGCATTTGATAGGATACTGGGATGGTGAATGAAATCAGATGTTGGGCAATGGAAGGAACAGGCCCAGCCTCTGGTTAATCTGCAGTTCAGTTTTCCCACAATTTGTATCTTACACAGCACCTAGTACAGTGCCAATTCAAAAAAGAGGGAACATTGCTTGATTACATGTTTTGGTTTTGTATTATGTGATTCTTTCCCTGGATGTCCTTTGCCAGTCTCTCCATCTCTTTTTAGTTTATGAGTCAGAGATCCAATACAAAAGACTAAGTTCTCAGGATGAAACAGAAAATTTCCTGGTTTGTTGGGCAATGTGCTCTTGCTTTTGGATTTTCAGCACTCTCGGGGAGATGCTAGTTTTCCTTTGCAGGTTCTTTCCAGATTTAAAGAACAATATTATATTCTTAGATGGTGAGCCCTTTGTGAGATGGTGTCCAATCTGATTATCTTGTATACACCTGAGTGCTCAGCACAGGGCCTTTCACATAGTAATTGTCCAATCAATGCTATCATCATTTCACTCTTGCTTGACAATTCATATCATAAGCTATTCAAGTGGAAGGCTACAAAAGGCCCCAATCAGTCCTTCCCAACAGTTGTTGGGAAGCATATTGAAGCTTTAGTTGAAGGATGAAAGGATTAATTAAGAGAAGCCGCATGGCTCAGTGGAAAGAGCCCGGACTTGAGAGTCAGAGGTCGTGGGTTCTAATCCTGCCTCTGCCAGTTGTCAGCTGTGTGACTTTGGGCAAATCACTTCACTTTACTGGGCCTCAGGTACCTCATCTGGAAAATGGGGAGTAAGAATGTGAGCCCCATATGGGATGACTAGATTACCTTGTATCCCTCCCAGCGCTTAGAACAGTACTTGGCACATAGTAAACACTTAACAAATGCCATCATTATTATTAATTCTGGCTCCTCCGTTTGTCTTCTGCGTGACCTTGGGCAACTCACTTCACTTCTCTGTTCCTCAGTTACCTCATCTGTGAAATGGAGACTAAGACTGGGAGTCCCACAGAGGACAGGGACTCTGTCCAACTTGATTTTCTCGTATCCACCCCAGAGTTTAGTACAGTGCCCAGTACATAGTAAGTGCTTAACATATATTATTCTTATTATTGTTATTATAATTATTACTATCATTAATGTCGAGGTGATCTTATTGGGAAGATTTACCATTCAGGACGCAACCAGAACCCCAAGATAACAGCACTGAAGACGATTATGTGGAAAGTGCCAAGGATGTCACAAGGCAATGCAGAGAACCACTAGGTGGCGCCACTTGGGAACGGGCAGGATACCCCAGCTATCATGTAAGTGAAAGTGATGCCGATTTGCACTCTCCCAAGTGCTTAGTACAGTGCTCTGCACATAGTAAGCATGCAATAAACACGACTGAATGAATGAAGTGATGTTCTAAAAGTCAGTCAGTCAGTCGTATTATTGAGCATTTACTGTGTGCAGAGTCCAGCTCTGTGTACTTGGGAGAGAACAATATAGCAATGAACAGACACATACACTGCCCACAACAAGCATAAAGCCTAGAGGGAGAGGTAGACATTAATGTAAATGAATAAATTAGGGATATTAGTCCTGTAAGGCTGGGGGGTGGGGGGGGTGTTGATAAAAGGAGCAAGTCAAGGCAATGTAGAAGGGAGAGCTTGATTTTCACTCCAGCTTCAGCCCCACCGTGCATATGTACACATCTTTCTACTCTGCCATTTCCTCTATCTGAAGTGTAGTTTAATTACTGTCTTTTTGTTGCTGTTTAATAGTATTTGTTAAGCATTTACTATGTGCCAGGCACTCTACTAGGCACTGGGGTAGATACAAGGTAATCAGTTTGGACACAATCCTTGTCCCACGTGGGGCTCACAGTCTTAATCCCCATCTTACAGATGAGGTAACTGAGTCACAGAAAAGTTAGGTAACTTGTCCAAGATCACACAGCAGGACTGGGATTCAGGGGACCTGGGTTCTAATTCCAGGTCTGATACAGGCCTTCTCTGTAATCTTGGACAGGTCATGTAACGTCTCCCACTCCTATGTTCTATCCATTAGGACACACTGCTTCTATGTCTTTGCCTCTAGTTCGTAAATTTCTCGAGAGTAGGGATCGTGTCCACTACCTTTTGTATTTTACTCTCCCAAGTGCTTAATACAGTGCTCTGCACGTAGTAACCACTCAATAAATAATAGATGGATTAATTGGTTAATTTGACCAAACATGCACGGTGGAAAGAATGACTATTTTTCTGTAATAAGAAAATTTTTCTGTCATATTTGAAAGATCATTTTTAAGCCTATGTAACACAGAAGGGCATGCTAAGCCTGTAAGGTAGACTGTGTGAGCTGGTAGGGAATAGACCAACATTGCTTGCTTGGTTGATTGATTGACTACTGATTGCTCTACCCCTTGGGAGGCACTCAAGAGAAGTACAATAAAAATATGAGTTTGGATAGGGTACCATGCCCAGGTGTGGAGCAAGCGTCGGCCACGAGACCAGGGAATAACCTCAACTGTCTGTACACAAACCTGTCTCTCACCATTGGATACTTGGGGGAAGATAGTCTGTGGAAGAGGATTAACAGTGAGATAGGTTCCACATCCCACATGTAATCCCCATTTTACAAATGATGTAACTGAGGCACAGAGAAGTTAAGTGACTTGCCCAAAGCCACACAGCTGACAAGTGGTGGAGCTGGGATATACTGAAGTGGGGAGAGACAGGAGGATGGGATATCAGAGAGGAGGATGCTACAGTTAATCCAGTCAGGATAGGGTGAGAGATTGAACCAGGAAGGTAGAGGTTCCTTCATATTTGATGGCAGAAATGTGCATTTTTGGAGGAGTTCTATTATTAATCAACCTATGTCCTTATTATAATCAAGCAACCCTATTTATTGAGTACTTACTGCATGCAGAACCCTGCACACTAAGTGCTTGGGAAAGTACAATAGAACTGTATAACAGAGTGTGTAGACAGGTTCCTAGTCCACAATGACCTTAACAATGGAGAGCACTATTATACTTAACAAAAGATCAACTCTAACAGCTGGTCTTGAACAGTCTGCTCTTTCTTCATAGCCTCCTGGAGAACTTTGTCCTTTGTTCTTGTGGACCTCATCTCATGTTGTTTTGAACACCATTTAGTTTAGGACGGAGAGTCATGGGAACAAACACTTTTCTGAATATACCAACATTTTTCCCTAATTCTTAAACATTTTTGAACAGGTGATATGGAGAGTGTGGATTTCTGTTGCTTACAGTAAGTCACTTCATTGGTATTGTAGCCAGCAATGACCTACATGTTCAAAGTGAAGAGCAAATGTTCATTGTGATGATGCCTTGGGGCAAAAACAGTTTTCAAGACAGGTGACTTCAGCTTCCCCAGGTAATGAATCAATAAGTCATATTTACTGAGCACTTACTGTGTGCAGAGCATTGTACTAAGACCCTTGGAGAGTACAATACACCAGAATTAGCTGACATGTTTCCTGCCCATTATGAGCATATGGGCTATTAAAGAAGCAAGCTCAACTATGGGCAGCCTTTATATCAGGTGGATTGTAATCTTGCCATAGGCAGGGAATGTGGTTACGAACTCTATTATACTGTACTCTCCCAAGTGCTTAGTAGAGTGCTTGGCACAACGATTGATTGAAATATGATTTATTGATTGAATTTCGAACATGGCTGGCAGAAGAATTTCATCTTCCCATACTGGGCTGAAGGATCACTGGGATTTTTCAGAATTGGGCAAATTAAAGGGATAGAGTGATTTTGGTGTGTAATCTCCTGTCAACCAGTAGCTTTTATTGAGCAATTTTGGTGTGTAATCTCCTGTCAACCAGTAGCTTTTATTGAGCACTGTATTAAGCATGTGGGAGACTACGATAGATTTGGTACACAAGACCCCGGCCACTGAGGAACTCACAGGCTAATTGGGAGAGTTTGACATTAAAATAAATTGAGAATCAGGGTGGCATGGTGGATACAGCACAGGCCTGAGAGTTAGAAGGATCTGCGTTCTAATCCCAGCTTTGCCAATTCTCCACTGTATGTCATCATCATCATCTTCTTCTTCTCCTCCTCCTCCTTTTCCTCTTTTGCATCTCCTCTTCTCCTTCTTACCCTCTGCTACTCTTCGCCCTCCTTCTCCTCATCATCAATCGTATTTATTGAGCGCTTACTATGTGCAGAGCACTGTACTAAGCGCTTGGGAAGTACAAATTGGCAACATATAGAGACAGTCCCTACCCAACAGTGGGCTCACAGTCTAAAAGGGGAGACAGAGAACAAAACCAAACATACTAACAAAATAAAATAAATAGAATAGATATGTACAAATAAAATAAATAAATAAATACATAGAGTAATAAATATGTACAAACATATATACATATATACAGGTGCCGTGGGGAAGGGAAGGAGGTAAGATGGGGGTGATGGAGAGGGGGACGAGGGGGAGAGGAAGGAAGGGGCTCAGTCTGGGAAGCCTCCTGGAGGAGGTGAACTCTCAGCAGGGCCTTGAAGGGAGGAAGAGAGCTAGCTTGGTGGATGGACAGAGGGAGGGCATTCCAGGCCCGGGGGATGACATGGGCCGGGGGTCGATGGCGGGACAGGCGAGAGCGAGGTACGGTGAGGAGATCAGCGGTGGAGGAGCGGAGGGTGCAGACTGGGCTGTAGAAGGAGAGAAAGGAGGTGAGGTAGGAGGGGGCGAGGTGATGGAGAGCCTTGAAGCCCAGGGTGAGGAGTTTCTGCCTGATGTGCAGATTGATTGGTAGCCACTGGAGATTTTTGAGGAGGGGAGTAATATGCCCAGAGCGTTTCTGGACAAAGACAATCCGGGCAGCAGCATGAAGTATGGATTGAAGTGGGGAGAGACAAGAGGATGGGAGATCAGAGAGAAGGCTGATGCAGTAGTCCAGACGGGATAGGATGAGAGCTTGAACGAGCAGGGTAGCGGTATGAATGGAGAGGAAAGGGTGGATCTTGGCAATGTTGCGGAGCTGAGACTGGCAGGTTTTGGTGACGGCTTGGATGTGAGGGGTGAATGAGAGAGCGGAGTCGAGGATGACACCAAGGTTGCGGGCTTGTGAGACGGGAAGAATGGTAGAGCCGTCAACAGAGATGTGAAAGTCATGGAGAGAGCAGGGTTTGGGAGGGAAGTCAGGAGCTCACGCTGGGTAGTCTTAAAGTCTAGGTGGAGGCCTAGAGAAGGGGAAAAGAGAATGACAAATTCACATTTCCAAGGACACACAGAACCTTCTCTAGATCCTGGCCACATTTTTGGCCCAGCCTCCAAACTAGAAACCAAGAGAATGGGGTTCTCGGGGTCCCTGGGGGTGGTGGGTTCTGCTCCTTCCTGGATTTTGTAGGGGGGTTGTGTCTGGGCTCTACCTCTCCATCCTACAAGTCCTGCCAGGTCAACCCTAAGGAGACTCCCAACTCCCCCCTCTCCCCAAGATCATTAGAGCCCCACCATCAGCTGGGCTCTGCTTCCAGACCCCTTGCCCACATCCTCCCTTGGGCCTGGACCTCCTCTTCCTTCATATGTCACCGTCCATCACCCTCCCCACTTTCGAAACCCTCCAAAAATCAAATCTCCTCCAAGAGAACTTCCCTAACTAATCCCTCATTTCCTTTATCTGCCCTCCCCTCTGTGTGGACCTTGTACTTGGCGCTGTACTATTCCCTTGATTTTGATACTCACCCCAACCCCTCAGCACTTATTGACATATCCCTACACTCTAATAATAATATAATACTCTAACAATAATAATAAGAAGAAGAATAGAATAGAATAGAATAACAATAATTCTAATAATACTATAACATTCTAATAATCATTAATCATTATGGTATTTATTAAACACTTATTCTGTGCCAGGTACTGTACTAAGCACTGGAATGGATACAGGCAAAACAGGTTGGAAACAGTCCAAACGAGGGTCTCATAGTCTCGTGGATATGACAGTCTCAATCCCCATTTTTACAGGGGAGGTAACTGAGCCACTGGCAAGTGAAGTAACTCACTCGCCCAAGGTCTCACATGCAGACAGGTGGTGGGGCTGGAATTAGAACCCATGGCCTATGGACTTCCAGCCCCATTTTCTATGATGTGTATATATCTATAATTCTATTCATTTATAGTGATGATATTGATGCCTGTCTACTTGTTTTGTATTGCTGTCTGTCTCCCTCCTGCCAGAATGTGAGCCCATTGTTCGAGTGGGATTGTTTCTATTGGTTGCCAAATTGTACTATCCAAGCGCTTAGTACAGTGCTCTACACACAGTAAGCAGTCAATGAATACGATTGAATGAATAAATGAATGAATAAATATCTACTTTGCCATGCTGCTTCTTTACCATTTCCTCTGTCGTTTATTTAAATGTCTGTGACCCCTATTGACTGGAAGTTCTTTATGGGTACAGCTCATGTCTAACAACTGCACTGTATTGCACTTTCCCAAGGGCTGCATAGAGGAAGTACTCAGTACATGTAATTAATACGTACCATTGACTGCGTGGAGTATAAGTGGCTAGAGTCTTCACACTCAACTGACTCTCTCTGACCATGGTCTTATGTCCGCTGAGAATATGGGGAGGGGACCCTGAGACCCCAGGGGCCCCGGTCGAGGTTGGGAGATTTGGACTTCTTTCTTCTTTCTTCTTTTTCCTTCTTATCCATTAGAATTACTTATTCCTCTTAGTACAGTGCTCTGCACATAGTAAAAGCACGATAAATAACATTGATTGATGAAGGCTGACAAGGTGGCTTCTCAAACACATATAGCACTAGGCTCCTTTCCAAATCCATGCACTATGCTTATGTGTTTAACAGCAAGATGGTCCTATCTTTTAAATAAAGATTAATGAATTGTGGTATTTATTAAGTGCTTACTATGAGCCAAGCACTGATCTAAGCACTGGGGTAGATACAAGATAAATGTGTTAGACACAGTCCCTGCCCCACAGAGGGCTCACAGTTTTAATCCCTACTGTACAGATGAGGGAACTGAGGTGCAGAGAAATTAAGTGACATACACAAGGAGAACAGTGGAGAAGATGGGACTAGAACCCATGTCCTCTGAATTCCAGGCCTGTACTCTTTCCTCCAGGCCATGCTCCTTCCTTTTCACTGCACAGAGTCTCAAAATATTCCACCCCAGTCCACAGACATTAAAAGTTCATCTTGACCTGGTTGATCATGTCCAACTCAAGGATCTGGGGAAATTTAAATGGGACATTACTCCTTGATTAGTTTATACTGGATGAAAGCAAGGGCAAACAGAATGAAACATAAAAGAAAGGAGCATTCTTCTATTGACTGAATATAAACTGGCATCTTTATTGGTTTCAATCCCAGCAATCCAAGCTCTTTTCAGAAAAGGATGGGAGATGTTGGGAGGAGAACCGATTCAGCTGTTCATTCTACTCGCCTCAGTTCAAACAGACCCATCCCAGCTGGGGCTCTGAATGTGATGCTTGTTCTGACACTGGCTCACTCTTTCCGACATTAATTAGTTATTTTTCCAGACAAGTCAGGGTACTTTATGGGGAGAGGAAAAGGTTTGCTAGAAGTTTCTCTTTGTGAAACTTTTAATGATCTTCAAATGTGTCCCAATTCCTCAGAATAGTCTGTTTCATCTGGTTACACTCTACAGTGGTAAAATGGAAGAAAGAGGAAGAAAAGGGACAAAATCAAAACAGCATGGCCTAGTGGAAACAGCACTTTGCTGGGAGTCAGAAGACCTGAGTTCTAATCCCAGATCCTCCACTTGTCTGCAATGTGATTTTGAGCAAGTCACATAACTTCTCTGTGCTCTAGTTACCTCATCTGTAAAAAAAGGGAATTAAGATTGCAAGGCCTATGTGGGACATGGACTGTGTCCAACCTTGGATCTACCCCAGCTCTGAGGACAGTGCCTGGTACATAATAAATGCTTAACAAACACTATTAAAATAAATTTGGCATTTCAAATCATTAGCAGCAATCTTTGGTCTACGGTTTGAAAACAATTTTACTCATGGTGAGACTGCAGTATGAGTGTTTTTGAAAGAGAACTACTTGCAAACCTATACACTTCATCCTTTCAGATTGAACAGTGTATCTTTTCTGGCCCTTGCCTTTTGGGTGAGAGTGTTTCTGATACCAATGACTCATAGGGGAAAGGACTGTTCTACCACTGAAGAATGTGCCCTTGAGTGGTTTTTCAGTGTGGTGATGGTGTGTGCTTGAGTTATCCACATTCCCCTCATGGTAACATTGTACTGAGGTGCTTACATTGTGAAGCAGCTGGTAGGGAGAAGAGGCTCAGGCTGTGTTCACAGAACAATGAGATTTCACTGACAGCAGACACCACTGTGCTCTCTCAGCAAAAACAGCAAAAATCATAACAAAAACATGTGGAATGATAAGAGCAATGACACAACAATGAAAGAAATATGCAGTTCTCATCTGCACAACTATTCAGGCCAGAGCCAAACAGCGGAAGCATCAGAGAAGGGTGTATGGAGGCATGGTCTATCAGTGCACTTGGATCTGTGACTTTTGGACATTTGATATTTGCCTCACTCCCAATCCCACAGCACCTTAATGTAAATTAATATAAATATATTTACATTCTAAATCCTAAATTGATTATTCATTCAGAGTAATATCTGTGTCCCTCTTCATATTGTAAGTTTGTTAAGGGCAGGGAACATGTCTCCTAATTCTACTGTGTTGTTCTCTCCTGAGCACTTAGTAGGAGCATCATGACATAATGATTAGACCATGGCCTGAGGAGTCAGAAGGTCATGGGTTCTAACCCTAGCTCTGCCACATGTCTGCTGTGTGACCTTGGACAAATCATTTCACTTCTCTGTGTCTCAGTTACTTCATCTGTAGAACAGGGATTAAGACTGTGAGCCCTATGTAGGGCAGGTACTGTGTCTAACCCAATTTGTTTGTATCCACTCCAGAGCTTAGTATACTGCTTGACACATGGTTAGCATTTAACAAATACCAGCAGCAGCAGCAGCAGTAGCAGCAGAAGCAGCAGCAGCAGCAGCAGCAGCAGCAGTAGTAGTAGTAGTAGTAGTAGTAGTAGTAGTAGTAGTAGTAGTAGTAGTAGTAGTAGTAGTACAGATAGGGCTCTGCACATAGTAACTGATTGATTGACTGTCATTTCAGGGGACATCTGCTTTTTACTTCAGGGTAGATTTGAAGATAGGAGACCAGTGAATGTCTGACTGAAAAACCACCAAAGACTTCTCCAAATGTTGTGGCCACTGGGTCCCATGCTCTTGGGCCATTATCTTTCAGCCTGTCCTGGTCCTGTGATATCAACCAAATTTCTGGCCAGTCCAAATGCTGCATGTAACCCCATACTTCAGAGTAATGATTTCTCATTATCCCCACCCCCCAACCTGCCCAGGGTTCCACTCAAAGAGGGCATAGTATGGAAGTGAGTAGTCCCTCAGCTCTGTCCCTCAGCTCTGTCACTCAGCTCTAGAGTACTTACTGTGTGTACAAGTCTGGGAGTCTGAAGGACCTGGGTTCTAATCCCATTCCACCACTCATCTGATTTGTGACCCTGAGCAAGACAATTAATTTCTCTGTGCCTCAGTTACCTCATCTGTAAAATGGGGATTAAGAGTTTAGCCCTATCTGGTACAGGGACTGTGTCTAATCTGTTTAGCTTGTATCTACCCCAGCACTTAGTAAAGTGCCTGGTACATAGTAAACACTTATGAAAATGCCACAATTGTATTATTATTATTATTATTATTACTATTATTATTATTATTATTAATTGCTTGGTAGAGTATGAAACAATAGAATTGGGAGACACAATCCCTGTCCACAGTGAGTTTACAGTTTAGAGGGGCAGACAGATATGTGTACAAATAAATAAATTAAAGATACATACATAAGCACTTGAGGCTTGGGGTGGAGGCCAGGAGCTGAAAATCCAGTATTCCCCCAAAGCGCCTGTTTTGGATTAGCCAATCAACAGAATACAGGAAAAGATAAGTTATTTATTGGCTTCCTGGTGCCTGGATTCAGTCTGTACAGTGTTGTTGAGTGAAAATCTCTCTTCTGATGTACAAAACTCTGGCAACGTCAGGAGGTGTGTTAATAGATGGGGCAGTTGTTCACAGTAAAAGCCTGGGGAGAGGAAGCAACGAATATAAGATGTGTGGAGTTGAATTTCATACTTTCCTCCATGGAAAAGGTATACCCACCTTTCTTGGGCTAGAATACCTTTAGGACATGCATGGAGGGTGAAATAAAAAGAGCAAATGGAGCAGGACCTACCCACTCGCTGCCCTTCTGCTACCTAATCCTGGGTCTGGGCTGGTGAGTGCAGATTGGGTTAGCCTGTGATATTCCCAACAGTTAACAATGCTCTATTTTCTTGACCCCCATTTAAATCCTCTATACTGTAAACTCGTTGTGGGCAGAGACCATATCTGCTTTTTGTTCTGTTGTACTCTCCCAAGCATTTAGTACAGTACTCTGCACATGTAAGACCTCAGTAAATACAATTGAATGAAGGAATGAATGAATGAATGAGTAAAATGCAGCTGATTGAAATGTAGAAGAGGTAATTGAGTTTAAAGTGGTCTTGATTGGGGGAAAAAAATCTGGCAAAGAAGAATTTGGGAGGGGAAGAGGAGGAGGGTTTAAATGTAGATCCAACCAGAGAATAATGGAAGTATGGAGGAAATCTGATGCAATATATGAAAAATGTTGAATGGATGTTCAAAACCACAAGCAATAATACCTACTGGTAAAACAGTTGGAAAATAGGATCCCTTACCCTGAAATCTAGTCACTGCAAGGACCTGTGAAGATCATAGGGAGATGAAAACCCAGAAACGTCAGTGGTTTGGAGTGTTCGTGCATCAAATGTTCAGCTAATTCTCCCTATGCATCCACCTGGCAACTGAGAACAAATGATACCTTTCTACTAATGAGCAGCTGAAGATATGAATAGAAAAGTGTCATTTGTTCTCAGTTATCAGGTGGGTGCATGGGGATAAAGGGAGAGGATAGAGATTCATGAGCAGGGGCAGCGCACAACTTAATTCTGTCACCAAATTCTGCCCTCCGGGGATTTTGTAATGGTATTTGTTAAGTGCTTACTACATCCAAGGCTTCAATTATCATCTCTACGCTGATGACACCCAGATCTACATCTCTGCCCCTGCTCTCTACCCCTCTCTCCAGGCTCGCATCTCCTCCTGCCTTCAGGACATCTCCATCTGGATGTCTGCCCATCACCTCAAACTCAACATGTCCAAGACTGAACTCCTTGTCTTCCCTCCTAAACCCTGCCCTCTCACTGACTTTCCCATCTCTGTTGACGACACTACCATCCTTCCCGTCTCACAAGCCCGCAACCTTGGTGTCATCCTCGACTCCGCTCTCTCATTCACCCCTCAAATCCAAGCTGTCACCAAAACCTGCCGGTCTCAGCTCTGCAACATTGCCAAGATCCGTCCTTTCCTCTCCATCCATACCGCTACCCTGCTCGTTCAAGCTCTCATCCTATCCCGTCTGGACTACTGTGTCAGCCTTCTCTCTGATCTCCCATCCTCTTGTCTCTCCCCACTGCAATCCATACTTCATGCTTCTGCCCGGATTGTCTTTGTCCAGAAACACTCTGGGCATGTTACTCCCCTCCTCAAATATCTCACCCTTTCCACCGTGCATGTTTGGTCAATTAACCAATTAATCCATCTATTATTTATTGAGTGGTTACTACATGCAGACACTGTATTAAGCACTTGGGAAAGTAAAATACAAGAGGTGGTGGACATGATCCCTACTTTCGAGAACCTGACTAACTAGAGATGAAGACAGTGAAGCAGTGTGGCCTAATGGATAGAACACAGCAGTGGGAGAAGTTACATGACTTGTCCAAGATTACAGAGTAGACCTGTATCAGACCTGGAATTAGAACCCAGGTCCCCTGAATCCCAGTCCTCTGTGTGATCTTGGACAAGTTACCTAACTTTTCTGTGACTCAGTTACATCACCTGTAAAGTGGAGATTAAGATTGTGAGCCCCACGTGGGACAAGGATTGTGTCCAAATTGATTACCTTGTATCTACCCCAGTGCTTAGTAGAGTGCCTGGCACATAGTAAATGCTTAACAAATACTATTAAACAGCAACAAAAAGACAGATATTAAAATAAATTTCAGATAGAGGAAATGGCAGAGTTGAAGGATGTGTACATATATACGGTGGGGCTGAATTTGGAGTGAAAATCAAGCTCTCCCTTCTGAACTGCCTTTATTAATAATCTCCTTTATTAATCCACATTCCCCAGCCAAACAGCACTAATAATAATAATAATGATGATGGTATGTGTTAAGTGCTTGCTATGTGCAAAGCACTGTTCTAAGTGCGTGGGGGATACAAAGTAATCAGGTTGTCTCACGTGGGGCTCACAGTCTTAATCCCCATTTTACAGATGAGGGAACTGAGGCCCAGAGAAGTTAAGTGGCTTGTCCAAGGTCACACAGCTGATAAGTGGTGGAGCCGGGATTCTAACCCAGGACCTCTGACTCTCAAACCCGTGTTCTTTCCATTGAGCCAGGCTGCTTCACTAATATCTCTAACTGTAATTCATTCATTTACATTAATGTCTACCTCTTCTTCTGGACTGTAAGCTTGTTGTCGGCAGCTGTTTATTACTATATTGTAGTCTCCCAAGTGCTTAGAGCTGGACTCTGCACACAGTAAGCACTCAAAAAATGTGACTGACTGACTGACTTTTAGATCATCAATTCATTCATTCATTCATTCATTGAATCGTATTTATTGAGTGCTTACTGTGTGCAGAACACTTTACTAAGCTGTTGGGAGGTACAAATTGGCATCACTTTCACCTATGTGGTAGCCGGGGTTTTTTGCCTGTTTCTAAATGGCACCACTTGGTGTTCTTTGTATTGTCTTGGGGTATCCTTGGCACTTTACGTGTAATAAAAATAATAATGATAATAATGTTCATAATAATTATAATGGCATTTGTTAAGTGTTTACTATGTGCAAAGCACTAAGTGCTGGGGAGATACAAGGTGAAATGTTGCCCCATGTGGGGTTCACAGTCTTCCTCCCCATTTTACAGATGAGGCAATTGAGGCACAGAGAAGTTAAGTGACTTGCCCAAGGTCACACACCAGACATGTGGCAGAGTTGGGATTAGAACCCAAGACCTCTGACTCCCAAGCCTGGGCTTTTTCCACTGAGCCACTCTGCTTCTCATAATCGTCTTCAGAGCTGTCATCTTGGGGAATTGGATATGTCCTGAATGGTAAACCTCTCCACCAGGACCTCCTCGACATTAATGATAATAATAATTATAATGCTAAGAATGGTATATGTTAAGCACTTACTGTGTACCTGGCACTGTACTAAGCTCTAGAGTGGATACAAGCAAATCAAGTTGGACAGAGTCCCTGCTCCCTGTGGGACTCCCAGTCTTAGTCCCTATTTTACAGATGAGGTAACTGAGGAACAGAGAAGTGGTGGAGCTGGAATTAATCCTTTCGTTCTCCAACTAAAGCTTCAATATTCTTCCCAAGAACTGTGGTGAGGGACTGATTAGTGCCTTTCGTAGTCTTCCATTTGGATAGTTTGTGTTCTGAATTGTCAGGCAAGAGTGAAATGATGATGGCATTGACCAGGCACTTACTATGTGCCAGGCCCCGTGCTGAGCACTCAGGTTGATAAAAGATAATCATATTGGACACCATCTCACAAAGGGAGCACTGTCTATGAATAGAATATCGTTCTTTAAATATGGAAAGAACCTGCCAGGGAAAACTAGCCTCTCCCCAAGAGAGCTGAAAATCCAAAAGCATGAGCACATTACCTAACAAACCAGGAAAATTTCTGTTTCATCTTGAGAGCTGAGTCTTTTGTATTGGATCTCAGACTCACAAACTAAAAAGGGGTGGAGAGACTGGCAAAAGACAGCCAGGAAAAGAATCACATAATATAAAACTAAGAGATATAATCAATCAATGGTATTTTTTTTAATTGGCACTGTACCAGGTGTTGCAGAAGATGCAAACTGCAGGAAAACTGAACTGCAGACTGACCTGCTCATTGGGCTGCTCATGCTCTGAGTAATTGGTCAGTTCCTTCTAGCACAGCATCTGATTTAATTCATGCTCCTGGTGTCCTATCAAATACAGTAATCTTCCTGCAATAGAGCCATGTCTTTGGGTCTGTCCCACCACCTCCTGGCTAGGTCTTGGGGAGGCGTTTAAACTGGGGCCCTGGGAGCAGCCAGGTCTGTGAGCTTCTACCTGCTTCGGGGATTGGGGTGGTGTCCTTCTCCCTCCTTGTGGTTGGGGAGAGGAGCAGGGAGTGTGAGATTGTGCAAATCAGTCGTGAGCAGATGAGGGAACAGTCGGGCCCAACTCTGATAGGTACTGAGGGCCTCAGCTGGAGTTGAGAAACAGCAAGGCCTAGTGGATAGCATGTGTGTTCTAATCCCAGCTCCTCCATTTGTCTTGAGGATGTCCTTGATCAGGTCACTTCACTTCTCTGGGCCTCCATTCCCTCCTCTATCAAATGGGAATTAGGAATTTGAGCCCCGTGTGTAAAATAGACTGGGTTCACCCTAACCACTCTGCACCTATTCCAGCACTTAAAACAGTGTCTGGCACTTACTCAGCAATTAACAAATACAAGAGAGAAAAAAAACAACTCTTTTCCTGAATCAATGTGAGTTTGCCCAGGCACGTGTCCCCTACTTTGGCCGCTGGAGCATAGGTCAGCCACAAGCCCTTCAGACTCAGGGAGGGAAGGGCTTCTTTTTCAGATCCATTGGATGGGGTTAGGGTCAGGGTCCAGGCTGCGGCCTTGTAGCCTGGAAAACCAGAACAGGATTTGTCCCAGGGTGCCCTGTGGCCATGGATCCCATAAACCCCAACACCACATTCCAGACAGGTGCAGGGTCTGCCAAGTCTGTCAAATTGTGCTCTCATAAGTATTTAGTACAATGCTGTGCACACAGTAAGCACTCAATAAATCGCATCGACCACCATACAACTAAAAAACCTTACAGACTAGCTTGGGAGACAAATATTTAAATGAATGACAGATGGGAGAGAAATAGTAGAGTATAAGGATATTTACATATGTCCTTTGGGGCGAGGAGTGAGCTGCTCTCTGGCAACAAACATTTACTCAGCAATGGTTTAATTCTAGCAGAATCAACAATGTTTCCACTAGACTGTAGGGCCTTTTACTAGACAATAAACTACCTGAGGGTAGGGAACAAGTCTACCAACTCTGTTGCACTGTACTCTCCCAAGTGCTTAGTGCAGTGCATGGCACATAGTAAGCACTCATTAAATACCAATAGTTGACAGAAAATGATCAATGAGATTATTATTTTCATCTTCTTTCTTCATTATAAACCCATAATAATACCAATAATTACGGTATTTCTTAAGCACTTACTATGTGCCAGGCACTGTCCTAAGCACTGGGGTAGAAAAAGATAATTGTTTTGGACACTGTCCCGGTCACACACAGGGCTCACAGTCTTAATCCCTATTTTACAGATGAGGGAACTGAGGCAAAGAAAAGTGAGTGACTTGCCCAAGGTCACCCAGCAGACAAGAGATGGAGCTGGGATTATATCGTAAAAGTACAAGGGTGCAGGAGTTCGGTACAGGACACAACTCACTGTAATAGACAAATGGCAACTGTATCAATAGTGCGATGAAGTGATTTTTGCCCTGAGAAAATACTCCTCACACCTTAATGTGAACTCTAAGCAGCTGAGACAAGAACCAGAAGAGATATTTAAATGGAGAACACTTGCATCTGGCATTCCAGACTCTTTTCCAACTTTTCTAGACTGTAATCTCATTCTGGGCAGTAGGGAATGGGTCTGCCAATTTTGTACTCTCCGAAGTGCTTATTACAGAGCTCAGCACATAGTAAGCACTCGATAAATACTGTAGACCTATTGACTGGATCCCTAAGACGTCTGGGTGGTGGCGAGTTCCCTTCGGCCCAAAACTCAACATGACCTCAGCAGCAAGACGGACGAGATCGAGGTACAGTGAAATGGTCGGCATTAGAGGCATGAATTGTGCCTACTGGGTTGTAGCAGGACAGCAGCAAGGTGAGGTAGGAGGGGGTGAGCTGATTGAGTGCCTTAAAGTCGCCAGTGAGGAGTTTCTGTTTGATGTGGAGGTGGATTGGCAACTACCACAGGTCACTGTGGAGTGGGGAGCCGTGGACCAAACATTTTTTAGAAAAGTTATATAAAAGTTAACTGTGAGGCATTTCACGAGTACAGGAGGATTTTGGATTGTCCACTCCCAAGTGCTGTGTACAGTGATCTGGACACACAGTAAGTGCTTGATGAACACTATTGGTTGATAAAGTGATTGACTGGACAATACATTAGAGTTGGTAGATTAGATTCCTGGCCACAAGAAACTCACAACTGAAAGCTGTAAATTGCTAGCAACTTCCTAGTGTGGCCTAGTGGAAAGAACACAGGTCTGGGATTCAGTGCATCTGGATTCTAATCCTGGCTCCCCCACTGTCTGCTTGCTAACCTTGGACAAGTCTACTCCATTTATTTATTTATTTACTTATTTGTATATATTTATTCTATTTATTTTGTTAATATGTTTTGTCTTGTTGTCTGTCTCCCCCTTCTAAACTGTGAGCCCACTGTTGGGTAGGGACCGTGTCTATATGTTGCCAACTTGTACTTCCCAAACGCTTAGTACAGTGCTCTGCACACAGTAATCGCTCAATAAATACGATTGAATGAATGAATGAATGAAAAGTCACTTCAGTTTGCCTGGGACTCAATTTCCTCATTTGTAAAATAGGAATACAATCCACTTCCTCATATCTAGACTGTGAGCCCTATGTGGAACAGGGACTGTTTCAAATCTGGTTATCTCCTACCTACCCCAGTGCTTAAATTCAGAGCTGGGCACATTGTAAGCACTTAGCAAGTATCATTGTTATTATTATTATCATTATTGCGATCATTAAATGCTTTCTGGGAGCAGAGAACTATACTAATCACTTGGGAGAGTACAATCCAATAGAGTTGATAGACATGATTCCTTACCCTCAAAGAATTTGCAGGGTAGAACTGATATTCACCTCATTCTGGCCTACACAATTCTCTCCAATAAAGCCAACCTGCTCATCATCTCTCCATCTCATCTGTCTCACCTCTTGCCCATGTCCTTAGCCTGACTTGAAATTCTCCCTCCATTTCATATACAACAAATGACCATTCTCCCAGCTTTCAAAGCCTAATCTCATCTCTTCCAAGAAGCCTCGTGTGACTAAGCCCTCAACTTCCCTACCCCCTCTACCTTCTGCATGGCCTTTGCAGTTGGACCTCAGCCCCTTAAGTTCTGGGTAGTAACTCCACCTTCAGCCCCACAGAACTTATGTACATATCCATAATTTATGTGAATGTCCAAGACTGAACTCCTTGTCTTCCCTCCCAAACCCTGCCCTCTCCCTGACTTTCCCATCACTGTTGATGGCACTACCATCCTTCCCATCTCACAAGCCCACAACCTTGGTGTCATCCTCGACTCTGCTCTCTCGTTCACCCCTCACATCCAAGCCGTCACCAAGACCTGCCGGTCTCAGCTCCACAACATTGCCAAAATCCGCCCTTTCCTCTCCATCCAAACTGCTACCCTGCTCGTTCAAGCTCTCATCCTATCCCGTCTGGATTACTGTATCAGCCTCCTCCCCGATCTCCCATCCTCGTGTCTCTCCCCACTTCAATCCATACTTCACGCCACTGCCCGGATTATTTTTGTCCGGAAATGCTCTGGGCATGTTACTCCCCTCCTCAAAAATCTCCAGTGGCTACCAATCAACCTACGCATCAGGCAGAAACTCCTCACCCTCGGCTTCAAGGCTCTCCATCACCTCGGCCCCTCCTACCTCAACTCCCTTCTCTCCTTCTACAGCCCAGCCTGCACCCTCCACTCCTCTACCGCTAATCTCCTCACCATGCCTCATTCTCGCCTGTCCCACTGTCGACCCCCGGCCCACGTCATCCCCCTGGCCTGGAATGCCCTCCCTCCACACATCCGCCAAGCTAGCTCTCTTCCTCCTTTCAAGGCCCTACTTAGAGCTCACCTCCTCCAGGAGGCCTTCCCAGACTGAGCCCCCTCCTTCCTCTACCCCTCCTCCCCCCTCCATACCCCCACCTTACCTCTTTCCCTTCCCCACAGCACTTGTATATATGTACATATGTTTGTACGTATTTATCACTCCATTTATTTATTTTGCTTGCACATACTTATTCTACTTATTTTATTTTGTTAATATGTTTTGTTTTGTTCTCTGTCTCCCCCTTATAGAATGTGAGCCCACTGTTGGGTGGGGACCATCTCTATATGTTGCCAACTTGTACTTCCCAAGCGCTTAGTACCGTGCTCTGCACACAGTAAGTGCTCAATAAATACGATTGAATGAATGAATGAATGAATGAATGAATGAATGCCTATCTCCCCGTCTAGGCTCTATGGTCGTTATGAAGAGGAAACATGTCTACCAACTCTTTTATATTGTACTCTCCCAAGGGCTTAGTACAGTGTTCTGCACACAAGAAGCACTCAATAGTAATTGTTGTAATAATCGTAATACTTAATGGTAGCATTTGTTAAACACTTACTATTGCCAAGTATTCTACTATGCAC
Organism: Tachyglossus aculeatus; assembly: GCF_015852505.1. Classification (NCBI taxonomy): domain Eukaryota; kingdom Metazoa; phylum Chordata; class Mammalia; order Monotremata; family Tachyglossidae; genus Tachyglossus; species Tachyglossus aculeatus. The sequence continues at coordinate 7,618,342 of NW_024044829.1, read as the reverse complement.
TGGGGTGCAAACAAACTAATCTGGCCCCATATGGGGCTCAAAATCCCAATAGGAAAGAGAACAGGTATTGAATCCCCATTTTTCAAATGAGGGAACAGAGAGGCACAGAGAAGTGAAGTACCTAAGATCACACAACAGGTAAGTGGGAGAGCTGGGATTGATCAATTAATCAAACAAAGGATAAATATCATTCATTGGCTGATTGTTCTTGGCAGAAGTTCAGATTGAAAGAAAATTAGAGAAGCAGCAAGACCTAATTGATAGAGCACAGGCCAGGGTGTCAGAGGACTTGGGATCTAATCCTGGCTCCACCACTTATCTGATTGGTGACCCTGGGTGAATCACTTCACTTCTCTGTGCCTCAGTTACTTTAACTGGAAAATGGGAATTAAGGCTGTGAGACCATGTAGGGCAGGGACAGACCATCTTTTACCTACTACAGTTCCTGTCACATAGTAAGTGCTTAACAAATGGAAGTACATTGTATTCTCATTTGACAAATGTGGAAATTGAGGCCCAGGAAAAATGATTTGCCCAAGGCCACTCAGCAGAAAGTGGTGGAGCCAGGATTAGACTCCAGGTGCTCTGATTCCCAGGCCTGTGATCTTTTCAGTAGGTCATGCTAGGAAGTTGCCAGCAATTTACATTCATTCATTCATTCAATCGTATTTATTGAGTGCTTACTGTGTGAAGAACACTGTACTAAGCACTTGGGAAGTACAAATTGGCAGCGTATAGAGACGGTCCTAACCCAAGAACGGGCTCACAGTCTAGAAGGGGGAGACGGACCACAAAACAAAACAAGTAGACAGGCATCAATAGCATTAAAATAAATGAATAGAATTCTAGATATATGCATATCATTAATAAAATGAATAAATATATACAAATATACACAAATGCTGTGGGGCAGGGAGGGGATAGAGCAGAGGGAGGGAGTAGGGGTGATGGGGAGGGGAGGAGGAGTAGAGGAAAAGGGGGTTCAGTCTGCAAAGGCCTCCAGTAGGAGGTCAGCTCTAAGTAGGGCTTTGAAGAGGGAAAGAGGGCTAGTTTGGCAGATATGAGGAGGGAGGGCATTTGAAGCCAGAGGTATGACATGGGCCAGGGGTAGTTGGCAGTTAATTGCCCAAAGTCACACAGCTGATAAGTGGTGGAACCAGGACTAAATCCCATGACATTCAATCATATTTATTGAGCGCTTAATGTGTGCAGAGCACTGTATGAAGTACTTGGGGAGTACAAGTCAGCAACATATAGAGACGGTCCCTATCCAACAACGGGCTCACAGACTAGAAGGGGGAGGCAAAAAACAAAACAAAGCATGTAGACAGGTGTCAAAATGGTAAGAATAAATAGAATTATAGCTGTATGCACATTACTAATAAAATAGAGTAGTAAATACATACAAGTTAAATAAATACAGTAATAAATATGTACAAATATATACAAGTGCTGTGGGGAGGGGAAGGAGGTAGGGCAGAAGGAGGAGAGGCGATAGGGAGGGGAGGAGGAAAGGAAAAAAGGTCTCAGTTTGGGAGGCCTCCTGGAGGAGGTGAGCTCTCAGTAGGGCTTTGAAGGGAGGAAGAGAGTTAGCTTGGTTGATGTATGGAGTGAGGGCATTCCAGGCCAGGGGAATGATTTGGGCCGGGGGTCAACCATGGGACAGACGAGAACGAGGTACAGTGAGGAGGTTAGTGGCAGAGGAACGGAGACAAGCAGCATAACCTAAAGGATAAAGGACTTGGGATCTAATCCTGGCTCTGCCACTTGTCTGCTGGGTGACCTTCGGTGAGTCACTTCACTTTTCTGTGCCTCAGTTACCTCAACTGGAAGATAGGGATTAAGAGTGTGAGCCCCATATGGGACAGGGACTGACCATCTTTTACCTACCCCAGGGCATACTACAGTTACTGGCACATAGTAATTGTTTAAGAAGTACATTAGCAAACAATAGGTTCCTGAAAAGAGATAGTAACAATCATTAGCATGCATTCAATTGTGCTGTTGTTCGGCTCCTCAAGAGCTCTACCTGGCACAGGAAGGGTTCGGGCTTCGGGCTTCTGGGCACCTTGAGTTTCTGAGGCACCTAGGGTGTACTTTCCATCTTGTTTGGTCCTTTAAGAGTTTGTATTCCCTCCTCTCCCATTCCAGCCTGTTTTTCTAAAGATAAATGAGATGAAAAAGTCGTCAAGGAAATGAAAACATAACCGTGAGGTTTCCAAAGGAATAGCTGGTCCACCTCACAATCAAAATAGGGCCAAGTTGGCAGTGGCCTGGCAGGCCCTTCCCAGTTTTTCAGGTGGTTCATCTTGACTCTGGGGCTCTAGGGAAGTCTCTTTCCAGTCCCCCGGAATATTGATTAAAAAGATGGTTTTTAATTCAGTGGCAGTCGATGATATTTATTGAGGGCTTACTGCATGCAGAGCACTGTATCAAATGCTTGCCAGAGCACAATTTGACAGAGTTGGTAGAGCCTGCACTTGTCTGGAATGTGGTGATGGGACCTATGTGTTCCACGGCCACAGTGCTCCCTGGGAAAAATCCTGGGTCCAGTGTCCTGGGCTACAAGGCCGCAGGCTGGATCCCGACCCTGACCCCACCCAACGGCTCTGAGAAGGAAGCCCTCCCCTCCCGAGTCTGAAGGGCTTGTGTCTGACCTACCCCCCGGTGGACAAAGTAGGGGACACGTGCCTGGACAAACCCATGTTGAATCTAGAAAAGGTGGGGTTTTTTCTCTCTGGTATCTGTTAAGCACAGACTAGGTGCCAGACACTGTTCTAAGTGCTGGGGTAGGTGGCGAGTAATCAGGTTGGATCAAATCCCTGTCCCATGTGGCCTCACTTTCTTAATCCCCATCTGATAGATGAGGGAAGTGAGGGCCAGAGAAGTGTAGTGATTTGCCAGGGTCACCCTGCAGACAAGGGAAAGAGGTGGGATTAGAACCCACGTTTGGCTCACTAGGCCATGCTGCTTCCCTACTCCAGCTGAGACCCTCGAGACTGTTCTGGGATGTGCCTGACCATCCCTGCATCTGCCCATTCTGAAGTACACAACTTCGCACTCTCGCTCCCCGTTCCTCTCCCTAACCACGAGAAGTGTGATTGTCACCACCCCGATCCCAGGAGTGGTCAGAAGCTCTAAGACCCGGCCACTCCTGGGGCCCGAGTTCCTTTGCTTCCCCATGATCCAGGCCAGGCCCTGTCACAGAGAGATGACTGCATTTAATAGACGTTGAATGATGTCAGATGCTGTGGTACAGAAGCAATTGACCGATTCCCCCGTGCACGAGCAGCGCTGTGGTCCATCTGCAATTCAGGGTTCTGCAGTTTCGGGGGCTTTGTATCTATTCGGCCAAGGGCCTGGGAAGACGTTGTTCAGACATTTCTGAGGTGGAAAAGAGTGAGGACCGTGGCTCAGCAGGGAGGAGAAACCCACTTGCAGGGGTGAGAGACCCATGGGGAAGAACAGTCTGGTGTTCCCTGGCCAGGCTGAGCTCTGTTTCTTCCCTCCCCATGGGAGGGGCCAATGGGGGTGCAGGATCTCAGCAGGCGAAACCTCGAGATTGAACCATCTCTCAGACGGTGTCGACTCCACCACCTGGAGGACTTTCTCTGGTGGGTCCACTAACCCCCCTGGGCCCGAGAGCGGGAAACCTGGCTCCTGCAGCTGTTGCAGCTTCTCCTCCAGCTGAGGTAGTTGTGGCCTTTTGTTCTTTTGCAGAGGCAGGGCCCCTGCATCACGGACCCCTTTAATTGAGGTGGGGTTTGGGCCGGTCTCCGAGGGATGGTGAGTTCCTGACTCCAGGCTTCCAAGTAAAGATGGACTGGGGCGAGTCACCTTCCTCTTGCCAGCAAGGGGCCGTGAGTATGTGGAGCAGGAAGTGCTGTCCTCTATTAAAGCACCCTGGGATTTTTGATTGAGGTGCCAGCAAACGGAGCAATCCGATTCCTCGGAGACTGTGTCCATGTCACACCTGTGAAAGAACGGCCACTTGTTACATCTGAGAGAAACAGACTCCTGACACTGAGGGCTTTCACGTCCCGGGACATGAAAGTAACTGGCTCTTGGAGACACTCTTTTCTAGAGGAATCCCCACCCCTGATTCACACCCCCTCAACCACCAGGCCAAGCCGGGATCCACAGACAATGGGACAGTGACTGGGATTCTAACTGCATTGAGGTGGCCAGAGCCATGAACACAAGGATCTAATTTGAGCAGCTAAAGGGCAATTGTCCAGAGAAGAGCAGCAAGAGGGAATATGGCAGAGTCAGGAATCGGACCATCCATAGATGAAATTCCCTTCCCCAGACAACCTTCGGGACAAGATAAACCTATCTTTGCTTGAGCAGAGGAGGGGAACTCCAGGAGAAAGAGTCCAGGCTTGGGAATCAGGAGACCTGCATTGTAAACCCGGCTGTGATGACTGCTTACCCCCCTGACCTCAGGCAAGTCACTTAACTTTTCTGCGCCTCAGTTTGTTCATTTCTAAAAGGTAGATTAAGGACCTCATCTCCCTCTTCATTAGACCATTAGCTCCATGTGGGACAGTGACTGTGTCTGATCTTATTAGCATATATTTACTCCAGCACAATGCTTTGCACACTGGGGTCTAACATGTATTCTTATTGTTATGCTCAAGATGATTATCCCTGTCAAATAAGCATCAGGGCATTCCACCAGCTGATCCTCCTGGCTTATTGGCCCTGTTAGTCCTGTTACTGTTTTCATTTCTTCTCCTTTGGATTGTATAAATTGTTTCATCTCCTTAAATGGGGTACAACTTCCACCCCATGAAGCTTCTCTCTGTCGGGTCTATTTGCAGGTACTCCACCGTCCCAGTGTCAATGAATCGAGGGATCCCCTAGACCGTGAATGAGAAGAGATCCCCAAACCTGATGCATGCAGATCTGGGAGACAAAATCCTCCCTCTGAGGGAGTCCTGAGCCCTGGGCTTCTGTTGGTTCACAAGCCACGCCCAGTTGTCAAAACACGTGTGCCCACCCACGAGGTCTGTCCCCCTACATCCTCTCCGATCATCCCCCAACAGTACCATAACACCCACTGTGTCATTACCGCATTCCCCACCCAACCCCACACCGCCCCCACACCCCACCACTGGCTCTGTCTTCCCTGAGTCCATGTCTTACACCCTGGGTATTTTGGGGGTCTAGGCGAAGGCCCAGGGACAGGGAAAAAAGAATGAATGCATCACCTTTTCAGGAGATGTAGAATATCCTTTAGATTTTGGTCGCACATCTCCAACAGCTTCCACATTAGAAACCAAAAGAATGGGTTACTTGGGGTTCCTGGAGAGGTGTGGGTTCTGCTTCTTCCTGCTATTTGGAGTTGGGGTTTAACAGAGAGGCTCTACCTCTCCTCCCTCCACGTCCTGCCAAGTCAACCCTGAGGAAGGACGCAACAAAAGCTCCCTGAGAAAAGTTGCCACCTGCATCCTCCCTCTGGTCCATGTCCTAAGGCCATTAGGGCCCTCACTATAACTGGGCTCTGGTCTACGACTCCGGGACTGAAAAGAGCTGTGTGTGTGTGTGTGTGTGTGTGTGTGTGTGTGTGTGTGTGAGAGAGAGAGAGAGAGAGAGAGAGAGAGAGAGAGAGAGAGGAGAGACATCTACAGTTGTGTCCATTTTTCTCTAGAGTGCTCATCGCTAGCCCTGTCCCAAGCACTTTCCCTGCAGCTCACGCTGACCAGCCTATGAGCCCTGCAAGTCTCTGGCAGAGCACAGCATGGTCAGAGAGGACCAGAGACGGATAGTACTCTGCTCTACCAGGTCTGGTCCGATACACTCTGAGAAAAATGGGAAGCAGCAAGTCCCTAGTGGGTAGCGCATGCATCTGGGATTCAGAAGAATATGGGTTATAATCTTGACTCTGCCACCTATTCTTTTTATAATATGATTTGTTAAACTGTTACTATGTGTCAAACACGGTTCTAAACATTAGGATAAGTAGAAGTTAATTAGGTTGGACACAGTCCCTGTCCCACATGGGCTGCACAATCCATCTATTTAGTAGGAAGAACAGGTATCCACATATTACAATTGAGGAAACTGAGGCTCATAGCAGCGAAGCTACTTGACCAAGCTCACACAACAGACAAGTGGCAAAGAGGGAATTAGAACCTAGGTCCACCTGATTCCCAGGCCCTTGCTCTATCCATTCTGCAATATTGCTTCTCACTTGCTCATCTTGTCTTCATTTGCCTGTGCCTCAAGTTACTTCATCTGCAAAATGAGGACTATGATTGTGAGGCCCATGTGGGATATAGATCATGTTTGGTCTATTTAGCTTGTATCTACCCCAGTGCTTAGAACGGTGCCTGGTATTTAGCACTTAAAAATGCCATTAAAAAAATTGGGAGAGGAGGCCCTGGAATTCCGGTGTTCAGAAGTGAGGACGGGAGCATGGACAACAGGAGGGAAGGCCGAGATGATACCTTCATCCAGTGCATCCTCCGGCTGGGAATTGGGACCACGCTGATAAAGAGAGGGGGCAACATGATTAGCAAGTGTTTGGGCTGGTCTTCGGTGTCTCTGTTAGACCGGAACACAAAAATCCTTTACTCACTTTCGTTCCTTTCTCCCGGCTCCCAACCTTTCCTTGCTATGCTTGTCCATTCTTTACCCTCGATATTCCCATCATGGGAAGTGGGTCTTGGCCCATGGCACTGGCTCTATTCTAGGTGATTTGTGGTAGGTCAGCAAGGAGTCTGAGAGTGGGAGCAGTCTTGGACTGGAGGAGTAAGAGCCTGACAGACAAAACTCCAGAGAGCCAGTCTCCAGCACAGGCAACTACCAAGGCCCAGCCCAAAGACCCCTGAGAGCTGTAGACGCCCTGGGCAATTAATCAATCGATGGCATTTTTGGAGTGCTTACTGTTTTCAGAGCACCGTGCCTGGGAGAGTACTAAATATCCGGATAAGTGGGCACGTTCTCTGCCCATAACGAGGTTCCATTTTAGAGGGTTCGCAGCAGAGGATCGGGTCATGGTCTCACCTCGGGCTCTGGGCACCTGCCGCATGGTGGATTAAGGGTGGCCAGGTGAGGGGGAGTGGAGGGGGATCGAGAAAATGAGGGCTGCGGAGGTTACACTTCTCCAAGGCCTTATGCACCCTGGGAATTTGTAGGCAAGAAGTGTCACATCGGGGTCCTTACCACGTCATTGTTTTTTTCTTTCTTCATCACCAATTTCAGCTGACCCCACTGGGTCTCCCAGAGCAGCAGCACCAGGAAGAAGATGATGAATCCCTCGTCGGGGAGAAGCCACTGAAGTCCCCATAGTATGGAAAGGATTGGGAACAGGAGAGCTTCCAGGATGTCCCACATTGTCCTTTCTGGACCTGCCCAATCCTGTATCTGGGTCTGAGCAGAGCCAAGCTCCTCACCGAGCCGGAGCCCGAGCCCCAGAGCCGGGTCATAAAGACAACTGAGTCATAGAGGGAGGGCCCATCTTGGCCCTTGGGGGTGAAGAAGAAGGGAGCCGGTGGGGGGGTGGGGGGTAGCTGGAGTGATCTTAGCAGGGAAGACAGAAGGGGTAATTTCAATGGGGGAAGTCGACTCTTTGCCAGAGGGCCTGGTTCCAGGGAGGGAGGAAGCAGCAGTGGGGGTATTTGTGTATGACCCCTTTGGTCAGGTGTGATTTTAGTAATGTTTTGAAGGTGGGGAGAGTGGTAGTGAGTCTGATATGAGCAGGATGGGATTTACAGACTGTAAGCTCATTTTGGGCAGGGCACGTTTCTTAATATTGTTATATTATAGTCACCCAAGAGTTTAATACAGAGCTCTGCACACAGTAAGTGCTCAATAAATATGATCAACTTACTGACTGACATGGTGAGGGCTCCGAGGTAAGACAATTGAGCTTGAGGTACAAAGAGTAGGTGGGAGCTAAGAGAATTGTTCTGCACACAATGGGAGCATAATAGCGGCTCAGTGATAAATCAGTGGCATTTAGTGAGCACCTTCATGATTGAAGTTATAGTAGAAGACGTGCTTTCTGCCCCCTAGTAGAGAACTGGTGGGCCTGGCTTCTAATTCTGACTCTTCTACTTTTCTGCTATGTGATCTTGGGTAAGTCAGTTAATTCCTCTGTGCCTTCATTTCCCCATCCATAAAATGAGGGTTAAATACTTACTCTTCTTCCCCTGTAGACTGCTAGCCCCACGCTGAACTGTGTAGTAGACATAGGGACTGTGTCTGACTTAATTGAATCTACCCCAGGTTGTAGCATGGTGCTTAGCACAAATACCACATTTCTCATAGGTAGTACACTGGGACACTAACAATTGAACCCAGACTTGCTGGAGTGGAGACTTGAGAGATTTGTCAGGGGAGGCTTCCTGGAGGAGATGTGATTGTAGTTAAGGCTTTGAAAATGGGGAGAGTTGTGTTTTATAAGACATTAAAGAGGAGGGAGGGTATGGGTTCAATGGTGAAAGGGGTGAAATCAAGGCACAGTGAGTAGGTCGGTATTGGAGGAGCAAAATATATGGGCTGGGCTGTAGTGGGAGAGGAGCAAGATTAGGAAGTTGTGAATTAATCAGGGAAGGTTTCCTGAAGCAGGTTCGATTTTAGGAGGGCTTTAAATGGGGGGAAATTTGTGATACACTGGTGGAGTTGTGTGTTCCTTTGAAGAAGGATGTGGGGAACCACTGGAGGTTCTTGAGGGGTGGAGAGATGTATGCCAAGATATACTACAAGAAGGTGATTTGTACAGACCACGGAATATGTACTAAAATGGGGAAAGGTTGGAGGAAAGGTTTCTAGACTGTGAGCCCACTGCTGGGTAGGGACCATCTCTATATGTTGCCAACTTGTACTTCCCAAGCACTTAGTACAGTGCTCTGCACACAGTAAGCGCTCAATAAATACGATTGATTGATTGATTGATTGCCGACTTGTACTTCCCAAGCACTTAGTACAGTGCTCTGCACACAATAAGTGCTCAATAAATACAATTGAATGAATGAATGAATGAAAGGAAAGGAAACCAGCAAAGGAGTCCAGCGCATTTAGTCTAGATGTGATTCAGTGAGTGGTAGGGGCCATTTGTGTTGAGAGGAAAGGGCGGAAACCGGAGATGCCATGGAGAAAGGACTGACAAGATTTAGAAATGTCTGGATTCTAGGGATGGTAGACAGTGACAGGTCAAAGATGATACCTAGAATGGGTGAGCAGAGTACTCTCCCTCTCTGGTCTTCTCTGCCCATGCTCTGCTCTGTCAGAGACTTTCAGGGCTCATAGGCTGGTCAGCGAGAGCTGGAGGGACAGCGCTTGGGACAGGGCTAGCGATGAACACTCTCTAGAGAAAGATGGACACAACTGTGGATGTCTCTCCTCTCTGTCTCTCTCTCTCTCTCTCTCACATACACACACACTCACTCACTCACTCTTTCTCTCTCTCTGTCTCTGTACAACTCCAGTTCTGGCTCTTCCAACCCCACCGAGCAAGGCACTGTGAAAACAGCAACCTTCGTTTCCAACACCAAGGGTTCCCAATCCCAGCATGCTCCAGATACACAGGGCATGTGATAAAAGTTGCTCCCTTTCTTTCTCTGATTCCTACATCTCCACCATGACTTTATGCTGATTTTGTGTATTTGTATCTATCGCATTTCAATGTCTTATCACTCCTAATGTGTTGGTCTACAGTCCCTTCTCCCCACTTAAACACTTGAATTGCGAGGCCCCATAGGTACAGGGACCATGTCTAATTCCCACCTGGGTAGTCTCTCCCATTTCTTAATATAGCATAGTAAGTGCTTAATAAATATAATTACTACTACTACTACTACTGCTACTACTGCTACTACTACTACTACTACTACTACTACCACTACTACTAATACTAACACTAGTACTACCACTACCACTACCACTACTATTTCTCTCTGTCCCAAGGAGAAAAAGTCAAAGAGGGACACTCAGTAGATCTTGGCATACCTAGAAAAACTCCAAAACAGCCTCAGGGAGGAAATCCTTTGGGTTTGATGCTTGTTCTTAATTTGTCAGGTTTCTTCTATTCCCTCAATACAAATTAGCCCTACCTCCCCTGCAACTGTTGGATTGATTTTCAGAATACAAAGACTGAGAGAATGCAGTATTCATTCATTCATTTATTCAATCAATCATATTTATTGAGCACTTACTGTGTGCAGAGCACTGTATTAAGCGCTTGGAAAGTAGAATTTGGCAACAGAGACAATTCTTACCCAACAACCGTCTCACGGTCTAGAAGGGGGAGAAGGAATGAGTGAATAACAAAACAAAACAGGTAGACAGGCATCGATAAGCAACAAAATAGATAAATAGAATTATAGACATATACACATAATGACTTTAGGTATAATGCATTTGGGTATTTTGGGAACTTTTTCCCTAAAAAAACACATCTACCTGAATAATAATAATAATAATAATAATAATAATAATAATAATAATAATAATAATAATAATAATAATGGCATTTGTTAAGTGCTTACTGTGTTTCAAGCACTGTTCTAAGAGCTGGGGTAGAGACGAGGTAATCAGGTTGTCCCACATGGTTCTCATAGTCTTAATCCCCATTTTACAGATGAGATCACTGAGGCACAGAGAAGTTAAGTGACTTGCCCAAAGTCACATAGATGACAAGCGGTGGGGCCGAGTTTAAAACCCATGACCTCTGACTCCCAATCCCATGCTCTTGAGGCCTAGGCCATGGCTCTTTCCATCCCCTTGTTCCCAGCCCACAGGAAGCTTAAACACTGACAAGGAGACAAACGTAAGAAACATATTTACAAATAGATTAAGTAGGATAAATAATTGAGTACACAAATGTTGAAGGGATGATAATTCTCAGGAGCTGGAAAATCAATAAATGAAAGCTTTCTGGAGGAGGAATGATTTTAGGACAGCTTTGACTGTGCGAAGAGTTATAGTCTGATTGACATTTGTTGAGGAGGGGTTTCCAAGATGGGAGAACAACTCCTTTTCAGCTTCACTCACTTGGCTTTTCTGTTACCTCTCAAATGTGAGTAATCTGCAAGACTCTACTCTAGGCTCTCTGATCACTGTACTGCTCTCTCTCTCTCTCTCTCTCTCTCTCTCTCTCTCTCTCTCTCTCTTTGTCTCTCTTTTTCTTTCTCTATCCCTGAGCTCATCTGATCTTGCAACTTACTCACAAGACCACAGTTCCTTCTGCCTCCTGGACATCTCACCTTGGATGCCTTGCCTCCTTCTGAAACTCAACATGTCTAAAGCTGAATGACTCTCCTTACTTTTTAAATACACGCCTCCTCCTAAACTTTCCCAGCTCTGTCGATAGCACTACCATCTCCCCTGCCCTAGAGGATGTCATCCTCAACTCGTCCCTGACTTTTATTACTACCAATTATAATGATAATAGTGATAATAATAATGGCACTAGTGAGTGCTTACTTTGTGACAAGCACTGTTCTCGGTCCAGGAGTAGAGATATATTAATCAGGTTGGGCACAGTCTCTGTCCCACATGGGGCTCACACTATTAATCACACTACAGATAGAATATCTGAGGCCAAGAAAAGTTTAGTGACCTACCCAAGGTCACACAGCAGACACGTGGTGGAACCAGGATTAGAACTCAGGTTCTTCTGACTCCCGGGCCTGTCCTCTATCTACCCTGTTTTTGTATTCAATCTACTGCTAAATCGTGTTCAATCTTCCTACATAGTAATAATGCTGTTACTATCATTATTATTCCTCTCCAACGAAACAGATACTCTCCTGACCAAAGTTCATGTCATATCATAGAAAGACTGTTGTCAGACCCTTTCACCAATCTCCCCACTCCATGCTAGCCTACATGCTGATTCACAAATCATCCTCTTGAACCACTGCTCAAAATGTATCTCTCCTCTCCTCAAAACCCTCCACTGGTTTTCCATTTCCCTCCAAATCAACTAAAACTCCTCACAAATCTTTTTCCCTTATTTCCCAACAATAGATAAACAATAAATCCCGAACTGGAGTAATTCATATTTCCTAGGCAAAGTCTTTAGGTAAAATTGTGGCATGCTGGAAACTGGCCAAGAAAAGGTAAGAACCTAGTTTTCTGATGACAAAGGGCTGCTGCTTCTCACCCCTTAGTTCACTCACTTTGTCCGGAGAAATGTAACTGCTTTATGGTTTTAAAAAGGCTCAGATAAACCTGACATACAGTACTGCTTAATCTAAATAATGTAGCTCGACATTTGAGGAAAAACTCATATGGCACTAATATCGTTGCATCTCGGGGAGAAAGTTTTGGTTATAGAAATCACATTTGTTTCCAAAGTTCTCTGAGCATTCTGTTTGCTGCCAACAACCATCTCTAGCATATTCCTATCACATCAATGGTTTTGCATTTTATGGCCTGGTTGGTTTACTTTTCCCCAAATTTCTTCTTGTACCTCCTTCGTGGCTAGAGGAGCCTCCTTAGGCCTAATATTTCTGTGTCTGAATTGGGCTGAACTGTGCCAAATAGAAGTTATGCATCCAGATGGACAATGAGCGGTATCCTGAACACAATATTAACTTGAAATGCAATTAAAAATGGTAATGTCAGCAGAGAGGGAACTTGAGCCCCAACAAACTCCCATTCAATTTTGAGGCATCCACGTTAATGTTGCAGTATATAGTCTAGGTGCTTTGCCGTTGACATGAGTAGCCCTTATTTCAGTGTCATGGCTCTTGAATTGTCAGAGGAACTATCCATATTGGTGCTGATGAGGAAAGTCTGGTAATCACCGCCTAGAAGTGGAAGCTGAAGCCATGGTAGGAGAAGACCTCACCATGGGAATGAGAAGCGGTGTAACAGTGTACAGAATCGAGGTGTGCAGGTCAGAAGGACCTGGCTTCCAATCCTGTCTCTGCCCATGGTGTGATTATGAATTCAGGCGGTCGCTTTCATTCAATCATATTTATTGAGTGCTTACTGTGTGCAGAGCACTGTACTAAGCTCTTGGGAAGTACAGGTTGGCAACATATAGAGACGGACCCTACCCAACACTGGGTTTACACACTTCACATCTCTGTGACCCAGTTCCTTCTTCTATGAAAGGAGGATTATGTCTATGAGCCCAGGGACAGGGACTATGTCCAATCTGATTATGCTGCATATACCCCAGCACTTAGTATGGTGCCAGGCACTAAGTGCTACCCTTTCTTTCCAAACTCGTAGAACAAGTCGTCTACACTTGCTGCCTCGAATTCCTCAACTCTTACGCTCTTTTGGACCCCTTCCAATCTGGATTCTGTCCCCTACACTCCACCGAAACTGCCCTCTCAAAAGTCACCAATGACCTCCCTCTTATCAAATCCAATAGCTCCTACTCTATCCTAATCCTCCTCGACCTCTCAGCTGCCTTCGACATTATGGACCACCCCCTTCTCCTCAACACGCTATCCAACCTTGGCTTCGCAGACTCCATTCTCTCCTGGTTCTCCTCATCTCTTTGACTGTACATTCCCAGTCTCCTTCGCGGACTCCTCCTCCCGCTCCCATTTCCTTACTGTAGGGCTTCCTCAAGGGTAAGTATTTGGCCCCCTTCTGTTCGCCATTTATTCTCACTCCCTTGGTGAACTCATTTGCTCCCACAGCTTCAACTGTCATCTCTATGCAGATGACACCCAAATCTACATCTCCTTCCCTGTTCTCTCTCTCTCCCTCCAGGCTCGTATCTACTCCTGCCTTCAGGACATCTCCATCTGGATGTCTGCCCACCACCTAAAACTCAACGTGTCCAAAACTGAGCTCCTTATCTTCCCTGCCAAACCCTGTCCTCTCCCTGACTTTCCCTTCACTTTGGATGGCACTACCATCCTTCCTATCTCACAAGCCCGCAACCTTGGTGTCATCTTTGATTCCGCTCTCCCACTCACCATACACATCCAATCTGTCACCAAAACCTGCCGGTCTCACCTTCACAACATCGCCGATATCTTCCCTTTCCTCTCAATTCAAGCAGCTACCTTGTTGGTACAATCTCTCATCGTATCCCTACTGGATTACTGCATCAACCTTCTTTCTAATCTTCTATCCTCCTGTCTCTCTCCATTTCATTCTATACTTCACTCTACTGCCCAGATAATCATTCTACAGAAATGCCCAGGGCATGTCACTCCCCTCCTCCAAAATCTCCAGTGACTGCCTATCCACCTTCACATGAAGCAAAAACTCCCCACTAATGGCTTCAAAGGTCTCCATCACCTTGCCCCCTCCTACCTCACCTCCCTTCTCTCCTTCTACAACCCAGCCCACACACTACACTCCTCTGCAGCTAACCTCCTCACCAGTACCTCATTCTGGCCTGTCCCACCCTACACCCCTGGCCCATGTCCTACCTCTCTCCAGGAATGCCCTCCCTCCACACAGCCAAATTAGCCAAATTACTCTCTTCAAAGCCCTACTGAGAGCTCACCTCCTCCAGGCGGCTTTCCTAGACTGAGCACCCCCTTTTCCACTGCTCCTCCTCCCCTCCGCATCACCCCCACTCCCTCACTCTGCCCTTCTTCTTCCCCTCCCTATGACACTTGTGCATATTTGTACACATTTATTTGTGTAGGGACCGTCTCTATATGTTGCTGACTTGTACTTCCCAAGCACTTAATACAGTGCTCAGCACACAGTAAGCACTCCATAAATATGATTGAATGAATGAATTACTCTATTTTATTAATGATGTGTATATATCTACAATTCTATTTATCTATTTTGATGCTATTGATGCCTGTCTATTTGTTCTGTTTTGTTGTCTGCCTCCACCTTATAGACTGTGAGCCTGTTGTTGGGTAGGAACTATATTTGTTGCCGAATTGTACTTTCCAAGCCCTTAATACAGTGCTCTGCACATGGTAAGCGCTCAATAAATATGATTGAATGAATGAATCAATTAACCAACACCATAAAAGAAAAGGAAGGGAATCCACAACAGACCTTGAGGGACACCCACCATTAGGAGATGAGAGGCAAAGGAAGAGCCTGTGAAAGAGACCAGCGTACCAGAAAGGTAGGAGGAGAATGGCGAGAGAACTGCATTAGTAAAACCAACTCTAGAGATTGTTTCTGGGAGAAGGGAAGGATCATCTGTATCAAACGTTGCAGAGAGGTTGAGGAGGATTAGCGTAAAGAAGCTGTGACTCGACCTTGGAGAGAAGCATCAGGAAGGGAGTTGGTGGAGGGGAAGAAGAGTCAGTGGGGATTATCTATCCATTCAAGAAGTTTGGGCAGGAGTGGATGGAGGGGATGGGACGAATCGTCGGCCGAAGAAAGTTTTTTCGATGAGGAACTAGACCGTGAGCCCCTGTGGAATAGGGACTGTGTCCAACCTGATTAACTTGCATCTCCCCGGTTCAAACCCTCAAACGGGTGGTTTACACCCACTGCCCCCACTTCAACTCTTTCAGCTACCCTCCACAATCCAGCTTCTGCCTCTTCCATTACATCAAAACTAGGCTTTCCAAGGTCACCAAGGACCTCCTCCTTGCCTAATCAAATGGGCTCTACTCCATCCTCATTCTCCCTGGACCTCTCAGCAGTTTTTAATTCCTTGGAACATCCCCTTCTCCTGGAAACAGTATGTAATGTTGGTTTCTCAGACACCGTTTTATCCTGGTTCTACTCCTACTTCTCTGCCTAAACCATCTTATCCTCTTTCACCGGCTCTTCCTCAGCCTCCCACTCCTTTTCCGTGGTTGTCCCTCAGTGTTCAGTTTTAGGTCCCCTTCTATTCTCCATATGAACAAACATCCTCGGGGAGCTCACCCACTTCCACGGTTCAACATTCGACCTCTTCATAAATATAAATTACTATACTATATATTGAAAATTTTTATATTATATCATAAATAGAATATATTTTCAATTATATATATATGTCACCCACTAGGCTTCAGACTCACTGTGGGGAGGGAATGTGTCTATTAACTTTGTTTTACTGCACTCTCCCAAGTGCTTATCATAGTATTCTGCCCTCAAGTGCTCAAAAATTATCATTTACTGATTTATTGATTGATTACCCAGATGACTCCTAAATCTACCTTGCCTCCCCAGACTTCTCCTTCAGTGCAACCCTGCCCTGCCCCCAGAATAACAATAACAATAATACTAATGGTATTCGTTAAGCATTTACAATGTGTCAAGCACTGTTCAAAGTGCTGGATCAGATACAAGCAAATAAGGTTGGAAACATTTCCTGTCCCACAGGGGGGTCACAATCTTAATCCCCTTTTTACAGATGAGGTGACTGAGGCACTGAGAAGTGAAGTGACTTGCTCAAGGTCACACAGCAGACAAGTGGCAGAGACACATTTAGAATCCAGCTCCTTCTGAGTTCCATTCAAGTGCTCTCTCAGTAGGCCATGCTGTTTCCCACCAGTCCACGTTGCTTTCCTTGTTCGATGTCTCTAAGGAGAATGTTCCACAGGAACTTCATACCTATCCCGACTGGACTACTGCATCAGTCTCCTCTCTGATCTCCCATCCTCCTGTCTCTCCCCACTTCAGTCTATACTTCACGCTGCTGCCCAGATAATCTTTGTGCAGAAACGCTTTGGGCATGTTAATCCCCTACTCAAAACTCTCCAGTGGATACCAGGCAACCTGCTCATCAAGCAAAAACTCCTCACTCTCGGCTTCAGTGCTCTCCAACACCTTGCCCCCTCCTACCTCACCTCCCTTCTCTCCTTCTACAGCCCAGCCCACACCCTCCACTCCTCTGCCACTAATCTCCTCACCGTGCCTCGTTCTCGCATGTCCCGCCATCGACCCCCGGCCCACGTCATCCCCCTGGCCTGGAATGCCATCTGTCCCCACATCTGCCAAGCTAGCTCTCTTCCTCCCTTCAAGGCCCTACTGAGAGCTCACCTCCTCCAGGAGGCCTTCCCAGACTGAGCCCCCTCCTTCCTCTCCCCCGCTCCATCACCCCCACCTTACCTCATTCCCTTCCCCACAGCACCTGTATATATTTAGATATGTTTGTACATATTTCTTACTTATTTATTTATTTTACTTGTACATATCTATTCTATTTATTTTATTTTGTTAATATGTTTTGTTTTGTTCTCTGTCTCCCCCTTCTATACTGTGAGCCCACTGTTGGGTAGGGGCCATCTCTATATGTTGCCAACTTGTACTTCCCAAGCGCTTAGTACAGTGCTCTGCACACAGTAAGTGCTCAATAAATACGATTGAATGAATGAATGAATGAATGAGGAGATGCCCGGCAGCAAGGGTGACACCACTGGGGAAGATCAGTCTGGTGTTTGCTGGTGAGACAGAGCTCCACTTTTTCACTTCCCTCGAGGCCTCTCTCAGCAGATCCCTTTGGGCCTAATTCCATCAGCTGGCACTTGGCGATTGAGCCGAATGAAATCTTTAACCTCCCAGGAATAACCCTGGTTGTTGTCTGGGTGTCTTTGCTTGTCCACGCTTGGGCCCAGGTTGGAAGCACGAAGGCAATGGGACTTGGCAGGGGCTGGGGCTTTCACTGCCAGGGTAGGCACGAGAGGCCTGTTGTGCTCTTGGCCGGTGTCCATCTCCCCTCTTTGGACACACACAGGGGTACCAGCAAGGCCTGAAGCCCTGGGAAGGGGGAGCGATGAATTAGTCTGGTGGGAATCCGGATGACCCAGTCCCTCGTTTTCCAGGCTACCACACTTTGTCTCCAAGATCTGTCCCGGTCCTAGGATTCCTGGCAATGGTGCCCAGCCACTGATTTCTGCAGAGGGTTGGCAGCTGGAGTGGGCTCTTCAGGTGTCTCCCTGAGACCAATCAGCAGCACTGATCAGGGAAGGCCAGCCTGGTGGTCTTGTTCCTGTCTGGGCTGGCTCCACTGGGGATACTAGGCCGGGCCCTGTCAGGTGATATGTGAATGGGAGACGGAGAGTAAAGCCACATGCGTCAGCTGTAAGACCAATTTCAGGGCCTTCAGGGACTTCTCTGACAGGCTGCCTGGATCAGCGAGTTTTCCCCAGTGCTCCCGTGGTTTATATCTGCAACTCAGCTCCAGGGATGAATGACCCCCCCGCCCCATCATGCTCCTTAATGACCCTTCGTGGCTTCTGCAGTCTCTGCTCCAAGGCACATGGAGTTGTGGACGTTGGCATGGTGGGGGCCACATATCTGGGGCTGGAGAGAGCTGGGGGGCCCAGTGAGGGTGGAAGGGCCAGTGAGAGTTAGGCGCTGGTGTCCCTCCAACAGTGCACCATGGAGTGGATCATCCAGTTCCCGAATTGTGGATGGTGTTGTACCATACGTTCCTCCCGGGTCTTCTCTCCCTGATCTGGTAACCTCAGGAGGCGGCTGTTGTAGGAGCTGAGAACCCTGGGGTTGCGGTCCATGAGGGCGGGCACCATTTAGATTGAGTCCCCGATGGGTGGGAGCCCCGGGGAATGGACAAAGCTCTCTTTTCTGAGATAACCAAGCCTCCCGTCCGTCTGGAGCCCAAACTTCTTTTGGGGCTCCAGGCTGCATCTCTTGGGGAAATCTCCATCGGAAGATGTTGGCACCAACTCTATTCCTCCATTCTACTGTGAATTTGGAGGGTGGCAGTGTTCTGGTCTGAGTGTTCCACTGTACAAGGCGGCCCCGGGACTCTGGGGCTGTTGGGGATGAGGAGAGGGGCCCAGAGTGGGTGCAGGATCTAGGCCAGCAAGGCCTCAGGTTCGACTCACCTCTCAGCCAGTGTCGGCTCCATGATCCTGAGGATTTCCTCTGGTGGGCTCATAGGCCTCCTCTGGCCAGAGAGCAGGAAACCTGGCTCTTGCAGCTGTTGTGACTTCTTCTCCAACTGAGGCCATGAGCAGGTCTCCAGTGGAGGGAGAGTTCCTGACTCCTGGTCTCTGCTAACAGACATTTTGGGGTGAGTCACCCTCTCCTTGCTGGCAAGGGGCGGTAACTGTGTGGAGAAGGAAGTGCTGTCCTCCATTAACCCGTCCTGGGGTTTTCACTGAGACTCCAGCAGATGGTGCAATCCGATTAATCAGAGACCATGTCCATGTCACTCCTAGAAAAGAAGAGCCACTCGCTATAGCTGAGGGAAACATACTGTTGTCATTGAGGGCTTTCATACCCTGGGACTTTGGTAACTTCCTACTGGCTTCCTTCTCTTTTTTCAAAAACAAAGAGGAGAAAGATAAGAGGAGAACCAGGAGAGGATGGAGTCTGTGAAGCAAGGTTGGATAGCGTGTTGAGGAGAAGGGGGTGGTCCACAATGTCAAAGGCAGCTGAGAGGTCGAGGAGGATTAGGATAGAATAGGAGCCGTTGGATTTGGCAACAAGGAGGTCATTGGTGACCTTTGAGAGGGCAGTTTCGATGGAGTGTAAGGGATGGAATCCGGATTGAAGGGGGTCAAGGAGAGAGTTGGCAGTGAGCAATTCGAGGCATTGGGTGTAGATGACTCGTTCTAGGAGTTTGGAAACGAATGGTAGGAGGGAGATAGGGCGATAACTAGAAGGAAAGGTGAGTTCAAGAGAGGGTTTATTTAGGATGGGGAAGATGTGCGCTTGTTTGAAGGCAGAGGGGAAGGAACCAGTGGATAGTGAACGGTTGAAGATGAAAGTTAAGGAGGGGAGGAGGGAAAGGGTGAGAGGTTTCATAAGAAGAGAGGGAATGGGTCTGAAGCACAGGTGGATGGAGTAGCACTTGAGAGCAGGGAGGAGATCTCATCTGAAGATACTGCTGGGAAGGATGGGAGAGTAGATCAGAGGGTTGAGAGCAGGGGGGTTGGAAAAGGGGGAGGAGTGACTTTGGGGAGCTCAGACCTGATGGAGTTAATTTTACTATTGAAGTAGGAGGCCAGATCTTTGGGGGTGAGGGATGGAGGAGGGGGAGGAACAAGGGGTCTGAGAAAGGAGTTAAATGTGTGGAACAGCTGACGGGGATGATGGGCATAGGTGTCAATAAGGGAGGAGAAATAATTTTGCCTGGAAGAGGAGAGGGCAGGGTTAAGGCAGGAAAGGATAAACTTGAAGTGAACAAAGTTGGCTTGGTGTTTAGACTTTCGCCAGGAACGTTCAGCAGCTCGAGCATAAGAGTGAAGGAGGCAGACAGTGGTAGTGTTCCAAGGCTGTCGGTTAGTGGTACGAGAGTGGCGAAGGGAAAGGGGAGCAAGCGAGTTGAGTTGAGTAGAGAGGGTAGAGTTGAGAGCAATAATCTGGTCATCAATATTGGGTAGAGAGGAAAGGGAGGCGAGGTGGGGTGTGATGCTCTGAGCAAGATAGATGGGGTCGAGAGAGCAGAGGTCTCTATGAGGTAGTAATATAGATTTACAGGGGAGAGGAGTGTGAGTGAGGAGGCAGGTGAGAAGGTTATGATGAGAGAGAGGGATTTCAGAGTTCATGAGAGTGGAGATAGTTCAGCGGTAGGAGATGATGAGGTTGAGGGTGTGACCAAGTTGATGAGTGGGCGGGGTGTGGTGGAGCAGCAGGTTGGCAGCATCAAGAAGAGATAGAAGGCAGGCAGCAGAGGAGTCACCGAGGACATCCATGTGGATGTTGAAGACTCTGGGGATCAGAGTGGGCATGGAAAAGGAGAGAAGGAAGGTGAGAAACAGGTCAAAATCGTTAAAGAAAAAAGACGTTGGAGGTGGGGCCGGGGGGTGGGGTGTCGGTAGATGATGGCTACAAGAATCTGGAGGGGGTTGTAGAGGGGATTAATGTGGGCTTCAAAGGAGGGGAAGGGAATGGGGAGGAGGGACAGTGTGACAGCGACCTTAGGGAGCGAGAAGGAAACCGACACCTCCTCCTTTTCCGGTGAGTCTGGGGGAGTGGGATAAGAAGAGGCCTCCACTGGAGAGAGGAGCAGAAGAGACCGTGTCATCCTTAGAGAGTCATGTTTTGGTTAGGGCGAGGAGGAATAGAGAGCTGGAAAGGAATAGGTCCAGGATTCATGCGTTCATTCATTCATTCATTCAATCGTATTTATTGAGCACTTACTGTGTGCAGAGAACTGTACTATGCACTTGGGAAGTACACGTTTGCAACATATAGAGACAGTCCCTACCCAACAGTGGGCTCACAGTCTATAAGGGGGAGACAGAGAACAAAACAAAACATATTAACAAAATAAAATAAATAGAATAAATATGTACAAATAAAATAAATAAATAGAGTAATAAATACGTACAAACATATATACATATATACAGGTGCTGTGGGGAGGGGAAGGAGGTAAGGCGGGGAGGATGGGGAAGGGGAGTAGGGGAAGACGAAGAGGGGCTCAGTCTGGGAAGGCCTCCTGGAGGTGAGCTCTCAGTAGAACTTTGAAGGGAGGAAGAGAGCTAGCTTGGCGGATGTGTGGAGGGAGGGCATTCCAGGCCAGGGGGATGACGTGGGCCAGGGGTCGATGGTGGGACAGCCGAGAACGAGGCACGGTGATTAGCGGCAGAGGAGCGGTTGTTGTGGGCTGGGCTGTAGAAGGAGAGAAGGGAGGTGAGGTAGGAGAGGCGAGGTGATGGAGAGCCTTGAAGTCAAGGGTGAAGAGTTTTTTCCTGATACGTACGTTGATTGGTAGACACTGGAGATTTTTGAGGAGAGGAGTAGCATGCCCAGAGTGTTTCTGCACAAAGACGGTCCAGGCAGCGGCTTGAAGTATGGATTGAAGTGGGAAGAGACAGGAGAATGGGAGATCAGAGAGGAGGCTGATACAGTAATCCAGACGGGATAGGATGAGAGCTTGAACGAGCAGGGTAGCGGTTTGGATGGAGAGGACAGGGCGGATCTTGGCAATGTTGCATCGGTGAGACCGGCAGGTTTTGGTAACGGACTGGATGTGAGGGGTGAACGAAAGAGCGGAGTTGAGGATGACACCAAAGTTGTGGGCTTGTGAGACGGTAAGGATGATAGTGCCATCAACAGTGATGGGAAAGTCAGGGAGAGGGCAGGGTTTGGGAGGGAAGACAAGCAGTTCAGTCTTGGACATTTTGAGTTTTAGATGGCGATGAAAGGGAGCTTACCTATAATGGAGCGGGGATTCCAAAGACCACACTTGGCAGCAGCTGTGGCGGGAGAGGAGGGAGGGGGAAGGGTGCGATGGGTAGGGAAGGTTTGGTTGGGGATGAGTTGGAGGGGGCCCGGGCGGGGAGAGGGGGAATAAGGGTGACGATGAGAAAGGAGAACTGGGATGGGGTGGGGGCTGGGAGGAGGAGAGGGAGGGGGTTGGAAGGGAGAGGTTGAGGGTTGGCGCTGGTACAGAGGGATTCAGGGAAAGGGGTTGGGGGAGGAGTTGGAGAAGGGGAAGCTGAGGAATGGTAATGGCAGTTGGGACCAGGGGAACTGATAGTTCATGGTGAGGTCAGAAAGGTAAATGACAGCACAGCGGGTGGTTAACAATTAACTTGCAGTAGCAATAATACAGTTGCAAAAAAAAAATGAGTAGGTGATGACATCACAGAGAGTAGTTAGTTAACATTTTATGGTATGCAATGCAGAGAACCACTAGCTGGCACCACTTAGAAACAGGCGCTGAATCCCCGCTACCACTTAGGTGAACATCATGACCTCAAAGCTGACCTTGTTCTCACTTCATTTCCCTTCTGCATCGCCTGGGCAACTTGCGTCTGTTCACATTAAAAACTTGATATTCCCCCTGACCCCAGCCCTACCGTGCTTGTGTACACATCCTTCTACTCTGCCTTTCCTCTACCTGAAGTTTATGTTAAGATCTGACTTTTGCTTTTGGTATTTAGTGATATTTGTTAAGCACTTACTATGTGCCAGGCACCCTACTAAGCACTGGAGTCAATGCGAAGTAATCAGTTTGGATACAATCCATGTCCCACGTGGGGATCACAGTCTTAATCCCCATCTTACAGATGAGGTACCTGAGTCACAAAAAAATTCACTGACTTGTCCAAGATCACACAGTAGGACTGGGAATCAGAGGACCTGAGTTCCAATCTGAAACGGGTCTGTTCTGTTATCTTGGGCAAGTCACTTAACTTCTCTGGTCCTCTATCTCCCAGTCCTGTGCTCTTTCCATTATGACACACTGCTTCTCTGTCTTTGCCTCTCGTTTCTAAGTTCCTTGAGGACAGGGATCACGTCTGCCACCTCTTGGACTGAACTCTAACAAATACGAAGGTATCAGGGTCTACAAGCAGCTAAACCATGCTGCTCCTAGGGAAAGCAGCATGGCTTAATGGCAAGAGCATAGGTTGAGGAGTCAGAGGACATGGGTTCTAATCCTGCCTCCCCCACTCGTCTGATGAATGACCTTGGTCTAGTGTACTTCACTTCTCTATGCCTCAGTTATCTAAACCTGAAAATGTGAATTAAGAGTGTAAGCCCCATATCAATCAATCAATCAATCAATCGTATTTATTGAGCGCTTACTATGTGCAGAGCACTGTACTAAGCGCTTGGGAAGTACAAATTGGCATCACATAGAGACAGTCCCTACCCGATAGTGGGCTCACAGTCTAAAAGGGGGAGACAGAGAACAGAACCAAACATACCAACAAAATAAAATAAGTAGGATAGAAATGTACAAGTAAAATAAATAAATAAATAAATAAACAGAGTAATAAATATGTACAACCATATATACATATATACAGGTGCTGTGGGGAGGGGAAGGCGGTAAGGCGGGGGGATGGAGAGGGGGACGAGGGGGAGAGGAAAGAAGGGGCTCAATCTGGGAAGGCCTCCTGGAGGAGGTGAGCTCTCAGCAGGGCCTTGAAGGGAGGAAGAGAGCTAGCTTGGCGGATGGGCAGAGGGAGGGCATTCCAGGCCCGGGGGATGACGTGGGCCGGGGGTCGATGGCGGGACAGGCGAGAGCGAGGTACAGTGAGGAGATTAGTGGTGGAGGAGCGGAGGGTGCGGGCTGGGCAGTAGAAGGAGAGAAGGGAGGTGAGGTAGGAGGGGGCGAGGTGATGGAGAGCCTTGAAGCCCAGGGTGAGGAGTTTCTGCCTGATGCGCAGATTGATCGGTAGCCATTGGAGGTTTTTGAGGAGGGGAGTGATATGTCCAGAGCGTTTCTGGACAAAGATAATCCGGGCAGCAGCATGAAGTATGGATTGAAGTGGAGAGAGACACGAGGATGGGAGATCATATCTGACAGACCATATCTGACCACCTTGTACCTACCACACAGCGAATTACAGTTCCTGGCACAAGTAAGCGTTTAACAAACAGCATTAAAAAATTAGGTTCCAGCAGAGAGATCGGTAAGCATAATTTGCATGCATCCAATTGTGCTGTCGTTCGGCTACTCAAGTGCTCAACCTGGTGCAGCAAGGGTTTTTGGGGTGGCATCGGGCTTCTGGGAACATTGAGTTTCTGAGGACCCCTGGATGGGCTTTCCATAATGTTTGGCCCTTGAAGAGTTTGAATTCTCAACTCTGCCACACTAGCCTGCTTTTCTTAAGATAAATGGGATGAAAAAGGTTTTAAAGAAATTCAAAAACACCCGTGCGGTTTCCAGAAGAATAGCTGATCCAGGTCACAACTCAAAATAGGGCCAAGTGGGCAGGGGCCGGACAGTCCCTTCCCAGTTTTTAAGTGGTTCGTCTTGACTCTGGGGCTTTAGTGAAGTCTTTCTCCAATCCTCTGGAATACTGATTAAAAAGATGGTTTTTGATTCAGTGGTGGTCGATGCTATTTATTGAGGACTTACTGCATGCTGAGCTCTGTACTAAATGGTTCCGAGAGCACAATTAGACAGAGTTGGTAGACCCTGCACTTGTCTTGAATGTGCCAATGGGATTTACGGTTTCCATATCTGCAGTGTACCCTGGGACGAATCCTGGGTCTGGTTTCTGTACTACAGGTGGCACCGTGGTCCCTGACCCTGATCCCATCCATCGACTCTGAGAAAGAAGCCCTCTCGTCCCCGAGTCTGAAGTGCTTGAGTCTGAACCATCTCCCCGTTGGCCTAAATAGGGGACACATTCCTGGGCAGGTTGATTCCAGAGAAGGTTTTTTTTTCCCTCTCTCGTATTTATTAAGTGCTGTGTAAGTGCCAGGCACTGTTCTAAGTTCTGGGGTAGGGGCAGAGTAATCAGGTTAGACCCAGCCCATGTCCCAAATGGGGTTCACGTTCTTCACTCCCATTTGATAGATGAGGGAATTGAGGACCAAAGAAGTGAAATGACTTGCTCAAGGTCCCCCTGCAGACAGGTGGAGGAGCCGGGATGACAATGCTTGTTGTATCCACTAGGCCATGCTGCTTCTCAATTCCAGCTGAGGCCCTCAGGACAGGTCTGGGTTTTGCCTATCACACTCCCGCTCCCCGTTTCTCTCCTCGACCATGAGGAGGGAGATGGACACCACCCTAATCCCCGCAGTGGAAGAGACAGACCAGCAGCTGGAAGGAAAGAGAACATAAAAACAATAAAGGAAGAACTGTTATAAAGATTAGGGATTTTGGTAGAAAGAATGTTCTGAAGAAAATATATCCATAGAGTCACTATGAGTCAGAAACGACTTGATGGAACATGATAATAATAATATATCTTTGACTCATCCCTTCTCCTCCCTCATTCCAAGATTGGGAGCCCGTTGAGGACCAGGGAATGCATCTAATTTTCACTTGTATTTTTTCCACAGTGCTTTGCATAAAGTCATCGCCTAATAAATATCATTCCTTCTCCTCCTACTCATCCATCAGGGTGACCAGCAAATGTCTGGAATCTCCTGGCTTGTCTCCTAACTGAAAGGGAGGCGAAAGTGGTCCAGGTCATGATTAACTGGAATGACCAAGTGGACCCGGGCCTTGCACAATGGGATCATTGCTTTTGACCTTCTGTGCACCTTTCTGGTTGGCCAGGGTCAAAGAGATAGCAATGGTCCCAGGTGGGCTGGTCAAAGTGGGGAACCAAAGATGGCCTGCAATGGAGGAAGTGGCAAGCTATTGTAGGAGGCTGTGGTCTCGCTAGCTACCCTCAAGAGTGAGTGCAAGCAGCCCATTCCCAGAGCTCTGGGAAAACTGGAGAAGCAGTGAGACCTAGTGGATAGAACAAAGGCCTTGGAGTAAAAAGGACATGGGTTCTAGTTCTGGCTCTGCTACCTGTCTGCTACATGGCCTTGGACAAGTCACTTCACGTCTCTTGGCCTCAGTTGCTTAATCTATAAAAAAGAGATGGAAACTGTGAGTCCCTTGTGAGACAGGGGCTGTATTCAACCTGATTACCTTGTAACTCCCCCAACGCTTAATTAATGCCACTAAAAGAAAACATTTTCCTGGCATTTAGTACAGTGTTTTGCGTACAGGAAATGTTCAATAAATGCCACTGATTTATTGATTGATTGATGCAGACTGGGGCTTGGGGGTTCCAGATGCACCCCAGTCCTCCAGAGGAGGAATGGGGAGAGCTCCTAAAGGAGAAGCAAGACAACTATCTCCTCCTGTACCAGCACAGTCCTAAGACCTGGGACAGATACAAGTTCAGCAAGGTTGACATGGTTCCTGTCCCACGTGGGGTTAACACTGTTATCCCTGTTTCACAGATGATATAACAGAGGCCCAAAGAAGTGAAGTGACTTGTCCAAGGTCGCATAGTAGACTTGTGGTGGAGATGTGATTAATGATAATCATAACAATAATGATGCAATTTATTTAGTGCTTACTATGTACCAGGCACTGTAGTAAGCACTGGGGTGGATCCAAACAAATCAGGTTGGACACAATCCATATTCCAAGTGGGACTCACAGTCATAGTCCCTATTTTCCAGATGAGGTAACTGAGGCCCAGAGAAGTGAAGTGACTTACTCAAGGTCACACGGTAGACAAATGGCAGAGTCAGGATTAGAACCCATGACCTACTGACGCCCAGGCCCATGCTCTATCCAATAGACCATATGAGCTATCTATGGTATTTGCTAAGCCCTTAATATATGTAAACTCTGGGGAAGATCTGAGAGAATTAGGGCTCACAATCCTGGTAGACATAATAATTATCGTATTTGCTAAGCGTCTACTATGTGCCAGGTACTGTTCTGTGCACTTCTCAAAGGGTTTACCATCTAGTGGGGAAAGTGTACTAAAACAAATTACAAGTAGTGGGATGCGAATGAGTATAAGGATATGGGAAACTGGGGGAAGGAGAGCGACTACCCAAGAATTCAAATGATGAAGGATGGGGAAAAATAAGGTGGAGTGAGGAGAGATTAATCAGGGAAGGTCTCTCGGAGGGGATGTGATGGCCCCCTACTTAGCACGCTCTTCTTCCACTTCTTTGCTCCTCTAACACCAATCTATACGCTGGGCCTTGTTTCATCTCTCTCTCTGCTGAACCCTTGCTCACACCCTCCATGCTGCTGGGAACTCCCTCCTCATACATATCCAGCAGACCACTGTTTTCCTACCTTCAAATCCTTACAAAAACCACAGCTCCTCCAATGAACCCTCCCTGATTAATCTTTCCTCTTTCATCCAATTTCCCCCACTACTGGGGACCTATTCTCTTGAATCTGTACATCTTAGGCATTTAGATACTCAATACCATCCCCACCAAAGCATTTACCAAAGTATCTTCAAACTCAATTGCACCTCACACCTGTAATCAATTTCAGTGTCTGTGTCCCCAGTTAGATCCCCCCACCTGTAGTTTATTTTGGTGTTTGTCCACTACCTGGATTGTAAGCTCTTTGAAAGCAGGGGTCATGTTTATTAACTCTGTTGTACTCTCCCACAATCTTGGTATAGAATCAATTGCTTATTCTGTGCAGATCCCAATACCTTGTTACAGAAGGAGCAATAAATAATGTTGATGGATTTTGAATAGAATGTGTTAAGCACTTCCCTTTGCCAGGCACTCTATTAAGTGTTGGTGGAGATAAAAGATAATCGAGGTGAACACAGTCCCTTTCCTACATAGGGCTAAAAGTCTCAATCCCCATTTTACAGATAAGAGACCTAAGGTACAGAGAAGTGAAGTGCCTTGCTCAAAGTCACACAGAAAACAGGTGGCAGAGTTGGAATTATAATCTACATCCTTCGGACGCCCAAGCCAGTGGTCTATCCATGAGGCCATACTCACCCTGTTAGAGGTGGAGAGAGCTCTGGTCTGCTAGATGTGATTAGAGAGGGAGGTTCGGGAAGAAGGAAGGGCATAAGCAAATAGTTGGTGTCAAGAGAGATGAGAATTACACTTGAGACGAGTGATGAGAGCTAACTGGGTTGCGATGGTAAAGGCATGTTGTCTTGCAGTCAGGCAGTCAGTCGTATTTCTTGAGCACTTACTGTGTGCAGAACACAGTACTAAGACTTGGTAGAATATAGTATAACAATAAACTGCCCACAACAAGGTTACATTCTGAAGTAACAGTTGAGGGAGAGGATTGAGTGCCTTAAAACCAGTGGCAAAATTTCCAGTTGATGAAGAGAGGAGTGGGCAACTGAGAAAAATGATCTGGGCAGAAGAAGGAAGTAGATTGTAGAGAGGAGAGGCTGCAGGCAGGAAGACCAGTGAGGAAGACAGTAATCTATTCGGGATAAGACAAGTACCTGAACTGGGATGGTGGCCATTTGTCTGGAAAGTAAGAGACAGTGTGGGGAAGGGAAACCCGACAGGATTGTATGTGAGTGTTGAAATAGAATGAGGAGTCGTGGGAAGCAGCGTGGCTCAGTGGAAAGAGCCCGGGCTTTGGAGTCCGAGGTCATGGGTTCGAATCCCGGCTACACCGCATGTCTGCTGTCTGCTGTGACCTTGGGCAAGTCACTTCACTTCTCTGGGCCTCAGTTCCCTCATCTGGAAAATGGGGATGAAGACTGTGAGCCCCATGTGGGACAATTTGATTACCTTGTATCTACCCCAGCGCTTAGAACAGTGCTTGGCACATAGTAAGCGCTTAACAAATACCAATATTATTATTACCAGAGACCAAGGAGAGGGAAACAACAGTTTACAAAGGTGACACACAGGCAGCTACTCAAATAGATGGCGAAATACCATTTCAGCACTTTGGCAACACCGAAGAACTGCTGTAGTCACAACTACCGTAACAGTTTTTTACATTTTTTTTTTATATTTTATGGTATTTGTTAAGCACTTACTATGTGCCAAGTACATTTCTTACATGCTCAATTACTTAACTACCAACTCTTGAACAAATATCCCTTTTCTTTTTCTCCTATTCATAAATTATTTCTGTGTCCATCTCATCTGCTAAATTGGAAGCTCCCTGAATGCAGGGAGGATGTCTATTTACTCTATTTCACACTCCTAGGAACTACATCGGTAGACTAGCTGAGGGTCTTTTTTTTACATTTGTACCAGACACTCACTGTACTGAGCACCGAGATAGTGAATCTTCATGTTACAGATGAGGTAATGAGACCTAGAGAAGTTAAGTGACTTGTCCAAAGTCGCATAACAGGCACGCAGAGGAGGCAAGATTAGAACCTATATCCTCTGACTCCCAGGCCTGTGCTCTTTTCACTAGGCTATCTTGCTCCTCTAACTCTGTTCTATTGCACTTTCCCAAGTGCATAGAACAAGGCTCTGCACACAGTAAGTGCTCAATAAATACCATTGATTGATCAATTGACGTCATCCCCCGGGCCTGGAATGCCCTCCCTCTGCCCATCCGCCAAGCTAGCTCTCTTCCTCCCTTTAAGACCCTGCTGAGAGCTCACCTCCTCCAGGAGGCCTTCCCAGACTGAGCCCTTTCCTTCCTCTCCCCCTCGTCCCCCTCTCCATCCCCCCATCATACCTCCTTCCCTTCCCCACAGCACCTGTATATATGCATATATGTTTGTACATATTTATTACTCTATTTATTTATTTTACTTGTACATATCTATTCTATTTATTTTATTTTGTTATTATGTTTGGTTTTGTTCTCTGTCTCCCCCTTTTAGACTGTGAACCCAATGTTGGGTAGGGACCGTCTTTATATGTTGCCAATTTGTACTTCCCAAGCGCTTAGTACAGTGCTCTGCACATAGTAAGCGCTCAATAAATACGATTGATGATGATGATTGATCTGGGTGGAGAGGCTGACCAATGGCTGGTGGGGTCAATCAATCAGTTGTATTTATTGAGTGCTTACTATTTGCAGAGTACTGCACTAAACGCCTGGGACAGTGTTATAGAACAACATAGAGTTTGTGGACACATTCCTTGCCCACAAAGAGTTTATGGTCTAGAGCTGGAGACAGACATTATTAATCTGAATAAATAAATTGGGCTATGTATAGAAGTGCTGTGGGGCTGAGGCAGGGGTGAGAGCAAATCAGAGCACCACAGAAGAGAGAGAAGAGAGAGAGAGGGAGAGAGATAAGGGGAAAGGAAGTCTTAGAAAGTGAAGGCCCCTTGGAGGAGATGTGCCTTCAATATAAACTGCAGGAACCCTGAAGTGCAGATGAATCCGAGGCCTGCTCATGCTTGGAGGAATCGGCCAATTCTTTCTGAGGCATGGCATCTGATTTCATTCACCATCCTGGTCTATCAAATGCAGTCTTCTCCCTGTGACAGAGTCGTGTCTTCTGTCTGTGCTGCCATCCCAGTGCTGGGTCCTGGGGAAGCGTTGCAACTCGGGCCCGAGGTATGGTCGGATTTGTGTGCTTCTGCCTGCTGTAGGGATTGCCTCAGTGTCCATTTCCATCCTTGTGGTTGGAAACAGGAGCAGGGAGCAGGGGTTTGAGGTTGTGGAAGTCAGGCATGGGCAGATGTGGGGAGTGTCAGGCACAATCCAAATTAGTTCTGAGGGCTCAGCTGGAGTTGAGATGCAGCATGGCCTAGTGGATAGAATGTGGGTTCTAATCCCTGCTCCTCCACTTGTCTGGTGACTGACCTTGGGCAAGTTACTTCACTTCTCTGGGTCTCAGTTCCCTCCTCTATCAAGTGGGGGTGAAGGATGTGAGCCCCATGAGGGAGATCATTACCTGATTACTCTGCCCCTACCCCAGCACTTAGAACAGTCCCTGGCACTTAGGCAGCGCTCAACAATTACCAGAGAGGAAAACAAAAACCTTTCCTGAATCAACATGAGCCTGCCCAGTCACTTCTCCCCTACTTTGGCTACCAGGGGGGTAAGTCAGACTTAAGCCGACTCGGGGAGGTGAGGGCTTCCTTCTCAGAGCCACTGGATGGAGTCAAGGTCAGGGGCCCAGGCTACGGCCTTGTTGTCCAGTAAAGCCAGGCCCAGGATTTGTCCCAGGGTGCACTGCCGCCATGGAACCCCTAAGTCCCATCACCACATTCCAGGCAAGTGCGGGGTCTGCCAACTCTGTCGAATTGTGCTCTCGCTAGCATTTGGTACAGTGCTCGACAGGCAGTAAGCCCACTGAATTAAAAACCATCTATTTAATCAGTATTCCAGGGGATTGGAGAAAGACTTCCCTAGAGCTCCAGAGTCAAGACGAATCACTTGGTAAATCGGAATGGACTGTCATGCCTCTGACAATTTGGCCCTATTTTGGACTGTGACATAAACCAGCTGTTCTTTTGGAAACCTCACGGGCATGTTTGAATTTCTTTGAAAACGTTTTCATCCCATTTATCTTTAGTAAAACAGGTTAGAGTGGCAGAGTAGAGAATTGAAACTCTTCATGGGCCAAACAAGATGGAAAGCCTTACCCACTGTCCTCAGAAATTCAATGCATCCAGAAGCCCAATGCTCCCCACAAACTAGTCCATGTCAGGTTGAGTGCTTGAGGAGCCAAATGACAGTACAACTGGATGCACGCAGGTGATGCTTACTTATTTCTTTGCCAGAACCTAACTTCTTAAAATGGTATTTGGTAAGTGCTTACTTTGTGCCAGGAACTGTAGGATGCCCTGGAGATGGTCAGTCCCTGTCCCACATGGGGCTCATACTCTCAATGCCCATTTTTCGGTTGAGGTATCTGAGGCCCAGAGATATGAAGGGACGTGCCCAAGGTCACTCAGCAGACGAGTGGCAGAGGCACATTAGATCCCACATCCTCTGACTCCCAACTCTGTGCTCTTGCCACTAAGCCATGCTGCTGTCCCTAGAAGCAGCATGGCTTAGCTACTTGAAAACACTGAGTTTCTTGTATTGTTTAGAATACAATACAAACGGTGGTAGATATGATCCCTGCCCTCGAAGAGCATAGAAAATAGAGGTGAAGACAGAGAAGTTGATTCTATGAGCAGGTCTGGGGTTTCGAATCCTTTGGACAGGCAAAATAAAGTCATCGGAGGCAGCTTGATCCCCGTATCATTCAGCCATTTTTGGCAGAGTGTCGTCAAACTATTGCTAAATTGGATAATCAGAACATGAAAGCCATTAAGGGACTTGAAGACCGACTTTATGCACTGACCAGATGATAGCTAGCTGCAGCAGATTGGTCAATGAACAAAAAGAACTTGCTCAGTTGGTGTTGCTTTGTTATGCTTCATGCCGATCAAGATGGAGAGAAGCTACAAGCTTTGCTCCATCTTTTAACAGAGCTTCTAGAACGGTTTAAGATTGTAGAAGCCTTTAGCACAGTTCCTCAGATGTACTGCGTAGCCATTGTTGAGGTTGTAAGGAGAAAAATGTTCATTAAACACTACAGGGAGGTAAGCCAGATCGATTTGATTTTGTTCTTTTTTCAGAGAAACAATAAATTGCTGGCCTACACTAACTGTGTTGTGTTGTTCTAGTGGGTTCGTGCTTTAATCAAAATATGGAAAACATTTATACGAAACTGAAAAGTCAAAAAGGGAATCCTTTGGCAAACTGTTTAGTAAGTGCTGTTTTTGCTCATAACTTACAAGTTATAACCGTTTTGCACATCTCCCCGTTCTTATATGTTGTACATCATGCATCTTATGTATTTTGTAAGCGCTTAGTACAGTGCTGTGCACACAGTAAGCGCTCAGTAAATTCTATTGAATGAATATTTATTAGTTTAGAGCCTTGGAACTAGCTGTAATTCTATTTATTCTGACGATTTTGACACCTGTCTACATGTTTTGTTTTGTTGTCTGTCTCCCCCTTCTAGACTGTGAGCCCATTATTGGGTAGGAACCGTCTTTATATGTTGCCAACGTGTACTTCCCAAGCGCTTAGTACAGTGCTCTGCACACAGTAAGCGTTCAATAAATACGAATGAATGAATGAATGTTGCCTAATGGCTAGAACACAGGACTGGAAGTCAGAGAACCAAAGAAGTTAAGTCACTTGTCCAAGATAACAGAGCAGACCTGTGTAAGACCTAGGGTCAGAATCCAGGTCCTCTGAATCCCAGTCCTGTTGTGTGATCGGGGACAAGTACCAAAGTTTTCTGTGATTCAGTTACCTCATCTACAAAATGGGGATTAAGACTGTGAGCCCCACGTGGGACACAAATTGTGTCCAAACTGATTACCTTTTATCTACCTAAGTGCTTAGGAGACTTCCTGGCACAGTAAATGCTTAACAAATACCATTGAACAACACCAAAAAGGCAGACTTTAAAATAAACTTCGGGTTGAGGAAAGGCAAAGTAGAAGGATGTGTACATAAGCACGGTGGGGCTGGGGTCAAAGGGAACATCAAGTGCTTAATGGGAAAAGGCACAGTTGCACAGTTGACTCAGAAGCGAAATGAAGTGAGAGCCAGGTCAGTTTTGAGGTCTACACTTTCACCTACATGGCAGCAGGGATTCGGTGCCTGTTTCCAAGTGGCGCCACCTAGTGGTTCTCTGCATTCCATGCGTTGCATTGCACTGTTCGTTGTATGTCTCCTCGCAGACTTCCCTGCTTCCACACTCCAGTACATACTTTATTCGGCTCCTCGGATCAATTTTCTACAGAAGGGCTCAGGCCTTGTTTCCCCAATCCTCATGAACTTCCAGTGGTTGTGCATCCACCTCCGCATTAAAGAGAATCTCCTTATCATCGGCTTTAAAGCACTCAGTCACCTCACCCCCTCATACCTCACTTCCCTACACTCCTATTACCACCGAGCCCACATCCTTTGATCCTCTAATGCTAACCTTCGCACGGTACCTCAATCTCATCTACTTCATTGCCGACCTCTCACCCACGTTCTGCCTCTGAACTGGCATGCCCTGCCTCCTTGTCTCCCAAAGACAATGACTCTCCCCCATTCAAAGCATTATTGAAGGCATACCTCCTCCAAGAAGCCTTCCCTGACTAAGCTCCCTACTTTCCTCTTTCCCCAATTCCTTCTGCAGTGCCCTGACTTGCTCCCTCTATTCATCCCCACCCCCAGCCCCACAGCAATAAGGTCCACATCTGTATTTATTTATTTGCATTAATGTCTCCCTCGCCCTCTGGATTATAAGCTTGTTGTGGGCAGGGAATGTGTTGGTTTACTGTTTTATTGTACTCACAAGTACTTAGAGCTGGATTCTGCATACACTAAGCGCTCAATAAGTATGACTGATTGACTTTCTCGCCTGCCTCCAGGTGGCGCCACCTAGTGGTTCTCTGCATTACCTTGTGGCATTCTTGGCACTTTGAACATAATTGTCTTCAGTGTTGTTATGTTGGAGAACTGGTTATGTCCTAAAAGGTAAACCTCCCTATCAGCACCGCCTTGACATTTATGATAGTAGTAATAATGATAATAAATATAATAATAACAATAATAATGGTATTTGTTAAGCACGTACTATGTACAAGGCACTGTACTTAGCTCTGGTGTGGATACAAGCAAATCAAGTTGGACACAGTCCCTGCACTATGTTGAAATCACTTCACAGACGAGGTAACTTTGGCACAGAGAAGTTAAGTGACTTGCCCAAGACCACACAGTAGACAAGCGGTGGAGCTGGGATTAATCCTTACATTTCCCAAATAAAGCTTCAATATTCTTCCCAAGAACTGTTGGTAAGGACTCATCGCTATCGTTTTTAGCCTTCCATTTAGATGACCTGTGATCTGAATTGTTAGGGAAGAGTGGCATGATGATGACATTGGCTGAGCACCTACTATGTGCTTGGCGGTGTGCTGAACACTCAGCTTGATATGAGATAATCAGATTGGACACCATCTCACCATCTACTCACAGTCTATGAGTAGAAAATTGTTCTTTAAATTTGGAAAGAGTCTGTAAGAGAAAACTAGTCACTCCCCAGAGAGCTGAAAATCCAAAAGCAAGAGAACGTTACCAAAAAAAACAAGGAAATTTTCTGTTTCATCCTCAAAGCTGAGCCTTTTGTATTGGATCTCAGACTCACAAACTAAAAACGGGTGGAGAGACTGGCACAGGAAAGTCAGGGAAAGAATCACATAATACAGAACCAAAACACATGATCTCAATAAATGGTATTTTTTTTTAAATTTCATTCATTCAATCGTATTTCTTGAGCACTTACTGTGTGCAGAGCACGGGTACAAAGTGCTTGGGAAGTACAAGTTGGCAAATTATAGAAACAGTCCTTCCCCAACAGCGGGCTCACAGTCTAGAAGGGGGAGACATAGAACAAAAAAAATACCAACAAAATAAAATAAATAGAAAAAATATGTACAAATAAAATAAATAAATAGTGTAATAAATACGTATAAACATATATATATATAGGTGCTGTGGGGAGTGGAAGGAGGTAAGGTGGGGCCATGGGGAGAGTGAGGAGGGGGAGAGTAGGGGGCTCAGTCTGGGAAGGCCTTCTGGAGAAGGTGAGCTCTCAGTAGGGCTTTGAAGGGAGGAAGAGAGCTACCTTGGCGGATGTACGGAGGGAGGGCATTCCAGGCCTAGGGGGATGACATGGGCCGGGGGTCGATGACGGGACATATGAGAACGAGGCACAGTGAGGAGATTAGCGTCAGAGGAGCGGAGGGTGCGGGCTGCGCTATAGAAGGAGAGAAGGGAAGTGAGGTAGGAGGGGGCAAGGTGATGGAGAGCCTTGAAGCCGAGGGTAAGTACTTTTTGCCTGATGCGTAGGTTGATTGGTAGCCACCAGAGATTTTTGAGGAGGGGGGTAACATGCCCAGAGCGTTTCTGCACAAAGACGATCTGGGCAGCAGCATGAAACTCCTAGGAGTGTAGACAACTCCTTGAACGAGTTGTCTACACTCGCTGCCTAGAATTCCTCAACAACAACTCTCTCCTCGACCCCCTCCAGTCTGGCTTCCGTCCCCTACATTCCACGGATACTGCCCTCTCAAAGGTCACCAATGACCTCCTGCTTGCCAAATCCAACGGCTCATACTCTGTCCTAATCCTGCTCGACCTCTCAGCTGCCTTTGACACTGTGGACCACCCCCTTCTCCTCAACACGCTATCTGACCTTGGCTTCACAGACTCCATCCTCTCCTGGTTCTCCTCTTACCTCTCCGGTCATTCTTTCTCAGTCTCTTTTGCAGGCTCCTCCTCCCCCTCCCATCCTCTTACTGTGGGGGTTCCCCAAGGTTCAGTGCTTGGTCCCCTTGTTTTCTCGATCTACACACACTCCCTTGGTGACCTCATTCGCTCCCACGGCTTCAACTATCATCTCTGCGCTGATGACACCCAGATCTACATCTCTGCCCCTGCTCTCTCCCCCTCCCTCCAGGCTCGCATCTCCTCCTGCCTTCAGGACATCTCCATCTGGATGTCTGCCCGCCACCTAAAGCTCAACATGTCGAAGACTGAACTCCTTGTCTTCCCTCCGAAACCTTGCCCTCTCCCTGACTTTCCCATCTCTGTTGACGGCACTACCATCCTTCCCGTCTCACAAGCCCGCAACCTTGGTGTCATCCTCGACTCCGCTCTCTCATTCACCCCTCACATCCAATGTTGGGTAGGGACTGTCTCTATATTTTGCCAATTTGTACTTCCCTAGCGCTTAGTACAGTGCTCTGCACATAGTAAGCGCTCAATAAATATGAATGATGAAATATGACGATGAAATATGATTTGAAGTGGGGAGAGACAGGAGGATGGGAGATCGGAGAGGAAGCTGATGCAGTAAGCACTTGAATTTGCTAAGCACTTACTATGTACCAGGCACTGTGCTAGGTGCTGGGGAAGAAACAAATCAAGCTGCACATAGCCCATGTCCCACGTGGGGCTCACAGTATTAATTCCCATTTCACAGATATGGGAACTGAGGCACGGAGAAGTGATCAGACAGCATAGCAGGGGCAGTGCCAGATTAGAATCCAGTTCCTTCTGACTCCCAGGCCCATGCTCTATCCACTAGGCCACTGAGTGTTTACTGTGTGCAGAGCATTGAATTAAACTCTTAGCAAAGTTCAATACAATAGAGTTGGTAGATCTGATCCAGCCCACAAGGAGCTTACAGTCTGCAGATCTATAATTCAAGGAAGACAAGAACTACA
Source organism: Tachyglossus aculeatus (assembly GCF_015852505.1). Lineage (NCBI taxonomy): Eukaryota > Metazoa > Chordata > Mammalia > Monotremata > Tachyglossidae > Tachyglossus > Tachyglossus aculeatus. The sequence goes on along the minus strand of NW_024044829.1, from coordinate 7,581,166 downwards.
TAAACGTTGTGGTCCGTCATCTTAAAAGGACATTTTGAGGTTTCCAGTAAGACAGCATTATGGTTGTTCCTGTTTTTCTTAAGCTTCTTCATCTCTCTGTCCTGCCTAGGGTCACAGAGCATGACCTCCTCATGGGCAGGGGGTGGTGGAACTCCATGGATCCTGAGTGCCTCAAGGAGGAACCCCAGAGCTTCTTTTTCTGTCTATCTCACTTCAGCAATCATCATCATCATCAATCGTATTTATTGAGCGCTTACTATGTGCAGAGCACTGTACTAAGCGCTTGGGAAGTACAAATTGGCAACATATAGAGACAGTCCCTACCCAACAGTGGGCTCACAGTCTAAAAGGAGGAGACAGAGAACAAAACCAAACATACTAACAAAATAAAATAAATAGAATAGATATGTACAAATAAAATAAATAAATAAATATATAGAGTAATAAATATGTACAAACATATATACATATATACAGGTGCTGTGGGGAAGGGAAGGAGGTAAGATGGGGGGATGAAGAGGGGAACGAGGGGGAGAATAAGGAAGGGGCTCAGTCTGGGAAGGCCTCCTGGAGGAGGTGAGCTCTCAGCAGGGCCTTGATGATAATGATAATATCATTAGCATTATCATTATCATAATATCATAATATCATTATCATAATAGCAATGATAATAATAGTGACATTTAAGCACTTCCCATATACGAGGCACTATACTATTAGGGTAGATACAAGCAAATTGGGTTGGGCACAGTCCCTGTCACACAGGGGGCTCACAGTCTCAATCCCCATTTTACAGATGAGACAATGGAGGTACAGAGATGCTAAGTGACTTGCCCAAGGTCTCAGAGCAAGCAAGGGGTAGAGACATGATTAGAATCCAGGTCCTTCTGACTCCCAGGCCTATGTTCTATCCATTAGGCAATGGTACTTCTCTACAGTAGTATTAGTAATGGTATTCAATGAGCTCCCACTAGGTACAGTGAACTGTACTAAGCTCTTGGGAAAGTAAGAAAGCAACACAAGAGGTCTAATCCCTCTCTACACTCGTCTGGTGTGTGACCTTGGGGAAGTCACTTAACTCCTCTGAACCTCAGTTTCCTCATCTGTAAAATGGGGATCAAATCCTACTACCTCCTATCTAGTCTAGGAACCCAAAGCAGGACAGGTTCGGTGTCAATCAATCAATCAGTCAGTTATATTTATTGAGCGTTTACTGTGTGCAGAACAGTGTACTCAGTGCTTGGGAGCATACAGTATAATAGAGTTAGTAGGCATTCTCCCTGCCTAACTGATAGCTTTGTATCTTCCCCAGTTCTTAGAAGAAGATGTGGAACAAAGTAAACCCTTAACAAATGATATAATTATCACTATATCATTATTGTTACTACTATTACAAGAAGTTTACACTTTGATGATGTGTTTGGGTTCAGGATTCAGAGAATACAATTTCTTGATGGGTGCATATTTCTGGAGGTCTGAACTGGGTTGCAATGGGAAGAGACTTTTCTTCCTTATTGTGCAACATCATTCCCTGTACAAAGGCAGTAAAATAATCTGCCTTATTCATCTGATGCCTTCCTAGGTGATGTGTCAGTACTATATTCATAACTGTGAACCTGGCCACCCTGAGGTTATGAAGCTTCAGTTGGGTCAAAGCTACAGTTTAAGAGGCTCAGTACATCCTGAAACTGAGTGTGGTGTCAGTCAGCTAAAAACGCTGTTGCACTGTTGCTCTTCACTTTGATGTCCACCTTTTCTTTGGCACAATAAAGACACCACTGTCAATTTTTATGTTTGGTGAGTAGTGTGTTATTCTTATTCCTTCGACTAATTTTGTCAGTGCAGTCATCAACAACAACCATTCTCTTGGAAAGGAGTCAATCCCCTGGAGAGAGCAGAAAAACATTAACATCCAAGGTCCAGTAAAATATAATCACTCCATCAATGGTATTTATTGAGTTCTTACTATGTACATGCCAGTGTACTAATCACTTGGAAAAGTACAGAACAACAGAGTTAGCAGGGACATTCCCTGCCTACAACAAGCTTACAGTCTAGAAGGAAGAAAGGTCGACTAAGTTCCCACGCACATGATTTACTCGGTGACTCTGACTGGCATTGATAACGATAATAACTGTGGTATTCGTTAAACACACCCCTTGTGCCAAGCACTGTGCTAAGCACTGAGGTGGATACAAGATAATCAGGTTGGTCACAGTCCCTCTCCTACTTGGGGCTCACAGTCTGAATAGGAGGGCAAGTAGGCATTGGGCAGGATTAGAGAAGCAGCATGACCCAACGGCTAGAGAAGCATGGCTTTGTGAAAAAAGCCCGGGCTTTAAAGTCAGAGTCATGGGTTTTAATCCCGGCTCCGCCACTTGTCAGCTGTGTGACTTTAACTTCTCTGTGCCTCAGTCACCTCATCTGTAAAATGGGGATTGAGACTGTGAGCCCCACATGGGACAACCTGATTGCTTTGTATTTACTCCAGCTCTTAGAATAGTGTTTGGCACATAGTAAGCACTTAATAAATACCATAATTATTATTATTATAATTATTACTGGAGTCAGATGGACTTGGGTTCTAATCCCAAGTCTGCTGTGCATGATCTTGGGAGTGTTACTTAACTTCTCTGTGCTTCAGTTACCTCAGTTATAAAATGGAGTTGGACTGTGTCCAACCTGATTACCTTTTATTTGCCTCAGTGCTTAGACCAATGCCTGGCACCAAGCAAGCACTCGACAAATACCATTAAACACAGATTGAATCTCCAATTTTCAGATGAGAAAACTAAGGCACAGAGCAGTAAAATGACTTGCTCAAGGTCGCACAGCAGGCATGACATCCCGTGCAGAGAATGTGTGGACAAATGAGGCAGTCATTTAAATGCCACGGGGCTGGCAGCAAACATCAGTACTGACTTGACCAGACTTGCCATGTGCAGGTAAGAATTGCATATTTGGTAACTCGGACTCCTGTTTCCCTCCACTGCCTGCCCTGAGATAGCAGAGAGAACAGGTCACTCTTTTCCACTCTCCACTGCCATCTTGACCAAGGTCAGAGTCCAGGCAGCCGTAATGAGCAATTGAGAACAGAAGTCCTAAACACGACAGGGTTTGGAACCAAGCAGGTGGAAGCCGGAGCTGATGGCATCTCCTGAATTGGCATTTATGTTTGCAGAGGATAAGTTGCTAGCTTTGATGGAAATTCTGTGGAGGACATAGTTGGCTCAAGCCTCCATTCCCTAGCATTTCTCCTTTTCTTCATTCATTCATTCAATCGTATTTATTGAGCGCTTACTGTGTGCAGAGCACTGTACTAAGCACTTGTGAAGTACAAGTTGGCAACATATAGAGACAGTCCCTACCCAACAGTGGGCTCAGAGTCTAGAAGGGGGAGGCAGACAACAAAACATAACATATTAACAAAATAAAATGAATAGAATAAATATGTACAAGTCAAATAAATAGAGTAATAAATACGTACAAACATATATACGTATATACATGTGATGTGGGGAAGGGAAGGAGGTAAGGTGGGGGGATGGGGAGGGAGAGGAGGGGGAGAGGAAGGAGGGGAGTCAGTCTGGAAAGGCCTCCTGGAGGAGGTGAACTCTCAGTAAGGCTTTTCTTATTTACACTCCACCTCCCCGTGGACTTTGAGATATTCAATCAATACTTCATTTCCTAGAAATACTCGCTCCTCTCCCACAACTCAGCCCACACACTTCACTCTGCTAATACCAACCTACTCACCATCTCTTGATTTTATCTATCTTGTTCCAAGGGCCCTATCCATTGCCTGGGAATATCCTCCCCCTGTATATTCGACAAACCACTACTTCCCCATCTTCCAAGTTCTGCTAAAATCACACCTCCTCAAAGAAGCCTTTCCTAACTAAACTCTCATTTCCCCACCCTATTCGCCCTCCTTTGCACATCACTTCTGCACTTGGATCTGTGTCCCATAATCACTTTGTACTCACCCTACCTCCAGTCCCAAAGCACTTAGTCTTCCAGATTGTAAGCTCTTGGTCGGCAGGGAATGTGTCTGTTTATTCATTTATTTATGTATATAAATGTCTGTCCCCCCTCTATACTGAGCTCAGTGAGGGCAGAGACTATGTCTGCTTGTTCTTGTACTCTCCTGAGTGTTTAGTACAGTGCTTAGCAAACAGCAAGTGCTCAATAAGTACAGTTGAATGAATGAATTTAATAATAGTAATAATAATTATTATTATTATAACAATAATGTGTATCAAGTGCTTACTATATGTCACGCAGTGTTCTAAGCACTGGGGTAGATACAAGCTAATCAGATAGCACACAATCCCTGTCCCACATGGGACTCACAGTCTTAATCCCCATTTTACAGATGAGGTAACAGAGGCACAGAAAAGTAAAATGACTCACCTAAGGCCACCCAGCGGACAAGTGGAGGAGCCAGGATCCTGGTCTTTCTGACTCTTAGGCCCATACTCTATACCCTAGGACACGATGCTTCTCTAGTGACTGTATTCTGGTAACTGAGTGGCTGGCATCCTGAGTTGTCATTTGATGCTGGTTAAGTTATCTAATGATGGTATTGGTCATGGGTCATGAGTTCTAATTCCAGATTGCCACTTGTTAGCTGTGTGATCTTGAGCAAGCCACTTAATTTCTCTGTTTCTCAGTTACCTCATCTGTAAAATGGGGATTAAAACTGGGAGCCCCACGTGGGACAACCTGATCAGTTTATATCCCCCCAGCATATAGAACAGTGCTTTGCATATAGTAAGCGCTTAACAAATACCATTATTTTTATTATTATTATTATTGATTTGAAACTTTGAGAAGGTTTCCCAGAAGCAATAACTTGTTTATTAGAGACAACTACAGGCCTCCTCTATTACCCAAGAAGTAGCCTTTGAACATTAAAGAACGTTTTCCTGGATTTTCACTTCTAATTATGTTTTTTGTTGCCAAACCATTTTCCATTCACATGACCCTTCCAAAACTTTTTTTTGACAATTATCTCCCTGGCTCTCTGTGGGACAGTGGATGTCCAACATTCTTTGTGCCACCTAAATATTCTATGTAGTTACCACCCTTTTGTAAAAAGAAAAATACCCTAGTGGTTTTCATGGTGGAAGTGAAGGCCACGCTTAACAGTGGTGTGAGAAATGTGTAGTTATAACAATGAGAATAAGAAGAAGAATAATTTTGGTATTTGTTAAACTCTTACTATGTTCCAGGCACTGTTCTAAGTGCTGGAGTAGATAGAAAGTTTTAGGATTAGCTCCTGTCACAGTCACAGTCAATTCCTGTCACAGTCTTAATTCCCATTTTACAGATGAGGTAACTGAGGTCCAGAGAAGTGAAATGAGTTGCCCAAGGGAAGCAGCGTGGCTCAGTGGAAAGAGCATGGGCTTTGGAGTCAAAGGTCATGGGTTCAAATCCCGGACTCGCCACTTGTCAACTGTGTGACTTTGGGCAAATTGCTTCACTTCTCTGGGCCTCGGTTACCTCATCTGTAAAATGGAGATGTAAACTGTGAGCCCCCTCTGGGACAAGCTGATCACCTTGTAACCTCCCCAGCGCTTAGGACAGTGCTTTGCACATAGTAAGCGCTTAATAAATGCCATTATTATCATTATTAAGGACAAACAGTGGGCAAGTGGTAGAGCTGGGATTAGAACTCAGGGCCTTTCACCTCCCAGGTCCACTGCTTCTCAATGTCTGCTTCTGCAGATGTCACTGAGAATTATTCTGTCCTAGAACCATGTACTGCCCCTCTATCCCTGATCCATCAGTTAACCAATGTTATGTACTGACCACCTACAGAAGGCAGTGCTAAGTACTTGGGAAAGTACAATTCAAAATTATAGATGTGATCTGTTTCCTCAAGGAGTTTACAATCTAGTAGGGCATATGCACTGAACAGAAGGAGATCAGCTAGCCCTCTGCTGGAAAATCTAGGTGAGAGAGGAGAGGATTTGCGGGGGAAGATGAGGAGTTCACTTTGGGCCACACTAGGCATGAAGTTCCTGTGGGACATTCTCGTTAGAGACATCTAACAAGGAAGGCAGCATGGTCTGGTGAGAAGCAATATGGCCTAGTGAATAGAGCACAGGTGTGGAAGTCAAAAGGAACTGGGTTCTAATCCTTTCTCTGCCACTTGTCTGCTGTGTGACCTTGAGCAAGTCACTTCACTTCTCAGTGCCACTGTCACCTCATCTGTAAAAAAGGGATTAAGATTGTGAGCCCCCTCTGGGACTGGGACAGGAAATGTGTCCAATCTTATTCACTTGTATCTAATCCAGCATTTGATACATAGTAAATGCTTAACAAATACCATTAGTGTTATTATTATAATTGTTATTCTGGGGGCAGGTCAGGATTGCGGTGAAGGAGAAATCTGGAGAGGTGAGGTAGATTTAGAAGTCATCTGGGTAATCAACCAACAAATCAATAAATTATATTTTTGAGTACTTGTGTGCAGAACACTATGGTAAGCACTTGGGAGAGTGCAATAAAACTGAATTAATGGACACATTCCTTCCCAAAAGTGAGTTTACAGTCTGGTGGGTGACACGGACATCTGTCTATCTATCTATATCTATCTACAAATAATTTAAAATATATTATATTTATGATATGATATAATAATTTGCAATAAACAGTATAGTAACATATTTAAGAAGAGGTGGAATGTTGAACGGTGGAAGTGGGTGAACTCCCCAAGGGTGTTTGTTCATATGGAGAATATAAGGGGACCTATAACTGAACACTGAGAGACAACCACGGTAAAGGAGTGGAAGGCAGAGGAAGAGCCGGTGAAAGAGGATAAGATGGATTGGGCAGTGAAATAGGAGGAGAACCCGGATACAACAGTGTCTGAGAACCAACATTACATATTGTTTCCAGGAGAAGGGGATGTTCCAAGGAATTTAAAACTGCTGAGAGGTTCAGGGAGAATTAGGATGGAGTAGAGTCCATTTGATTCAGCAAGGAGGAAGTCCTTGATAACGTTGGAGAGCCTGGTTTTGGTGGAGTGGAAGAATCAGAAGCTGGATTGTAGAGGGTAAAAGAGGAAGCTGGAAGGGTTGTAGTGGGGGCAGTGGGTGTAAACCACCCGTTTGAGGAGTTTGAACAGAGGAGATGCAAGTTAGTCAGGTTGGACATAGTCCCTATTCCACAAGGGGCTCACGGTCTAGTTTCCCATCTAAAGAAACTTTCTGCGGCCCTCGATTCTTCCCATCCCCTCCATCCACTCCTGCCCAAACTTCTTGAATCGGTAGATAATCTGCGCTGCTTCTTCTTCCCCTCCACCAACTCCCTTCCTGATACTCCATAATCCAGTTACTGACCTATTCACTCCCAGGAGACCTCTCTCCAAGGTCGAGTCACAGCTTCATCTTTATGCTAATCCTCCTCAACCTCTCTGCAACCTTTGATACAGTTGATCTTTCCCTCCTCCCAGAAACAATCTCTAGAGTTGGTTTTACTGATGCAGTTCTCTCCCCATTCTCCTCCTACCTTTCTGGCTATTGCACGTTGGTTTCTTTCACAGGTTCTTCCTTTGCTTCTCACCCCCTAACTGTGGGTGTCCCTCAGGGTCTGTTGTGGATTCCCTTCATTTTCTTTTCTTTTATGGTGTTGGTTCATTCATTCATTCATTAAATCGTATTTATTGAGTGCTTACTGTGTGCAGAGCACTGTACTATGTGCTTGGAAAGTACAATTCGGCAACAGATAGATACAGTTCCTACCCACCAACGGGCTCGCAGTCTATAAGATGGTGACAGACAACAAAACAAAACAAGTAGACAGGCATCAGTAGCATCAAAATAGATAAATAGAATTATAGATATGTACACATCATTAATACAATAGAGTAATTCATTCATTCAATCATATTTATTGAGTACTGACTGTGCAGAACACTGTATTAAGCGCTTGGGAAGTACAAGGTGGCAACATATAGAGACGGTCCCTACCCAAATAAATATGTACAAATATGCACAAGTGCAGTAGGGAAGGGAAGGGGAAAGGCAGAGGGAGGGAGTGGAGTCGGTGGGGAGGGGAGGAGGAGCAGAGGAAAAGGGGGCGCTCAGTCTCGGAAGGCATCCTGAAGGAGGTGCACTCTCAGTAGGGCTTTGAAGGGAGGAAGAGAGCTAATTTGGCAGATATGTGGAGGGAGAGCGTTCCAGTTCAGAGGTAGGACGTGGGCCAGGGGTGGAGGGCAGGACAGGTGATAACGAGTCACAGTTGACGAGGTTAGCTGCACAGGAGAGGAGTGTGCAGGCTGGGCTGTAGAAGGAGAGAAGGGAGGTGAGGTAGGAGGGGGCAAGTTGATGGACAGCTTTGAAGCCAATAGTGAGGAGTTTTTGCTTCATGCAAAGGTTGATAAGCAACCACTGGAGATTTTTGAGGAGAAAAGTGACATGCCCAGAACATTTCTGTAGAAAGATAATCCGGGCAGCAGACCGAAGCAGGAGAGACAAGAGGATGGGAGATCAGAAAGGAGGCTGATGCAGTAATCCAGTAGGGATACGATGAAAGATTGTACCAACAAGGTAGCTGCTTGGATGGAGAGGAAATGGCAGATCTTGGCAATGTTGTGAAGGTGAGACCGGCACATTCCCTGACCACAATGATTTCTGGAGGAAAGTCACTGGGACACATGGAATGAGCAAACTTAATAGCAACGCCTAAGATTTGCAGATTGCATGTCCCAAGTAAATCGATCAATCATTCAATCAATCAGTCGTATTTACTGAGTGCTTACTATGTGCAAAACACTGTACTAAGTGCTTTCCAGAGTGCAATACAACAGAATTAGTGGACACGTCCCCTGCTTACACAGCTTATACAGTCTAGCATCTCATTAATCGATAGTATTAAACTGAGTGCTTACTTTGTAATCTCATGATCACAAAAGATTGAAAGAGAGAGAGGAGTAAAGAATATTACCAAGAAAGGATAATACCAAGGTTAGAGACATGGGAAGGCTGGTGGCCCACTGTGATGGGAAAATTAAATGACAAGAGGATTTGGGGAGGATGATAGGATGTTCAGTTTTGGACATGTTGAGCTTATGGTACCAGCAGGCCATCCATGAAATGTGGTTTTAACATTATTTCATTTCCTGAGGCAGTTTGCTTTCATTGAATCATTTTAGAAAGCACTGAGTGTTCATGTTCTCTCTCTCTCTCTCTCTCTCTCATTCATTTATTCAATCGTATTTATTGAGCGCTTACTGTATGCAAAGCACTGTACTAAGCACTTGGGAAGTACAAGTTGGCAACATATAGAGACGGTCCCTACCCAACAGTGGGCTCACAGTCTAGAAGGTGGATATAGGGAACAAAACAAAACATATTAACAAAATAAAATAAATAGAATCAATATGTACACATAAAATAAATAGAGTAATAAATACTTACAAACATATATACATATATACAGGTGCTGTGGGGAGGGGAAAGAGGTAAGGCGGGGGGATGGGGAGGGGGAGGAGGGGGAGGTGGAGCGGGAGGAAAGGGAGAGGAAGGAGGGGCTCAGTCTGGGAAGGCCTCCTAGAGGAGGTGAGCTCTCTCTCTATGTATATATGTGTGAATGTATATATATAAATATATGGGTAGGAACCATCTCTATATATTGCCGACTTGTGCTTCCCAAGCGCCTAGTACAGTGCTCTGCACACAGTAATATATATATATTACTACTAATACTACTAGATATATTCCTATTATATATAGATAGATAGATAGATAGATAGATAGATAGATAGATAGATAGATAGATAGATAGATAGATAGAAACCAGGAATCAGTCCATAACTGAAAGGAAGATAGGAAAACAAAGTCCCAGGCCTGCAAAAGGCACACTAAACATGGAGTGCTTAATCGGTAGAGCACAGGCCTGGGAGTAAGAAAGACCTGGGTTCTCATCCCAGCTCTGCCACCTGTCTGCTATATGATCTTGGCAAGTCACTTAAATTCTCTGGGCCTCAGGTACCTCATCTGTAAAATGGGGATTAGGACTGTGAGACCCACGTGGGACATGGACTGTGTCAACTTGTTGAATGTGTATCTACCCCTGTGCTTAGTGCACTACCTGGCACACTACCTGGCACATAGTATGTGTTTAACAAATACCATAAAAAAAGAATGCAGTGTTGATCCACAATACAGAATAAGATTTGCCTCTGACGCCTCTGCCCCTGTGGACTCCTTCCAGACTGTTCCTTCCCATCACTCGATCATGGTATTCCAATATCCCCATGTAACTTACTATATTGGTTTTCTAGGGGCTTTTCCTCAATCTCCCCCATATATTTTCCCTCGGTGTCCTGTCTGGGGCTTTGGAGAGTTCATTTTTTTCTGACACCTGAGGTAAAATGTCTTTACCTGATGTTATCTCTGCTCCCAGTAGCTTGATTTTTAATATCTCTAATGGAATTTCCCACAATTCACATTTTTCTTAATTTGCTTGTTTATACTATGTTGTGTTATTACATACTAAAATCATTCAAGTTGAAACCTCCTGTTTCTCCTTAAAAAGAACCCTTCCACTTCCCCAAAGTGGGACTACATCACAATACCATATGTTGTTTCTTAGCATGCATTTGGGAAAGTATGGCATTCATAAGAGAAGCAGTGTGGCTTAGTGGAAAGAACATGGGTTTGGAAGTCAGAGGTCATGGGTTCTAATCCTGGCCCCACCACCTGTCAGCTGTGTGAATTTGGGCAGGTCACTTTGCTTGTCTGTGCCTCTGTTTGCTCATCTGTAAAATGCGAATTGTGAGCCCCACATGGGACAACCTGATTACCTTGTATCTTCCCCCAGCATTTAGAAATACTTAACAAATACTATTATTATTATTATCATAATGAAACACAGGCGGCATAAATCAAATGGATAGTGTTTATCTAGCGATTAACAGTGTGTTATGGTCTATGAATAATAGTAGCCTCCAGAACCCCTTACTATATATCAAGTTCTGCCGAGTAATGATTGGAGTGGAAGATGTTAAATAAGGATATTATTCATAAATGATGAAAGTAAGACTAATATGCTTTTGTGACAGTGATTGAATTCTAATGGAGTTAAGTGGTGGAGTTTCCAAATATATTTTTTTTTTGCCTAAATTAATAAAACAGAAACTTAGAGAAGCAGCGTGGCTAAGTGGAAAGAGCACGGGCTTTGGAGTCAGAGGTCATGGGTTCAAATCCCGGCTCCACCAATTGTCAGCTGTGTAACTTTGGGCAAGTCACTTAACTTCTCTAGGCCTCAGTTACCTTATTTGTAAGATGGGGATTAAGACTGTGAGCGCCCCGTGGGACAACCTGATCACCCCAGCACTTAGAACAGTGCTTTGCTTATAGTAAGTGCTTAACAGATGCCATTATTATTATTATTATTATTATTATTATTAGTATTATTATTCACTTTGCAATCAAACTACAAATTTGCGAGCAGAAAGAAGAGTTCCATCAAAGAGATGGCAAAGTTTACCAAACCCCAAAAGTTTCTAGTTACCAATAAACATCCCACTTAAACTTTTTTTTTCAATCTATATTGTCTGTACGTCACCTCTCAGGCAAAACTGTGGCTGTTTTAAATTGGAACATGGAAGTTGAATTACTCTGATTATCACAAAATGTCTCACAAGAAAAACTATTTTAATCTTCCTGCTTCAAATGATCTTCTTGTAGAAAAATTCACAGCCTTGTTTATTCTTTTGAAACCAAACTGTAAAATGTTAGCTATTTTCCCAATTTATGTTGGCAGTGTGTCAAAGGTTCAAATTTCATTTCATTGGGGGAAGAGGAGTGCTTCACTGTGGTTTTCACCTAAAACTTTCGTAGCTTGAGTTGACCCCAGTAAATACAAATAAGGTTTGTTCCTGTTCCAAAAAAGCAAAAAAAGTAAATAGCAAATCAAGTTTCACCCCCCATACTAGACAGGACAATTGCAACAGTTGCAGGGGAGGTAGGGCTAATTTGTACTGATGGAATAGAATAAACCTGACAATTTAAAAATAAGCATCAAACCCAAAGTATTTCCTCCCTGAGACTGTTTTGGAGTTTTTCTAGGTATACCAAGATCTACAGAGTGCCCCTCATCGACTTTTTATCCTTGGGAAAGGGAGTAATAGTAGTAGTAGTAGTAGTAGTAGTAGTAGTAGTAGTAGTAGTAGTAGTAGTAGTAATTATATTTATTAAGCACTTACTATGCTGTATTAAGAAATGGGAGAGACTACCCAGGTGATTACAACACATGGTCCCTGTACCTTTGGGGGCTCACAATTCAAGTGCTTAAGTGTGGAGAAGGAACTGTCGACCAACACATTAGGAGTGATTAGACATTAAAACACAATAGAAACAAGTTCACAAAATCAGCATAAAGTCATGGTGGAGATGGAGGAATCATAGAAAGCAAGGAAACACCTTTTATCAGAAGCCCTGTGTACCTGGAGCATGCTGGAATTGGGAATGCTTGGTGTTAGGAACAAAGGTTGCTGTTACCACAGTACCTTGCTCGGTGGAGATGGAGGAGCCAGAACAAGAGTTGGACAGAGACAGAGACAGAGCCATAGTGAGAAACAGAGATAGAGAGAGACAGAGACAGAGAGAAGGAGGAAGAGACCAAAGGAATCACACACACACACACACACACACACACACACACACACACCCGCCTCTGCTTCCTCCCTCCCTGGAACCAGGACCTCTGAAAAAAAGTCGCCTTCCGCCATTGAAATTGCCCCTTCTCTCTCCCCTGCTAAAGTCACTCCAGGCTCCTGCCCTCCGCCCCTCCGCCAGCTCCCTTTCCTCCTCACCCTCAAGGGCCAAGGTGGGCCCTCCCTCTATGACTCAACTGTCTTTATGACCCGGCTCTGGGGGCTCGGTGAGGAGCTTGGCTCTGCCCAGACCCAGACACAGGTTCGGGCAGGTCCAGGAAGGACAATGTGGGATATCCTGGAAGCTCTACTGTTCCCAGTCCTTGCCATACTATGGGGTCTTCAGTGGCCTCTCCCCAAAGAGGAATTCATCATCATCTTCCTGGTACTGCTGCTCTGGGAGAGCCAGTGGGCCCACCTGGAATTGATGATGAAGAAAAAAAAAACAGTTATGTGGTAAGGACCCCGATGTGATACCCCTTGCCTACAAGTACCGAGGGTGCGTAGGGCCTTCGAGAAGTGTAACCTCCGCAGTCTGCTTTCTCCCGAACCCCCACCCCTCCCCCTCAACCGGCCATCCTCAATCCACCATGCGGCAGGTGTCCAGAGCCCCAAGTGAGACCATGGCCCCATTCTCTGCTGTGAGCTCTCTAAACTGGAAGCTCGATATGGGCAGAGAACATGTCCACTCATCCGGCTATTTAGTACTCTCCCAGGCACTTACTATAGTGCTCTGAAAACAGTAAGCACTCAAAACAAACCCATCGATTGATTAATTGCCCAGGGCGACTGCAGATCTCAGGGGTCTTTGGGCTGGGCCTTGGGAGTTGCTTGTGCTGGAGACCGGCTTTCTGGAGTTTTGTCTGTCAGGCACTTCCTCCTCCAGTCCAAGTCCGCTCCCACTCTCAGTCTCCTTGCTGACCTACCTCAGATCGCCTAGAACAGAACCAGAGCCATGGGCCAAGACCCCCTTCTCGTGATGGGAAGATCGAGGACAAAGAAGGGACAAGCACAGCCAGGAGGGGTTGGGAGCCGGGAGAAGGGAACGAAAGTGAGTACAGGATTTTTGTGTTCCGGTCTAACAGAGACACCAGAGACCAGCCCAAACCTCTGCTAATCATGTTGCCCCCTTTCTTTATCAGCGTGATCCCAATTCCCAGCTGGAGGATGCACCGGATGAAGGTACCATCCTGGCCTTCCCTCCTGTTTTCCACGCTCCCATCCCTACCTCTGAACGCCAGAATTCCAGGGCCTCCTCTCCCAATTTTTTTTCTAATGACATTTTTAAGTGCTACATACCAGGCACCGTTCTAAGCACTGGGGTAGATACACGCTAAGTATCTTGTATCCCAAGTTTCCCACATGGGCCTCACAATCTTAGTCCTCATTTTGCAGATGAAGTAACGTGAGGCACAGGAAAATGAAGACAAGACTAGAAAATGAGAATCAATATTGCTGAATGTATAGAGCAAGGGCCTGGGAGTCCGAAGGACCTGAGTTCTAATTTCAGCTCTGCCACTTGTCTGTTTTGTGAGCTTGGGCAAGTAGAGTCGCTGCTCTGAGCCTCAGTTTCCTCAACTGTAAAATGTGAATACCTATTCTATCTCCTACATAGATAGAACTGTGAGGCCCATGTGGGACAGGGACTGTGTCCTAATGTTTAGAACCGTGTTTGACATATAGTAAGCGTTTAACAAATGACATTATAAAAAAATAGGTGGCAGAGTCAGGACTAGAGCCCATATTCTTCTGAATCCCTTACCCGTACTCTATCCACTAGGCTATGCTGCTTCCTCGGCAGAGCAGCCGTGGTTAAAAAGCTCCAGCCCTTTTCAGTCCCAGAGTCCTAGAACAGAGCCAAGCTTTAGTGGTGTTCCTAATGATCTTAGGACATGGGCCGGGGGAAGATGCAGGTGACAACTATTCTCAGGGTGCTAGCATTCCATCCTCCCTCAGGGTTGACCTGGCAGGACCTGGAGGGTGGAGAGGTAGAGCCCCTCAGTTAAACCCTAGGTCCAAATAGCAGGAAGAAGAAGAACCCACATCTCTCCAGGAGCTCCAAGTAACCCATTCTTTTGGTATCTAGTGTGGAAGATGTTGGAGATGTTCGACCAAAATCTAAAAGATATTCTGCATCTCCTAAAATGGTGATCCATTCATTTTTTTCCCGGTCCCTGGGCCTTTGCCTAGACCTCGAAAAAACCCAGGGTGAAGACAGGGACTCAGGGAAGAGGAAGCCAGTGGTGGGGTGTGGGAAAGGGTGCAGGAGGGGTGCGGCAAAGACAGAATAGGTGTTAGGGTATTGTTGGGGGATGATCAGATCAGATGTGGGGAGCAGACCTCGTTGGTGGGCACACGTGTTGTGATATCTGGGCATGGCATGTGAACCAACAGAAGCTCAGGGCTCAGTTCTCCCTCAGAGGGAGGAGTTTGTCCTCCAGATCTGCATGCATCAGGTTTGGAGATCCCTTCTCATTTACAGTCTAGGGGATTCATCGGTTCCTTGACACTGGGGTGGTGGAGTGACTGCAGATAGATCTGATAGAGAGAGGCTTCCTGGGGTGGAACTGGGGCCCCATTTATGGAGATGAAAGAATTTATACAATCCAAAGGCGAAGAAATATAAAC
The DNA here is from genome assembly GCF_015852505.1 of Tachyglossus aculeatus. Lineage (NCBI taxonomy): Eukaryota > Metazoa > Chordata > Mammalia > Monotremata > Tachyglossidae > Tachyglossus > Tachyglossus aculeatus. Next base: position 7,565,868 of record NW_024044829.1, on the reverse strand, counting down.
AGTAACAGGACTAACAGGGCCAACAGGCCAGGAGGATCAGCTGGTAGAATGTCCTGATGCTGATTTGACAGGGATAATCATCATAATCATAACAATAACAATAATTGTTAGACCCCAGTGTGCAAAGTATTGTATTGGAGTAAATATACGTGAATAAGATCAGACACAGTCACTGTCCCACATGGAGCTAACAGTCTAATAAGGAGAGAGATGAGATCCTTAATCTCCCTTTTAGAGATGAACAAACTGAGGCGCAGAGAAGTTAAGTGACTTGCCTGAGGTCAGGCAGTAAGCAATCATCAGAGCTGGTTTAGAATGCAAGTCTCCTGATTCCCAAGCATGGACTCTTTCTTCTGGAGTCCCCCTCCTCTGCTCAAGCAAAGACGGGTTTGGCTTCTCCCAAAAGTTGTCTGGGGAAGGGAATTTCATCTATGGATGGTCTGATTCCTGACTGTGCCACATTCTCTCCTCCTGCTGCTCTCCACTGGACAATTGCCCTTTGGATGCTCAGATCCAAACAGAGTTCCTTGTGCTCGTGGCTCTGGCCACCTCAATGCCATTCGAATCCCAGTCGTAGTCCCATCGGCTGTGGCTCCTGGCTTGGCCTGGTGGCCGAGGGGATGTGAATCAGGGGTGGTGATCCCTAGAGAAAAGAGTGTCACCGAGAGCCAGTTACTGAAGTCCCAGGGCGTGAAAGTCCTCAGTGGCTGGAGTCTGATTCCCTCAGCTGTAACGAGTGGCTGTTCTTTCACAGGTGTGACATGGACACAGTCTCTGAGGAATCAGATTGCACCATCTGCTGGTGCCTCAATCAAAAAGCCCAGGGTGTGTTAATGGAGGACAGCACTTCCTGCTCCACACATTCACTGCCCCTTGCTGGCAAGAAGAAAGTGACTCTCCCCAGTCCATCTTTACATGGAGGCCTGGAGTCAGGAACTCACTTTCCCCGGAAGACCGGCTCAAACCCCACCTCAAACAAAGGGGTCCGTGATATAGAGGTCCTGCCTTTGCAAAAGAACAAAGGGCCTAAACTACCTCAGCTGGAGGAGACGTTTCAACAGCTGCAGGAGCCAGGCTTCCCACTCTCGGGCCCAGGGGGGTCAGCGGACCCACCAGAGAAAGTCCTCCTGGTCGTGGAGCCGACACCGTCTGAGAGTTGGATTGATCTCGAGGCTTCGCCTTCCAAGATCCTGCACCCCTATTGGGCCCCTCTCCTCATCCCCAATAGCCACGGCGTCCCGGGGCCCCTGCACAGAGGAGCACTCGGGTCAAACCACTGCCACACGCCCAGTTCTCTAGAAGAGGGGAGGGAGAGAGTTGGCGTCAACATTCCCGGTTGGGGATTACCCGAGAGTCGTAGTCTTGAGGGTCAGAAGAAGTTCGAGCCCAAGACGGGAGAGCGGGTGGCCCTCAAACCCGATGCGGAGGCTGGTTCTCTTGGCAAAGAGAGCTCCAGCCATTCTGCGTTGCTTCCACCCACTGGAAACTCGGGCCACAGGGTGATGGTCGTCACGGACAACGTCCCCAGGGTCTTCGGACCCGATGTCGGCCACACCCCGAGGCTCCTGGATGGGCGAGAGAAGGCCCCGGAGGAACGGGTGGCCCAACGGCCCCCACCACACAGGAACGGGGTGATACTCTCCCTGGTGAACAGTGGAAGGGACACCAGGGCCACCTGCCAACAGGCTCTTCCTCCAAAAATGGGACTCCAAGCTCTTTCCATCACCAGACATCCAGCCCCTGCCTTGCCAAAGTCCTTGCCTCCACGTGCTTTTGAACCAAGACCCCAGAAGGCGTGGAGGGCCATTAAGGAGCATGACCGGAAGGCTCTGTCATCCCCGAAGCTGAGCTGGAGCTCCATACCACAGGAGCCCGGGGGAAAACTCACCAATCTAGGTGGCGTGTCGGAGGAGTCCCTGAAGGCCCTGGAATCGGCCTTACTGCTGAAGCACGTGGCCTTCCTCTCCGGTCTCCATTTTATATGTCCCCTGAGTACACCCGGTCTATCATCCCCAACGGGGCCGACCCACCCTACTGAGAGACCGGAGGGCCAGCCGGCCCTGATCAGTGCGGCTGATCGGGCTCAGGGGAAGATGCCTGGAGAGCCTACCCCAGCGGCAAATGATCCAGAGAAATCACTGGCCGGCCACCATTCCCAGGAATCCCAGGACCGGGACAAACCTGGAAGAAAAAGCACTGGGGCCCCGGGCCCAGAGAGTGAGGGGCCAGATGGATCGGATTTCCACCCTGCTAATTCATCACTCCCCCTTCCCAGGCCTGAAGGCCCTCCACGAACCCTACAGCAGTCAATCAATCAATCAATCAATCAATCGTATTTATTGAGCACTTACTGCGTGCAGAGCACTGTACTAAGCGCTTGTGAAGTACAAGTTGGCAACATATAGAGACAGTCCCTACCCAACAATGGGCTCACAGTCTAAAAGGGGGAGACAGAGAACAAAACCAAACATACTAACAAAATAAAATAAATAGAATAAATATGTACAAGTAAAACAAATAAATAAATAAATAGAGTAATAAATATGTACAAACATATATACATATATACAGGTGCTGTGGGGAAGGGAAGGAGGTAAGGTGGGGGGATGGAGAAGGGGAAGAGGGGGAGAGGAAGGAAGGGGCTCAGTCTGGGAAGGCCTCCTGGAGGAGGTGAGCTCTCAGTAGGGCCTTGAAGGGAGGAAGAGAGCTAGCTTGGTGGATGGGCAGAGGGAGGGCATTCCAGGCCCGGGGGATGACGTGGGCTGGGGGTCGATGGCGGGATAGGCGAGAACGACGCACGGTGAGGAGATCACTGGCAGAGGAGTGGAGGGTGCGGGGTGGGCTGTAGAAGGAGGGAAGGGAGGTGAGGTAGGAGGGGGAGAGGTGATGGAGAGCCTTGAAGCCGAGGGTGAGGAGTTTCTGCCTGATGCGCAGATTGACAGTTAGCCACTGGAGATTTTTGAGGAGGGGAGTAACATGCCCAGAGCTCAGTCCATAGAGGGGGGATGGACACCGGCCAAGGCCAGACCAGGCCCCTCGTTCCTACCCTGGCAGCGACGGCCCTGGCTCCTTCCGAGTCCCATGGCCTTAAAGCTTCGAACCCGGGCCCAGCATGGACGAGCAAAGGCACACAGATGACACCGAAGGCTGTGCCCAGGAGGTTACAGATGTGGATCAGGTCAATTGCCAAACATCGGGCATTGGAATTAGGCTCCAGGGGTCTGCTAAGAGATGCGTGCAGGGGAGGGAAGAAGCAGAACTCTGCCTGTCCGGGGAACACCAAACCGTTCTTCACCGAGGGTCTTTCACGCCTGTGGGTGGGCTTCTCCACCTTGCTGAGCAGCGGCCCTCACCCCTCTCCACTTCAGAATCGTCCTAAGGATGTCTTCCCAGGCCCTAGGCCGAATAGGTCCAAGGCCCCCTAAACTGCAGAACCCTGACCTGCAGATGGACCAGAGCACTGCTCGTGCTCGGGGGAATCAGTCAATTCCTTCCGTAGTACAGCATCTGATGTCATTCAGCATCTCAATCTATTAAATGCAGTCATCTTTCTGCGACAGGGCTGTCCCGCTGTCTGAGAGCTTCTGACCACTGTGGGGATCTGGATGGTGTCCATCACCCTTCTCGTGGTTGGGAAGACGAACGGGGAGCGGGAGTATGAAGTTGCGGTAGTCAGGCATGGGAAGATGTGGGGACGATCAGGCACAACCCAGATCGGTCTCGAGGGCCTCAACTGGAGTAGAGAAGCAGCATGGCCCAGTGGACATAAGGCGGGTTCTGATCCCATCACCTCTACTTGTCTACAGGGTGACCCTGGTCAAATAACTACACTTCTCTGGGCCTCACTTCCCCCATCTATCAGATGGTGATTGAGAAGGTGAGGCCCACATGGGACAGGGATTGGGTCCAACCTGATTACTCGCCACCTACAACCAACACCTAAAACAGTTCCTGGCTCTTGGTGCTTAACACTTCAGGCCTTCAAGATTTTTTATTTGAGAGTGAATCAGTATTGTTTGAGGTGGAAAGGGAGATATTGGCTTTCTGCAAAACACCTCCTGAATTGATTTCACTACCCCCGGTCTTTAGTGCCTGAAAAAGGGAATAATACAAATGCAAAAGGAGAACTTGCTTCTTTCAGAAATTATTCCATTAATTTGTCCACCACAGATCTTCAAGACCTGAAGACAACATATAGGAGATGGAACGGGAGAAATTGACTTGATGCAAAAAAATCTCCTGCTTGTATTTTTCTACCTATGATCATCCAGGCCTCCAAAGAGAATATTTGAGGTGAAAAAGGAGAAATTTGCTTCATGCAAAATAATCTCCAGACTTTACGTACTCCTACCTAAACTTCTCGAGCCCTGCAGAGTTAGTGTATTCAGTGTATGATTTACGCCAAAAAAAAAACAAAACCAAAAAACCCTCTAATTTGTTTCTCTACCTATGGCCTTTAAGGCCTGCAAAGAGAACCTTTGAGGAGTTAAAGGAATTATGACCCAGATGCAGATTTCCTCTTTTTTTAGCAACCTCATCCTTACTATCCTTATGTTTTATTCTAACATTGTGAGCCCCTGGAGGTCCAGGGATCATGTCTAACTCTCACGTGTATTTTCTTCCCCAGTGCTTAGTAGAGAGCTCTACACACAGTAGTTGTTTAATAAATACTATTGCTATTACTACTACTATTAGTCCTCCTCCTACTATGTTGCCGACTTGCACTTCCCAAGCGCTTAGTACAGTGCTCTGCACGCAGAAAGCACTCAATAAATACGATTGATCGAATGAATGAATGAACAGTTACCAAAAGAGAAAAAAACCCACCTTTTCCGGATTCAACATGGGCCTGCCCAGGCAGGTGTCCACTTTGGACACCAGGCGGGTAGATCAGACTCAAGCCCTTCAGACTGGAGAGGGAAGGGCTTCCTTCTCAGAGCCGTTGGGTGGGGTCAGGGTCGGAATCTCGGCTGCGGCCTTGTAGCCCAGGAAACTGGACCCAGGATTTTTTCCAAGGTGCACTGCGGCCATGGAACCCATTGCCACATTCCAGACAAGTACAGGCTCTACCAACTCTGTCGAATTGTGCTCTCGCAAGCATTTGCTACAGTGCTCTGCATGCAGTAAGCCCTCAATAAATAGCATCGACTGCCACTGAATTAAAAACCATCTTTTTAATCAATGTTCTAGGGGACTCGAGAAACACTTCCCTAGAGCCCCAGAGTCAAGACGAACTACTTGAAAAACTGGGAAGGGACCTCTAGGCCCCTGTCAACTTGGCCCTATTTTGGATTGTGAGGTCGATTCTTTTGGAAACCTCATGGACGTGTTTGAATTTTCTTGAAGAATTTTTCATCCTATTTATCTTTAGAAAAACAGGTTGGAATGGGAGAGGAGAGAATCCAAACTCCTCAAGGGGCAAACAAGCTGGAAAGCACACCCCAGTTTCCTCAGAAACTCAACGTGCCCAGAAGACCGACTCCACCCCTCAAGCCCTTCCTGTGCCAGGTCGAGCTCTTGGGGAGCCAAACGACAACACAATGGGATGCATGCAAATGATGCTTACTATCTCTTTGCAGGAACCTATTGTTTGTTAATGCACTTCTTAAACACTTACTATGAGCTAATAACTGTAGTATGCCCTGGGGGTAGGTAAAACATGGTCAGTCCCTGTCCCACATGGGGCTCACACTCTAAATCCCTACCTTCCAGTTGAAGTAACTGAGGCACAGGAAAGTGAAGTGACTCACCTAAGGTCACCCAGCTGAGAAGTGGCAGAGCCAGGATTAGATCCCAAGTCCTCTGACACCCAGTCCCATGCTCTATCCTTTAGGTCATGTTGCTTCTCTAATTTTCTTTCAATCTGAACGTCTTCCAAGAACAATCAATCAATCAATGACATTTATTTTTTGTTTGATTAATTGATCAATTCCAGCTCTCCCACATACCTCTTGTTTGGCTTTGGGCACTTCACTTCTCTGTGCCTCTCTGCTCCCTCATCTGCAAAATGTGGATTCATTTTGTTCTCCCTCCTATTGGGATAGGGATGCATGGACTTGGGAGGTACCTATAGATGAGATCTTCTCCGTCCTCTCAAGTGGTAATCCATCCACCTGGGCTATGGACCTCATTCCCTTTCATCTTATGAAAATTCTCACCCCTTCCCTCCTCCCTTCCTTAACTTCCATCTTCAACTGCTCACTCTCCACTGGTTCCTTCTTCTCTTCAAACATGCCCACTTCTCCCCCACCCTAAAAAACCCTCTCTAGACCCCACTACCCCTTCTAGTTATCGCCCTATCTCCATCCTACCCTTCCTTTCCAAACTCCTGGAATGAGGCATCTACACTCGCTGTTTCGAATTCCTCAACTCCAACTCTCTCCTAGACCCCCTCCAATCTGGCTTCTGTCCCCTGCATTCCACCGAAACTGCCCTCTCACAGGTCACCAATGGCCTCCTTCTTGTCAAATCCAATGGCTCCTACTCTATCCTAGTCCTCCTCGACCTCTCAGCTGCCTTCGACACTGTGGACCATCCCATTCCCCTCAACACTCTATTCAGCCTAAGTGGTTTGTATGTTTTTAGAGTGTTGCTTGACGCTTGAGAAGTCAACCAAAGTTGGGTAGTTTGCAGACGTCCAGAGCTCATCTCTGGAGATGACATTCATGCTGCCATGGGGAAGGAAGCCTTAAGCAGAAGGAAGTGAAGGGGAAAAAAATTCAGGTTAAGGCGCTTAGCTCAACTTGACTGCCTTAGGTAAGCCTTCACTAATTGAATTTAGTAACAGTACAAACACTAATTTTACAGAATTCTTCAGTGTTTCATCAGTCAATCTGTAACGTCATTGACATGACTATCAGCGCTTTTTGTGGGAGCATGTAGGAATTGACTTTTCATCCTCTTTCCTGTCAGAATATATGTCCAAGATGTGCCAATAAAATGTTCACGAATATCAGTCACTGAACCGTGGAAATCTTGTTGTTGTGGTGGGCTCTCAGGAAAAAATTCAACTTATCAAATTGCATTTTTGTTGTATTCATTCATTCAATCATATTTATTGAGCACTTACTGTGTGCAGAGCACTGTACTAAGCGCTTGGGAAGTACAAGTTTGCAACATATAGAGACGGTCCCTACCCAACAGTGGGCTCACAGTCTAGAAGGGGGGGACAGATAACAAAACAAAACATATAAACCAAATAAAATAAATAGAATAAATATGTACAAGTATTGAAGAGCTGGTATTCTTAAAACGCAGGCGCTGCTTTGTTGCAAAACTTTGGGTTAAAGAAAAACTTGCACTGGGGTCGCCATGGAGTCCATTGATAAGCCACAAGGAGTACAAGACATTTCTTCCACCTCCACCATATCCTGTATGCAAACAAACTCAGATTCTCTAATTCATTCATTCATTCATTCATTCATTCAATCGTATTTGTTAAGTACTACTGTGGGCAGAGCACTGTACTAAGTGCTTGGAAAGTACAATTTAGCAATAAAGAGAGACAATCCCTGCCCACAAAAGAGTTACAGTCTAGAAGGGGTCTACAGACATCAAAACAAGTAAACAGGCATCAATATAAATAAAATGAATTATAGATATGTATAAATATGCACAAGTGCCGTGGGGTTGGGAGGCGGGGGTGGGTGCTAGAGCAAAGGGAACAAGTCAGGGTGATACAGATGGGAGAGGGAGCTGAGGAAAAGGGAGACTTAGTCTGGGAAGGGCTTTTGGAGGAAGTGAGCCTTCAGTAGGGTTTTGAAAGGGGGAAGTGTGATTGTTTGGCATATTTGAGGAAGGAGGGTGTTCCAGGTCAGAGGTAGGATGTGGGCCAGAGGTCGACGGTGGGACAGAAGATAAAGTAGCACTGTGAGAAGATCAGCACTAAAGGAGTGGAGTGTGTGGGCTGAGTTGTAGGAGAGAAGGGAGGTGAGGTAAGAAGGGGCAAGGTGATGGGGAGCTTTGAAGCCAATAGTGAGTTTTTGTTTCCCTAATCACATTCCAGCCACAATATATAATGCAAACATGTGAATGGTTGGAATTCTGTGCACTCCTAGCTTCGGCTAAAAAATTTTTCTAGTACGGATTTATGGATTGAGAGATGAACATATAGCCATCCTTTGTGTTGATGCTACTGACAGTGAAAATCTAGCCATGCTTAAGAAAGAGACCAAACAGTCCAATATGAAACCAAAACCCTTTTCTATTCTGTGTTCCCAGAAGGATAGATCCTTGCTGGGTGACTCTTAAACCTACTAATAATTATGGTACTTGTTAAGTGCTTTTTATGTGCCAAGAACTGTTCTTAGCACTGGGGTAGATACAAGTTAATCTGGATGAACACAGTCCCAGTTCCACACTTGGATCACATTCTTAGCCCCCCTCCTTCCTCTCCCCCTTCTCCTCTTCCCCATCCCCCCCCCGCCTTACCTCCTTCCCCTCCCCACAGCACCTGTATATATGTATATATGTTTGTACATATTTATTACTCTATTTATTTATTTATTTTACTTGTACATATTTATTCTATTATTCTATTATTTATTATTCTAAATATATTGTTAATATGTTTTGTTTCGTTGTCTGTCTCTCCCTTCTAGACTGTGAGCCCACTGTTGGGTAGGGACCATCGCTATATGTTGCCAACTTGTACTTCCCAAGCGCTTAGTACAGTGCTCTGCACACAGTGAGCACTCAATAAATACAATTGAATGAATGAATGAATCCCCATTTTTTACTGTTGTTCAAATAATCCTTATTTTACATATGAGGTAACTGAGGTACAGTTTGCCTACACACTCCACACACCGACAACACTCACGCATATTCTGTCATGGAATCATGTTGTGCCTGTCGGAGGAATGTTCCCTACTGTACCACATAAAACCCCAAATGGATGTAAGGGTTACTAATACATGATGCGTTCCCTGCCCATAGCGGACTGTCCCCTAGTCCGCCCATGCCTGATTTCCACAGCCCCTCCCCACCATACCTGTTCTTCTCACCAAAACCCCAGTGAGACCAACGGCCTCAATAATAAGTACTTAAGCACTTGGTATGTGCCAAGCACTGTTGGAAGCACTGGGTTAGATACAAGCAAATCAGATTGGGCAGGCTTGAGTCCCACATGGGGCTCCAACTCTTAAGCCCCATTTACAGATGAGGTACCTGAGGTCCAGAAAAGTGAGGCCACTTGCTCAAGGTCAGCCAGCAGATGTGGCGAAATCAGGGTTAGAACCCAGTTTTCCTGACTCCCTTGCCAGTGGTTTATCCAGTAAGCCACACTGCATCCCCCTAGTAGGAGGGAGCACTCATGCCTGACATACCCAGGGCCCAAAATCCAATGCTAGCCAGGATCAAACCCAGGCCCAAAGGGACAGATGAAAGACACGCCTTCCCAGATTGAGCCTCCAGAAGGCCTTCACAGACTGAGCCCACCTTTTTCCTCTCCTCCTCCTCCTGCCCTCTCCATCGCACCCCCACCCGACCCCCTTCCCCTCCCCACAGCACTTGTGTATATTTGTACACATTTATTACTCTATTACTTTTATTAATGTTTAAATAGCTATACTCTATTGATTCTGGTGGTTTTAACACCTGTCTCCTGTCTACTTGTTTTGTTTTGTTGTCTCTCTCCCCCTTCTAGACTGTGAGCCCGTTGTTGAGTAGGGACCATCTCCATATGTTGTCGATTTGTACTTCCCAAGTACTTGGTACAGTGATGTGCACACAATAAGCTCTCAATAAATACGATTGAATGAATGAACGACCCAGCTTTCCTGCAGGAAGAACCATTTATTTTCAACAAGCCCAGGATGGAGAATGACTGGTTGCTCTTGCTGATCCTTGCTGGGCCCAAGGTGGAAGAAACGGGGCCCCAGGATTTGGCTGGTCCTGGGACCTTTGCTGTCAGGGCAGAGACAGAGGTCCTGCTGTGGTCTTTAGCGTCCTTCTTCCCTTTCTGTATAGGCGTGATGACTCCCAAGTGGCCTGCAGACCTGGGAGGGCCGAGGGGTGAGTTGATGGGGAGGGAACCTGGCTCATCGTTCTTCGGTCCCGGGGCCCGCAAGGTTTGGATCTGAGGTCTGGCTCCGTTCTATGCTTCCTGGGAGTGGTGGCGCTCTCTGCTGCCCATTGGAGCCTGGTGAAGTTCAGCAGCGGGTAAGACATGGGCCTTCTCAGATGTCTCCCCATTCACCCAGTCAGCCACACAGCAGCCAGGATGGTCTCCAGTAGGGGTAGGCTCATGGCCTGGTCTCGCGGCCAGCCGGATCAGCCCTAATGGGGACACCATGACAGGCCCAGTTAGGTAATGTATGAGAGAAAGCCCAGAATGAAAAGCAACGTGCTTTCTCTTCAAGAGGGTTTCCAGGGCCTTTACTATTCTTTGGACAGGTCGCCAGCCTTGATTTTTCCCTGGTGTTCCCGTGGTCCTGATTTCAAACTCAGCTTCAGGAATGACTCCACCCTCCTGTCACACCATGTAACCGGCCTCTCTGTTCTCTGGTGTCTGTGTTCAGGGACCCTGGAGCTGGGGAAGATGGGATGGCTGGTGGGATGGCTGGGTCCGGATATCTGGGGCTGGAGAGAGCTGGGGCGCTCAGTGAAGAAGGAGGAGCTGGCGGCGGTGTGGTGCCAGTATCGTCCCTCTCGCTGTGCCCCACGAAGGAGATTTCCCCAGCAATAGGCTGATGGTGCTTTGCATCAGTGTTGTCTTCTAGTGCCCACTATCACTTTTCAGCCTGGGGGAGTCCTCGAGTCTCAGAACCTTAGATATGCCATCGGTGAGTTCTGGCACACTGTGGCCCGAGTCCTTAATGTGGCCCGGGTCCTTAATCAGTGAGGACCCCAGGGGGCTGGACATTCCTTGGCAGAAGCCTCTCCTCTCAGGAGAGTCGTGTTGGGCATCATTTGGGTGGGTATCCTGCCCTCCCACCTGGAGCATGTGGCTCTCTGGATATCTCTGGTCCTAGGACGATGCCTTGGCTTCACTATTCCAGGGAGCGGGGCCAGTGGAAGCCGTTGGAATTATCAGACCCAGGGGGCCGTGGCTGTTTGGGCTGAGGTGAGGGGACTGGCAGGAGGTCATGGTCCCCTTATTCTTTGTCTGCAACTTGGCATATTTTGGCTCTGTTTCCTCATGGGATTCTGTTTCAGGACAAGCTATTCGCCCGTGGGCAGAGCAAGCGAAGCTCAGCTCCCCTAAAACGTTGATCTCTCTCCTCCAGCTGTCGAGTTGTAGGTCCTTTGCCTTTAGGGATAATCGGGTCTCTTAAGTTAGAGGAAAGTTTGGTCAACGAGGAGGACTTAAGTAGCCATGATCTGCTCTTCCTGGCAGGTTGAGTTCCTGACTCCGGGCCTCGGGAGAAAGACGTTCTGGGCCAAAACATCTTCTTCCTGACGGTAAAGGGCAGTGAGGGTATGGAGCAGATAGGTCTGTCCCTCGAAGACACGCCCTGAACCTTCTCTCTGAGGCTTTGGCAGGCTGTACAATGTGATTTATCAGAGCCTCTGTCCTTGTAGCGCCTGTCAAAGAATACCCACTCTTTCCAGCTGAGGGGAAGCAATTTCCCATAACTGACAGACCAGGCCCTCACGCTTTGAAGCTTCAGCAGCTGGCTCTTGGTCTGCTTCTCTTTTCTAGAAGGAAACCCACCCCCTCCATGACCCTCAAACCTAGATAGGGACCACCGCTGACAGAATAGACACTGGGATTTGACCCCAGCTGGTGTGATCAATCAATCAATCAATCGTATTTATTGAGCGCTTACTGTGTGCAGAGCACTATACTAAGTGCTTGGGAAGTACAAGTTGGCAACACATAGAGACGGTCCCTACCCAACGGTGGGCTCACAGTCTAGAAGAATGGCTCTGGTGTGTGGTCATAGCCAAGAGCACTAAGAAATACGTTCGGGTCTGAACAACAAAGGGGTGGAGGTTGTTGCCTGATGGATGGCAGCAGAAGGAGAGCATGTGGCAGGGGCAGAAACTGGACCATCGCAGAGAGGAAATTTCCTTCTCCAGGCACCTTTCAGGACAACACAAATCAGTCTTCAAGCTGAGGACAGGGGCTCCAGGATAAAGTTCCGGGCTGGGAGTCAACAGGACTTCCTCTAAACCTGACTCCTCCATTTTCCTACTAGGTGAACTCAGACAAGGCACTTCACTTCCCTCTGCCTCAGTTTCCTTATCTGTAAACTGGAGATTAAATACATGCACACTCTCTTCATTATACTGTAAACCCCATTTGGGACAGTGACTGTGTCTGATCTTGTTAACTTATATCTACCTCAGCACGATACTTGGAACATGGTACAGGATTGTTATTATTATTTTTACAATTAGTAATAATTAACATTTTTATTCCTATCAAATCAACATCAAAACATTTCACAAGGTGATCCCTCTTGCCTATTCATTCAATCGTATTTATTGAGCGCTTACTGTGTACAGAACACTGTACTAAGCGCTTGGGAAGTACAAGTTAGCAACATATAGAGACGGTCCCTAACCAACAACGGGCTCATAGTCTAGAAGTCTAGTCTAGCAATGCTATTGATCTTGAGGGCTCTATCGGGATAATCTGACGGCCATCTGTAGTCCCAATGTCAATGAATTGAGGGAACCCTCACATCGGTAATGAGAAAGGAGCCTGGTCCTGACATATGCAGACCTGGAGGGGGCGGGGGGGGGAAACGCCCCCCAACCCCCCTCCCCCGAGAGAGCCCTGAGCCCTGGGCAACTGTTTGCTCTCCAACTGTGCCCAACTGTCATAGCACGTGTACCCACCCACAGGGCCTGCCCCCTTTCCCCTTTCCGGTCATTCCCCCCACAATATACCACCCTTCACACTAAAGCCGCACTCCACCACACCCTGGGTGACTCTTCCCTGGGTCCTTCTCTTCCGTCGTGGGCCATCACAGAGTCTAGGCGGGGGGCCCAGGAAGGGGGAAAAGAGAATGAGTAGATCACCTTTTCAGGAGAAACAGAACCTCTTCTAGGTCCTTGTTCAATTTTTGCCACAGCCTCTGAACTGGAAACCAAGAGAATGGGTTGCGTGGGGTTCCTAGGAAGGGGTGGGTTCTGCTCTTCCATGCTATTTGGGACCAGACTGTGCTCGGGGGCTCTATCTTCAAGCCTTGCCAAGCCAGCCATGACTCCTGAGGGTAGTTGCCCCCTCCCTCGTGTGTGTGTTGGGCAGGGGTGGGGATTTGGGAAACAGCGTGGCTTAGTGGAAAGGTCACGGGCTTGGGAGTCAGAGGTAGTGGGTTATAGTCTCGGCTCCACCACTTGTCAGCTGGGTGACTTTGTGCAAGCCGCTTAAATTATCTGTGCCTCCGTTTCCTCATCTGTAAAATGTGGATTAGGACTGTGATCCCCACATGGGACAATCTGATTACCATTTATCTACTCCAGCGCTTAGAACAGTGCTTGGCACATAGTGAGCACTTAACAAATACCATCATTATCATTACAGGGGGGTGCAGAGGGGGCAGCTCAAGGATTTGTACAACAAGGAGGAAAGGGAGGACAGTAACTTTAACTAATGGGCTGGCATCGAAGTTAACAGGACTTAGGGATGGACTCTGATCTCTATGTTAGGAAAAAGGCAAAAATCCCTTTTTATCTATTTTTCTCTTCCTCCCCCTCCCTGCCCTGCCTGGCCATGCCTGTGAATTTTGTCCCCTAGAAGGAGATCTTCCCTTCACTCAACGTGGATCTTGGTCCCTGGTTCTGTTCCTGGAGACGTGGGGGTGGGCCAGCGGGGAGACCGAGAGTGACAGCAGAGTGAGATTGGAGGAGGAAGAGCCTACCAGGCGTGCGTCCAGGGAGCCTGTCTCAGCTCGAGCAACAACCAAGTTCCCATGATCCATGAGGCCTCAGAGACCTGGTCAGGGCTCTTTTAAGAAGCTGGGGCAACCATCCTCACTTGGGGCTCTTGGTTGCTCCTGCACAGTGGACGGAGGACAGGGAGGTGAAAGGGCAAGAAAAAGGATTAGGAGGAAGTGGGAAACAGTGGGCCCTAGTGGGGAAATCCCAGGCCTGGAAGCCAGAAGACCCATTCTAATATAGGTCTGCCACTCTCCCGTTGTATGATCGTGGACAAATCACATAATTTCCTCCTCTAGGTTGTGAGCCCCTCCCTAGATGGTAAAGTTGTTGTGGTCAGGGCACGTGTTTATCAGCTCTGTTGTACTGTACTCTCCGAAGTATTTAGTACAGCACTCTGCATAGAGTATGCACTCCTTAAATACCATTGATGTTGAGGGCTCCCTGTGCCTCAGTTTCCTCAGCTTCTAAGTGGGGATTCAATACCTGTTCTCCCTCTTACCTGGCCTGTGAGCCCAATATGGGACTAAGACAAAGACTGTGTCCAACCCGATTAATGTTTATCTACCTCAGAGCTTAGAACAGTGCTTGACACACAGCGAGTGCTTAGCAAATGCAATAAAACAAGTTAAAAAAAAACACAACAAAAAAGAGTTGGCTGGGAGACCTGACGGTTTTCCAATCCCCTGAAACTCATGGTATCGGTCAATCCCGGGTCCATACCAGGATATTAATTTTTTCTCCCAAAGCTTGAGGTGGACCCACCGGGTGTGCCAGAGTATCAGCCCGAGGAATGCGTGGGTGAATCCCTCATCAGGGAGTGGCCACTGAAGGCCCCAGAGGATGGAGAGGATTGGGAACAGGAGGGCTTCCAGGATGATCCACATCCTCCCTCCTGGCTCTGCCCCATCCTCTGTCTGGGCCTGGGCAGAGCCACTCGCCTCACCGAGCCAGGGGCCAAGATCCCAGAGCAGGGTCATAAAGACAGCTGAGTCATGGAGGGAGGGGAAAGAGAGGGTGGTTGGGGAGGCTCGTTAGGCTGGCGGGGGTGGGGGAGGGGATGAGGGGAAATGGGGTAGAGGCAGTGATTCTAGGTGGGATGGGGGAAGAAAGCCTTGGTGGGGAGGAGGTGGAGCGGAGCTTCAGTAGGGGATGATGACTCCTATGAGGAGGATTGGTTCCTGGAGGTGGAGGAGGGCAGTTCTAGCGTGAGAAACGAAGTTGGGGTGACTCCTTTGGGCAGGGCAGATAGTTCCGGTGTGGGAGGCTGGTTCTGGAGGGAATGGGTGCTGGCTCTCAGGGGGATGGATGGATAGTTGGGTGAGTAGTACTTCTCAGAGAGGGTGGCTCCTGAGGTGATCGGGTCGGATAAGACTGATTCAAAGGAGGGTGGTGGATACTGTCCCACTCTGAGGGGATGTCTCACCTGGTGAGTGGAAGAGAAAAAGCATGGCCTGGTGGAAAGACCACCGGGCCTGGACTCAGTGGATCCAGGGTGAAATCCCAGTTCTGCCGCTTGTTTGTTACATAACTGGGGGAAAGCATCCAAACTTCCCTGTGCCTCAGTTTCCTTATCTATAAAATGAGGATTAAGTACCTGTCCTCCCTCCCCCTTAGCCTGTGATCTCCCCCGCACCCCGTGGGACTGGAATTGTGTCCAACATGATTGTTTCATGTCAACACCAGCAGATACTACTCTGCTCGGCTCACAGTAAGCCAACATGTACTGCATACACCATAAACTATACTACAGTCATATGCTACATATGCTATACTACAATATATAACAATCATTGATCTCATTATTATTTTGTTTTATTAAGGGAAAAAGAGGAGGAGATGAATTAGAAATCAGAACGTGAATATGATAGGTATGTGGTTCACTAATTTAAATTTGAGAGACTTTCTGGCTGTTGGGATTTCCCCGTTTAAGCATTGTTTTTAGAGCTGCTCCTCCAATCCCTTCCTCTGATTGGTTCCCCCAGGAAGGGAAGTGATCATTTCACTCCACTCAGTGATGGCCATGTTCCTTCCTCTGATTTGACTGTACACATTTAATGCCCCCCTCTGATATCCAGCTGGCTCTGTCTGTCTCCCCCTCTGGACTGTTAACTTATTACAGGCAGGGAACATGTCTCCCAGCTCTGCTACATTGTACATGGCCAAGCACTTAGTACAGTGCTTTGCACATAGTAAGCTCTTAATAAACACAATAGATTATAATGATGACTTAATACATTTCTCTGGCCATTGCTTGATCTTAGAAGAGGCCCAAATGACAAACTTTCGTGGCATACATGCCAATTTCCTCAAAGGTAACCTCACAAAATAGACAATGGAATAAGGTACCCAGGGCTATCCATCCAATTAATCAGCCGTTCAATTAATAGTATTGAAAACTTACTCTAGATAGAGTACTGTACTCAACACTTGGGAGAGTATTATTGAATTAATAGACATGCGTTCTGTCTTCAAGGAGTTTGCAATCTAGTGAGGGAGACAGACGCCAAAGAAATTACAGGGAGGGGAAAGTAACGGAATTTAAAAATACATTCATAAGTGCTGCAGGAGCTGAGTCCCTAAAGTGCTCAGTGAATGAGAGCTCAATGCATCAATTACACAGTCCACATCAGGGAGAGTGGTGGCCTGTCAGATGTGACGGGAGAAGGGGTTTCCAGGTGGGGAGAGGGATATGGCTGAGGGAGTTGGGTGAGGAGGGAGCTGCTGTTCATTCATTCATTCATTCAATCGTATTTATTGAGCACTTGCTGTGTGCAGAGCACTGTACGAAGCGCTTGGGAAGTACAAGTTGGCAAAATGTAGAGCCGGTCCCTAACCAACAGCGGACTCACAGTCTAGAGGGGAGACACAGACAACAAAACAAAACATATTAACTAAATAAAATAAATAGAATAGTAAATATGTACAAGTAAAAGAAATAGAGTAATAAATATGTACAAACATATATACAGGTGCTGTGGGGAAGGCAAGGAGGTAAGGCAGGGAGATGGGGACGGGGAGGAGGGGGAAAGATGGGGCTCAGGCTGGAAAGGGCTCCTGGAGGAGGTGAGCTCTCAGTAGGGCTTTGAAGGGAAGAGGTAGGATGGACAAAAAAGAGAGGGAGCTTCCCCGGATGTCTCTGGAGTACAGTACAGTGCTCTTCGCTTAATACAATGTCTGGAACATAGAAACAACTTATCAAAAACCTTTAAAAGAGAAAAAAACACCTGGCCCAAAT
The DNA here is from genome assembly GCF_015852505.1 of Tachyglossus aculeatus. Classification (NCBI taxonomy): domain Eukaryota; kingdom Metazoa; phylum Chordata; class Mammalia; order Monotremata; family Tachyglossidae; genus Tachyglossus; species Tachyglossus aculeatus. The sequence goes on along the minus strand of NW_024044829.1, from coordinate 7,548,800 downwards.
TTAATCTCTAACCCAAGTCTCACATCTTGTAGGCTACCTCCCGCATTAATTCCTTCCCCACATGTCTTCCATTTAAACCACTGAAGTTCTCACAACAAATTACTCACTTTTCAATAGGGGAAATGAGTGTCCCTAATCTTAATTAGATAATGAAAATTCGAACTGAAATGCTAAAATGTGGCATAGTTTGGGAATATACTAGAACAAATAGAGAATCATTGAATAGGCATAAAACACTTCGATTTCACAGAGCAAGGGATGCTGTTATACAGAAATAGTACTTTAAAAACAGGAGCCAGTTGTTAATTAAGAGTAATATGGGATTTGACAGCAGAAAACAACTACTCAGTGGAAATAAAAAATACAAATTCTGAGAGCGCTGGGCAGAAAAACGCTCCGAGAATAAATGCATCCTGTATAATGTCTTACATGCATTTGACAATTGAACCTCAGGGTTGGCTCAGCCCCCATTAGTAAACATTATGAGGTTCCCCCAAGTGGCCTCTTTGCAGAGACATTATGAAAAACATACTAATGAAGATGCTCTCAGATATCACAGAGGAAAACAACCCACTGAAGGAAAATAAGAGCAATAAGGAAATAAACCGTGACCCTGAGAAACGAACTTCAGATTCTGACATCCTCAAACTTGGGTAATGACAGTAAAGCACGCAAGGTCTGGTCTTAGACTAAGGAATCTATTACCTCATTGATCTACCAAGTATCTTTGACCATTGTTCCATGGGCTAATGCTTGGGAAAGGGAGGAAAAAGCCAGAAAAGTCACCATGTAGAGACCCTCCCTGAACCATGTGTGGAGATTTAGCCCAGACTGTATGACAGAAGGATTGAGAAGGAAGTAGAGAGTGCCAGGTAGTCTCTGTGAGCACCTGGGTGAAGAGTGACCTAATAGAGCATGTGCATGGGAGTCAGGAGGACCCGGCTTCTAAACCTGGCTCTGTGGTGTGACCTTGGGTAAGTCACTTAACTTCTGTGTGCCTCAGTTATCTCATCTGTAAAATGGGGATTAAGACTGTGAGTCTCATGAGGGACATTGACCATGTCCAACCTGATCAGCTTGTATCTACCCCAGCGCTTCGTACACTGCCTGGGACATAGTGCTTAACAAATGCCATTGAAAACAAAAATATATCTTTCCCCCTGAGGCTCAGGCTCCAGAATCCTTTTATAGCAGCAAGCGCTATGTTGTACTCCCCCAAGCACGTAGTACAGAGCTCTGCAAACAGTAAGCACTCAATAAATTCATTCATTCTTTCATTCATATTTATTGAGCATTTACTATGTGCAGAGCACTGTTCTAAGTGCTTGGGAAGTAGAATTCAGCAACAAGGAGAGACAATCCCTGCTATAATGGGCTCATAGTCTAGAAGGGGTGAGACAGACGTCAAAAGAAGTAAGCAGGCATCAACAGCATCAATATAAATACGATTGATTGATTGATTATTTGGTAGTTAGATAAGACGATTCTTGTCCATCTGGGTGTGAGAGGAGGAGAGCTGTGCACCTAGACTTTGAGCTTGTTGTGAGAAGCGAACGTGTTTACCAACTGATGCTTTATGCTCTCCCAACCTCTTAGTACAGTGCACTGCACACAGTGAGTGCTCAATAAATATGATTGATAGTTGGAGAAGAAGATTTTACACCATCTTGGGTGCGAAAGGAAGACAAATGTCAGCCTGGGAGAGCAGAAAGGAATTCCAGATGGTAACCTCAATGTGGGCAGGGAACGTGACCCTCAACTATTTTTTTCATTCTCTCCCAAGCACTTAGCACATTGCTCTGCACACAGACTAAGAGCTCATGCTAGGAGCCTGGATAGACACAGGGCCCAGGGAGGGAGGAAGCAGCGTGCCTTAGTGAAGAAGCAGTGTGATCTAGTGGATAGAGCATGGATTTGGGAGTCAGAGGATGTGGGTTCTAATTCCAGCTCCTCCACGTGTCTTCTGTGTTACCTTGAGCAAGTCACTTCACTTCTCTGTGCCTCAGTTGCCTCCTTGGGAAAATGGGGATTAAGACTGTGAGACAACCTGATCACCTTGTATCTACTCCAGTGCTTATAATAGTGCTTGGCACATAGTAAGCATTTAAGAAATACCATAATTGTTATCATTTATCAGAGATGATATGGGTGAGGGTATGATACCCAGCGGGTTCGGATCCAGAGGTAGGACTCCGGGGGAGTGGAGCTTCTGCTCTGAGCTTGGTGGAGAAGGACACTGAGAAACCTTGCATCCGGAGGACTTGGAGAGAAGTAGCATTGTCTGGTGGACAGAGCACGGGACTGGGAATCAGAAAGACTCGAGTTCTAATCCCGGCTCTGTCACATGTCTGCTGTGTGACCTTGGGCAAGTCACTTAACTTTTCTGGGTCTCAACTATCTCATCTTTAAAATGGGGATTAGGACTTTGAGGCCCATGAGGCTAATACGAATGATTTATATCTACTCCAGGTTTTAGAACAGCGCTTGGCACATAGTAAGTGCTTAACAAGTGCTATTATTATTATTATTATTATTATTATTATTATTATTATTATTATTATTGTTATGGTAAGAGTTTAATCTGGGTTGCTGTAAAAGTAGAGACAAAAAGAACCAGAGGATCATGGGTGCCAGGATTCCTACAGGAAACACTACAAAGGGTCCTAGGAGGAAAGGTAGTAGTTCTGGGAATGGCAGTTTGGACTGGAATTCCGTTCATTGCTGTCATATTATGGAAATAGAACTTTATTGGGATCTCAGATCTTGGTACCTGTCGGCAGTTGAGCTGGGGGAAAAGCTCCTGGGGCCAGGGAGACCTGAAAAGCAGCATGGCCTAGTGGGTAGAGCATGGACCTGGAAGTCAGAAGGACGTGGGTTCTAATCCCAGCTCCACCACTTGTCCACGTTGTGGCCTAGGGCAAGTAACTTCACTTCTCTGGGCCTCAGTTACCTCATCTGTAAAATGGAGATTAAGACTGTGAGCACCATGTGGGACATAGTCTATGTCCAACTTGAATAACTTGTATCTACCCTAGTGCTTAGCACAGAGCCAGACACATAGTAAGCACTCAACAAATATCATTAACAGTAACAACAGTGGACCTGGGAAGTCGCAGAAAGGGGAGGGAGTATTTTTCTCCATGAGCTTCTTGTAGCCATCCTCTGATGGGCTTCAGCCATAGAGGGCTCAGAGCAATAGGAATAAGAGGTCTTGGGGAGCACTAAAAAAACATTCGCAAACCTGAGGTAGAATAATGAAAGAACCAGAGGGCTTTAGGACTGGCAGAGGCTAACTGAGGTCCAGGGGCTCAAATAGCTATAGGAACCCTTTCAAATGGTATCTAGGGCTGCAAACCTCCAAAAACATCTCAGCAACACTCTGCAATCAATCCATCAATAATATTTATTTGGTACCTAGACTGTATCTCTGGACTGTAAGCTCATTGTGGGCAGGGAATGCATCTGTTATATCATTGTCTTAATTTCCCTAGCACTTAGTACAGTGCCGTGAACATAGTAAGCGCTCAATAAATATGAGTGACTGATACAATGTTCTGCACACAGTAAATATGAGCTCAATACATATGATTGAATGAATGAATTGATACCTACTGTATTCAGAGTAACTGCACCAAAGTGCTTGGGAGGGAATACCTGATGCCTGTCATACAGAGCTTGTAATTTAGAGGAGGACACAGATGAACAAATAATTACTTGCAAACAGGAGGAAACAATGCTCAAATTGTATGGTATATGAAACGATATTTACAAAAATGAAATGACAGGTTGAAAGTGAGCTCAAAAGGGCTAAGATGTTGCAAAAATGTTAGGAGTGTAGGGTAACTGGGGTGAAGAAAATTTAAAAGGGGGAAGTCACCTGGAGATTACAGGATGTCAGAACGGCTTTGAAGATGGGAACATTGTGATGTGATTGATTTGAAGGGGAAGGTGTTTCAGGGAAGACGAAAGACGTGAATCAGTTGTTGGAGATGGGAGAGAAGGGAACGAGGTACAGTGAGTAGTAGGTTAATTTTGAAAGAACAAAGCGTGTGAGCTGGGGTGTAATGGTTGAAGAGAGTGGATGAGTAAGAGGGAACAAGTCAAAGAAGTGTCCTAAAGCTGATGGTAAAAGCTTTTGTGTCAAGTTTTTTGAAGGATGGATAAAGTGTTTCCAACAATGTTTAGAAAGATGATCCAAAACAACCAAGAGCTCCATAGACCAGAAAGAGCAGACACAAAGAAAAGTTAGGAGACACATATAGTTGTCAAAGAGATAGAGTAGACACATTTCTTGGAGGAGAGGAAAGGGTGGATCTAGGAAATATTGTGAAGGAGAAAAAAGATAGAATTTAGCAACAGACTGAATGTGATAGTTGAAAGAAGAATCAAGGATAATTCCAAGGGTGCACATTTTAGAAACTGTGGAGATTATATTGTCAACCGTGATGGGAAAGTTGAGTGGAGGTATGGCTTTAGGAGGATGAATAAAGAGGTCAGTTTTGAAACAATCAGCGGTATTTACTGAGCACTTACTGGGTGCAGATCACTGAACTAAGTGTTTGGGAGAGTACAGTATAATAGTGATTGTAGACATGTGCTCTGCCTACAAAGGGCTTACAGTCTAAAGTGGCAGACAGACATTAAAATAAATTACCAGTAGAAAGAGTGTAGGGATATGTGCTGTATAGGGTGTTCTCAAGGGTATAGATCCAAGTGTATAGGTGACACGGAAAAGAGAGAGAATAAGAGTTTAGTCAGGGAAGGCCTCTTGGGAATGATTCAAAGGGGAGGGAATTCCAGGCCAGAGGCATGACGTTGACAAGGAATTTGAGGGGAGACAGGTGATAGTGAAGAGCAGAGATGAGGTTGAGCAATTTGGGTTGTAGTAAGAGATCAACAGGGGAAGTTAGGAAAGGGAGAGCTGATTGACCTCCCTTAAAGCTGATGGTGAGGAGTTCGTGTTTGATGCAGAGGTGGGCAGCAGCCACTGGAGGTTTTTGAGGAATGGGGAGTAAAGAACTAATTTATTTTTAGAAAAATGATACGGGCAGTAGGAATAAAGTACGAACTGGATGGGGGAGAGGACAGTGAATTTGAGGTTCTGGCTGGGACATCCAAATGGAGATGTTTTGAGGGCAAGAGCAAAACTGCAGACAGGGAGTGTAGACAAAGCCAGCCAGATGGATTTGGGATGGGAGTGGATGGACTCCAAGTAGGAGCAAATATAAAATCTGAAGAGTAGGAGAGCCCAGAAGAGAACCCTGATGAACACCCACCTGTCAGAGCAGACGAGAGGAAGAAGAGGACCAATAAAAGGGACTGAGAGAGAGCAGCCAAAGAAGTAGAAGAAAAATCATGATGAAACCGTGTTTCCAGGAGGAAAGTGTCATCCACAGCGATAAAGGCAACTTAGATGACCAGGAGGATTAGAACAAGGAAGAGATCACTGGTGACTGTAGCAAATGTGATCCCGAGTGAAGTGAAAGGAGAAGAAAACAGATTGTATGTAGTAGACCAAGACAGGAGTGGGCAGCAACATGGCCTAGTGGATTAATCACGGATGTACGGCATTGGAAAATTGAAGTCATTTTATCCCATAGAAGATTCATAATTTCTTTAAGTTAAAAGATTATTTTTTCTTGGTTTTCACCTTGACGAAAGTAATGGTAAATATGCTTCATTGAACTAGTCCCTGAATAAGATGTGGGAGATAAAAAAATAATTGCTTATTTAAGACAACAATTGAAAATAAAATCTCATCTGAAATGTAGCTCATGGTAATGCCTAAGTCTTACCATTCAAATTCTAAGATTGACTATCAAGATTATTTTGAAAAGAATTTATTCAAATTAGTTGATGGGTTGACAACATCATCACAAATGAACCATAAAAGTATCAATTGAATTATTCTAACAGATTTTTATTTGAGTAAAAAGCAAACTTCATTCCATGTACTAGAGATTACTGAGTGAACTGTGTTCCAATTTCAGAAATTGTTGTCAGGTAGCTGCTAAAATAGTAAACCTCATATTTAGCCAGAGCATAGTCCTGTGGATTTCTACATCCCAACAGTTCTGAAATTAAATTGAACAGCTTTTTTCAAGTAGCTAATGACAGCACCTAAGAAGGAAAATAATACCTACCGATTGCCAAATGTTACACTTTTGGAGTGTTTTATAATGTGTGCATTTTCTCTTTTTCTGTCTGAAATCAGCCGCCCCTCAGGTTACCTAAAGTTTCTCCAGTTGAGCAGAATTTTGATTCACTGAGTTTTCGATCAAGACAGTCTGGAAATGACACACCTGTCATTTGTAAATACCGAGAGTTTCATTTATCAGCACAGAGATGTTAGCAAGGAGCCATCTCACTAAAATACCTACAGCGAGACCATTTAAAACTCTTTCACCAAACCGGGTGTTCGAAATGAATTAAAGAGATGGAGGATTTGAAAGGGAACTCCTTTGGAGAACCATAAAGCTCTGATTTCTATGTCTGCTAACAAATCTTATTTTTTTTTATGGGAGATACACTTGAAAAGGATGTGAGAAAGTTAATTAAAATAATGGCTTAAAATCACAACGATGTACACTTGAAAAACTCTAAAATGGACTATTAAGTATCACTTCCCTGAACCTCCTTTCCCTCAATTAGGGGATATGAACTTCCTATTCACATAGACCCACTCTGCACTAGAATATGGAAGCCTGTTCTCTCTACCAATACCAGGAGAGAAAGAGCAAAAGTAATATTTTCCCTCCTCAAACAAATGAACTCAAAATGCTTAGCTTCACCCAGAACAATCCCTTACTGTACTGCCAGAAAGTCATAGGTCATCCCTTTCTCTTCCTGGGAAATAAAGCTTCTACTTCCCTTCTCTGCAAACCCTGTGCTAACTTTGAACAGGACATCAGAGGGGAGGTTTTGACCACATATAGCTCCTTCAAAACTGACCATACCGACACAATCTTACAATGAATTAAAGAAACAATAATCAGGGAGCCAATAGCCCATGTTTAGCAGGCTGATTTTCAGTGAAAGGGGGGATTCAAGCAGTGTTATTTCTGTGGATTGCTATACATGAGGGCGTACCATTATTGATACAAGGTTTAGCATTTTCGAAGTACAGGTAATTTAATTCACAATTGAGGCTGGATTCCTCACAAGCATTTTCTAGTTCTTCTCAATAGCCTTGATTAACTCAATAGCAGGGAATAGTGTCACTTTCCCCTAGGCACATTATAGCCCCATATGTCAGGTGCTGGACTGTGACTCTCCCATGACAATTAGAGAGATCTCTTCCTCAATTTACTTGTCTTCCTTCATTCCGATCCTTCATTCTAGTTGCCAAGTGAGGCTGCCTCTTTGTACTGTTAGGCCCCCGAGGGACAAGGACCATGGCTAATTTCCACCTATGTATTCTCTCCAGGCACTTAGTACAGTGCTCTGCACACAGCAAGCACTTGCTATATGCTATTCCTACTACTACTAGGGCTTTAGGTTAGAATCCTCTTCCCACAGAGGAAGAGGCAAGAAGATGCATCAATCTATGATCCATGGTATTTATTGAAGTATTGCAGCATATACAGCACTGCACTAAGCCCTTGAAAGAGTACAGTACAATAACGTTGGTAGGCATGATCCCTCCCCACAAATAGCTTACAGTCTAGCAGGGGAGGTAACAGTCTATGAAAGTAAAACATGATTTGTTTTCTTGATTCCTCTGTCTTTCATTTTATTCCTTCAGTAGAGATGCTGTAAAAGGAAAAGTTATCCTTTAGCACAGGAAATCTGGTTCAGTCTAAACATCGATATTAACACATGAACCGCTTCCTAATAATAATAATGTTGATGACGATGATAATAATAATATTCATTAAGTGTTAACTATGTACAAAGCACTCTACTATGCACTGCGGTAGATACATGATAGTCTAATAATCCTGTAAGCTCATTGTGAGCAGGGTCTGGATCTGTTTATTGCTATATTGTACTCTCCCAAGCACGTAGTACAGTGCTCTGTCCACAGTAAGTGCTCAAAAGTATAAATGGATGAGTGAATGAATCTACCAAACACCCAATTCTGAACCAAATCTCGATCAATCACTCATGTTCCAAAGGAGGATTCTTTTCCCATCATTAAAATTAAAATATAATTTATAATTCCCTAGCCCAAAGGTATTTCTTCCTATCGATCAAGCAATCGATCACAGAACACTGTACTACGCACCTGGGAAAACACAACACAATGGAGTCGGTAATCACGATCTGCCCTACTGAAGCTCACTGACAGTGGGAAAGCTTTGGCAGTTCTGTGAGTTACAAGTCAAGTCAAAAAATAAGCAAAGTGAATCTGCCGTCCCTGCACAAACTCTAATGGTGTTTGGGGATCCTTCTAGAGGTGGCAGGTTTCCTGTCAAGAAGAATAACAGTTTTCCTTAATAGTTTGCTCTCTGAATCTTGCATTTTCTCCTGCCTCCAGTTCATCTCTACTGGTTGCCCCATTGACACCTCAAACTTAATATGTCCAAAACAGAATGCCTCATCTTTCTACCCAAACCTAGACTGTTAGCCCGTTGTTGGTCAGGGACCATCTCTATATGTTGCCAACTTGTACTTCCTAAGCGCTTAATACACTGCTCTGCACACAGTAAGCGCTCAATAAATACGATTGAATGAATGAATGAAACCCTGTCCTTCTCCAGTCTTTCCCATAGCTGTAAACCCTACAATTCTCCCTTTCTCGCAAGTCTATAACCTTAGTATTATCCTCAATTTATCTCTCTCACTCAACCCATATATTCAATCTGTTCCCTAATCCTTCTGGTCCTCCCTTCAGAACATCACTAAAATTCATCCTTTCCTCTCCATCCAAACTGCTACAATGGGGATCCAAGCACTTATTAAATACCACCTTGATTACTAGATCAGCCTCCTTGTTGACCTCCCTGCTTCCTGTTTCTTTCCATTCCAGTCTGTACTTCATTCCATTACCTGGATCATTGTTCTAAAAATATTGAGTCTTCATCTCCTGACTCCTCAAGAAACTCCAGTGGTTGCCCACCCACCTCTGCATCAACCAGAAACTCCTTAACATAGGCTTTCAAGAATTCAATTAGATTGCTCCCTCTTACCTTACCTCACCGATTTCCACACACGTCACTACTCTAACAGCAACTTACTCAGTATACCTCGATCTCGTCTACTCACCATCAACCCCTCACCTGCAGTCTTCTTCTGCCCTGGAGCTCCCTCCCTTTCCAAATACACCAAACGAACACTCTCCCCACATTCAATGCCTTACTGAAATCATATCATCTCCAAGAAGCCTTCCCGACTTGTCCCTCATTGTCCCTAAGCCCTCTAACTATGCATTCCTGCCCTTAAGAAGTGTTATTGACACCATCCTCTGTCCCACAAGCATTTATATATAAATTCATAGTTTGTTTTAATACCTGTCTCCCCTTCTAGGCCTTAGGCTCCTTGTGAGCAGGGAATGTGCCTACTCACTTTGTTGCATTGTGCTCTCCCAAGCACTTAATACAGTGCTTTGCCCTCAGTAGGGAACCAGTGAACGCCATTCATTCATTCATTCATTCAATCGTATTTATCGAGCGTTTACTGTGTGCGGAGCACTGTACTAAGCGCTTGGGAAGTACAAGTTGGCAACATATAGAGACAGTCTCTACCCAACAGTGGGCTCACAGTCTAGAAGGGAGAGACAGAGAACAAAACAAAACATATTAACAAAATAAAATGAATAGAATAAATATGTACAAATAAAATAAATAGAGTAATAAATATGTACAAACATATATGCATATATACAGGTGCTATGGGGAGGGAAACAGGTAAGGTGGGGGGATGGGGAGGGGGAGGAGGGGGAGAGGAAGGAAGGGCTGTTTGTTTGATTGATTGACTGATTGATAGATTCAGGGAAAGGAGGTTCCTGAGGTGGTGAGGGTGGTGACTCTTGGGGAAATGGTTTTAATTTGGTGTAGATTGTTTTAATTTTGTTCACAGAATAGTGGGCAAGATTATCAGGGACAAATGAGTAGAGGAAAATGTTGGATGATAAATTTTAAACAAGAGTTCAAAACCTGACACCAACCTTGATGCAGATTTGACCAGGACTCATTTACCTTGGTGGATTTTCCCTCCATTTCTCATTTTATCAACTCCAATTTATCCATCCTAATATAAAATACACTTTTTACACAGCTGCTCTACTTGGTCGGTTGGTTATTCGCTATGAGTACTGACTCTTTAATGATATATTAGAATATATCATAAAGTTTTCATTTAGATATTTAAAATCTGAGAGATAAAGGTACACTAATGGTCTGAATACTTGATTTAACGAAGCGGCACTGTGTTCTTACCAAGATTGAATTACTCAGTTTATTTCTGCTTCAATATTACCCTCTATTAAATAGCAATAGAAATAATGATTGCTGCATACTTTATGGATGAGGCAATTAATAGGTATAAAGAATGTCTTGGTTTTCTGAAAAAGTGGCATTTCAAATATTCTAAAGTATCATTTAGACATCACCCCTACTTTAAACAGGCCAATTTAGGGATGCATGGGGTTTAGAGAGTAAATATGCAATTTCAAGTGTATATACCGCTTTAAAATATATTTAAAATGTAGTTTTCATAATAATCAGAATTACACAAATATGTGAAATGATTTTAAAGATATAAATTGCAATACTAAATAAAATTAGTTTTCAGAACAATATGAGCAATAATCAATCAATCAATCGTATTTATTGAGCACTTACTGTGTGCAGAGCACTGTACTAAGCGCTTGGGAAGTACAAGTTGGCAACATATAGAGACAGTCCCTACTCAACAGTGGGCTCACAGAATAGAAGGGCTCACAGTCTAGAATAATAATAGTAATTATTAGTAATAATTACTAATAATATTAGTAATTAGAGCTTAAAGCCTAGAAGGGGAGACAGATGTTAAAACAAACTATGAATTTGTATATAAATGCTTGTGGGACAGAGGATGGTGTGAATAACAGTTCTTAAGGGTACAGGAATAATATTAGTAATAATGATTGTGGTACTAGTTAAGCGATTACTATGTACCAGGCACTGTACTAAGCACTGGGGTGGATGCAAGCAAATCGGGTTGGACACAATCCCTACACTACATGGGGCTTACTGTCTTAATCTTTATTTTACAGATCAGGTAACCGAGGCACTGAGAGTTTAAGTGACTTGCCCAAGGTCACACAGCAGCAGAAAAGTATGAGAGGCAGGATCAGAACCCACGACCTTCTGACTCCCAAGCCTGTGCTCTACCCACTATGCCATGCTGCTTCCATTCATTTTGTGCTTCATGACAAAATCCATTTTTAACCTGTATGTTTATGAAAAAGATTTAGGTACTCCATGAAATTTCCTATTATCCTAGTGCTTGAAGTAAAGCAAAAAGCCTGAAATGGTACTTCACAGAAAAAGCAACTGGCAGGAAATTGTTAATGGTATGAAGAACATGTGGGAAGGATTCATTTTAAATGTACAGCATTTATCTGTTCTTGAGGTCACAGGATTGCACAATTGAGGAGGAATCCTTATTCTGATAAAGAAGCTAGGTATTCTGAGGAGCACTGTCGGTTAGCCATTCAATCCTGTTTATTGACTGCTTACTGTGTTCAGAGCACCGTACTAAGTGCTTGGGAAGTACAAGTTGACAACATATAGGGATGTTCCCTACATAACAATGGGCTCACAGTCTAGAAGAGGAAGACAGACAACAAAACAAAACATGTGGACTGGTGTCAAGTCGTCAGAACAAGGCTAAATGCACACCAATAACAAAATAAATTGATTGAATGGTAAATACGTACAAGTCAAATAAATAGAGTAATAAATCTGTACAAGCATATAAACACATGCTTTGGGGAGGGGAAGTAGGTAGGGCGGGGGGGGGATGGGGTGGAGGAGAGGAAAAAGGGGGCTCAGTCTGGGAAGGCCTCTTGGAGGAGGTAAGCTCTCAATACGGCTTTGAAGGGAGGAAGAGAGCTAGTTTGGCGGATGTGTGGAAGGAGGGCATTCCAGGCCAGCGGGAGGATGTGGGCCGGGGGTTGATGGCAGGACAGGTGAGAACGAGGTACTGTGAAGACATTAGCGCCAGAGGAGTGGAAGGTGTGGGCTGGGCTGTAAAAGGAGAGAAGGAAGGTGAGGTAGGAGGGGACGAGGTGATGGAGAGCCTTGAAGCCGAGAGCTAGGAGTTTTTGCTTGATCTGTAGGTTGACAGGCAGCCACTGGAAATTTCTGAGGAGGGCAGTAACATGCCCAGAGCGTTTCTGTACAAAGATGATCCGGACAGCGGCGTGAAGTATAGACTGAAGTGGGGAGAGAAAGGAGGTTGGGAGATCAGAGAGTAGGTTGATGCAATAATCTAGTTGAGATAAAATGAGAGATTGAACCAGCAAGGTAGCGGTTTGGATGGGGAGGAAAGGGCGGATCTTGGCGACGTTGTGGAGGTGAGGCCGGCAGGTTTTGGTGACAGATTGGCTGTTGGGGGTGAAAGAGAGAGCAGAGTCGAGGATGACACCAGTGCTGTGGGCTTGTGAGACAGGAAAGATGGTAGTGCTGTCAACAGTGTTGGAAACGTCAGGGAGAGGGCAGGGTTTGGGAGGGAAGATACGGAGTTCAGTCTTGGACATATTGAGTTTTAGGTGATGATGATGATAATAATAATAATAATAATAATAATAATAATAGTATTTTAAGTGCTTACTGTGTGCCAAGCACTGTTCTAAGGGCTGGAGGGATACAAAGTGATCAGGTTGTCCCACGTGGGGCTCACGGTCCTCATCCCCATTTTACATATGAGGTAACTGAGGCCCAGAGAAGTTAAGTGATTTAGCCAAAGTCACACAGCTGACAAGTGGCAGAGTCGGGATTAGAACCCACGACCTCTGCCTCCCAAGCCAGGGTTCTTTCCACTGAGCCACGCTCATCCAGATGGAGATGTCCTGAAGGCAGGAGGAGATACAAGCCTGGAGGGAGGGAGAGAGATACGGGCGGAGATGTAGATTTAGTTGTCATCAGCGTAGAGATGATAGTTGAAACCATGGGGGAGACTAAGTTCACCAAGAGAGTGAGTGTACATAGGGAACAGAAGGGGACCAAAAACGGACACTTGAGGAACCCCTACAGTAAGGGAATGGGATGGGGAGGAGGTGCCCACAAAGGAGATTGAGAATGAATAACTGGAGAGATAAGAGGAGAACCAGGAGAGGATGGAGTCTGTGAAGCCAAGGTTTGGATAGCGTGATGAGGATAAGGGTGTGATCCATAGTGTCAAAGGCAGCTGAGAGGTCAAGGAGGATTATGAATAGGAACCATTGGATTTGGCAAGAAGGAGGTCACTGGTGACCTTTGAGAGGGCAGTTTCGGTGGAGTGTAGCAGACGGATGCCAGATTGGAGGGGGTCAAGGAAAGAGTTGAAGTTAAGGAATCCGAGACAGCGAGTGTAGACGACTCGTTCTAGGAGTTTGGAAAGGAAGGGTAGGCGGGAGATTGGGCGGTAACTAGAATGGGGGTGGGGTCAAGAGACAGATTTTTTTAGATGGGGGAGACGTAGGCATGTGTGAAGGAAGAGGGGAAGGAACCAGTGGAGAGTGAGTGGTTGAAGTTGGAAGTTAAGGAGGGGAGAAGGGAAGGGGTGAGAGTTTTCATAAGATGAGAGGGAATGGGGTGTGAAGCACAGGTTGGTGGAGTAGCACTTGATAGGAGGGAGGAGATCTCATCTGAAGTTACTGCTGGGAAGGATGGGAGAGTAGTGGAGAAGGTTGAGGTTGGTGGGGGGGGGATGGAGAAGGGAAAGGGGTGACTTTGGGGAGCTCAAGTCTGATGGAGTTAATTTTACTAATGAGGTAAGAGGCCGGATCGTTGGGGGTGAGGGATGGAGGAGGGGGAGGAACAGGGGGCCTGAGAAGAGAGTTAAATTTACAGAAGAGCCGACAGGGATGATGGGCATGGGTGTCAGTAAGGGAGGAGAAATAGTTTTGCCTGGCGGAGGAGTGGACAGAGTTAAGGCAGGAAAGGATAAATTAATGTGAACAGGGTTGGCTTGGTGTTTAGACTCTCACCAGCAGCGTTCAGCAGCTCGAGCATGAGAGCGAAGGAGGCAGACAGTGGCAGTGTTCCAAGGCTGTGGATTAGTGGTACTAGAGCAGCGAAGGGAAAGGGGAGTGAGCGAGTTGCGTTGAGTACAGAGGGTGGAGTTGAGAGCAGTAATCTGGTCATCAAGATTGGGTAGAGAGGATAGGGAGGCGAGGTGGGGTGTGATGTGCTGAGAAAGATGGTTGGGGTCGAGAGAGCAGAGGTCTCTGTGGGGTAGTAATATAGATTTACAGGGGGCAGGAGTGTGAGTGAGGAGGCAGGTGAGAAGGTTATGATAAGAGAGAGGGATTTCAGAGTTAGTGAGGGTGGAGATAGTGCAGCGGCAGGAGATGCTGATGTGGAGGGTGTGATCAAATTGGTGAGTGGGCGAGGTGGGGTGGAGCAGGAGTTTGGCAGCGTCAAGGAAAGATAGAAGGCAGGTGACAGAAGAGTCACCAAGGACATCCATGTGGATGTTGAAGTTTCCGAGGATCAAAATGGGCATGGAAAAGGAGAGAAGGAAGGTGAGAAATGGGTCAAGATCGTTAAAAAAATGTTGGAGGTGGGGCCAGGGGGGCTGTAGATGAGAGCTACAAGAATCTGGAGGGGGTGGTAGAGGCGAATAATATGGGCTTCAAAGGAGGGGAAGGAAAGGGAAGAGGGAGGAGGGATAGTGTGAAAGCTACATTGGAGTGGGAGAAGGAAGTGGACACCTCCTCCTTTTCTGGTGAGTCTGGGGGAGTGGGAGAAGAAGAGTCCTCCGCTGGAGAGAGCCGCGGAAGAGACCGTGTGATACGGAGTGAGCCATGTTTCGGTTAGGGCAAGGAGGAGGAGAGAGCTGGAAAGGAACAGGTCAAGGATGAAAGGGAGCTTACCCGTAATCTCTGCCCCCAGTGAACCTGAAGTCTAGGGAGAAGATAAACGTTAATATAAATAAATAAATAGCATATATGTTTCCTACTTGTACTTCCCAAGCGCTTAGTACAGTGCTCTGCACACAGTAAGTGCTCAATAAATACGATTGAATGAATGAATGAATATACATATATATATATGTATACATATATATATATATATATATATATAAGGCCACATGTATACATATATATATATATATATGAATATATATATATATATATATATATATATATATATATATATATATATATATATATATATATGTAAGGCCACATGTGAGATTCAGGAGAATGCATTCATTTCTGGATATGAAATAGCTACAAATCAAACAATAGTATTTTTTGACCACTTATATATGCAGAACACTGTACCAAGTGCTTGAGAGTACAGAGTTCATGGAGAAGCTCCCTGCCCACAGAAATCTACAGTTGAAAATACTGAAACATATATCATGTAAATATTCGGGGTTTTTTTTACAGTGTTTGTTAAGTGCCTACTCTGTTCCAGGCACTGTACTACGTGCTGGAGTAGATAAAATCTAATCGAGTTGGACAAAGTCCATGTCCCATAGAGGGTTTACAATCTTAATCCCCATTTTCAATAAAATAAAAAAATGGCATTTGTTAAGTGCTTACTATGTGCAAAGCAGTGCTCTAAGCGCTGAGAGGGATACAAGGTGATCAGGATGTCCCACCTGGGGCTCACAGTCTTAATCTTCATTTTACAGAAGAGGTAACTGAGGCAGAGAGAGGTTAGGTGGCTTGCCCAAAGTCGAAGAGCTGACAAGTGGCAGAGCCAGGGTTAGAACACAAAACCTCTGTCTCCCAAACCCGTGCTCTTTCCACTAATCCTATTCATTGAGTGCTTACTTTGTGTAGGGCACTGTACTGAATGCTTGGGAGACTACAATACATCAGAGTTGGTAGACATATTATCTGCCCACAGTGAGCCTAAAGTCTAGAGGGGGAGACAAACGTTAATAAAAATAAATAAATGACATATATATAATATGTATATTATATATATTATATTATATTATATTATATTATATTATATTATATTATATTATATTATATTATATTATAATGTTATATTATATTATATTATATTATTATATTATATTGATCATGTGATATTATATATTATATATTATATTATGTTATGTTATATTATATTATATTATATTATATTATATTATAGTATATTATACTATATTATATTATATTATATTATATGCTGTTATGTTATATTATATTATATCATATTTTCTTTTATTTTATATTGCATTATATTATATTATATGATTATATTATATTATATTATATTATATTATATTATATTATATTATATTATATTATATTATATTATATTATATTATATTATATTATATTATATTATATTATATTATATTATATTATATTATTATATATATGCATGTATATAAGCCCACATGTGAGATCCAGGACAATGCATTCATTTCTGGATATGAAGTAGCTAACCCATGACCTCTGACTCCCAAGCCCGTGCTCTTTCCACTGAGCCACATTGTTTTATTTTGCAGATGAGGGAACTGTGGGAACTGAGGCATACAGAAGTGAAGTTACTTTCAAAACGGCAATCAGCATACAAGTTGCAGGGCAGAAGTTAGACTGCAGGGCCTCTGACTTCCAGGCCTATGGTCCTTCCACTAGGCTATGCTGTTTCCTTGTGTCACTTGATAATTGATAGTTCATTGATTGTCAATTAAGGCTCAAAGCCCCTTCAGGTGGAAGAGTATTCTGACTCCAATTTCCATGATACTGAATCCATCCTCCAGCATAGTGACAGAGAAGGGGTTGAACAGAACTGGATTTCTACCACACAACCCTGTTTTAGTCTGACAATGATGGGGATAGCGTTTGAATGGTCATGCCCTGGCCAGGCCAACAAGCTGAAGCTCTCTATCACCAGAGGGGACTGGTTGGGAGCAATAGGAAGCAGTTGGATAAACAAACACAGCCAATACTTCCTGGGGCTGCCGACCACAAAGGATTTGTTTGAGCAATAAGGCCAAATGATGAGGCCAGATTGACGAAATTCAGATGAGTTTTGTCACACGGTCTTTTTCCCCAAAATACGGCCATGGGAAAGGACGTGGATCAGGAAGTAACAACCTTTGACACTGTCGACCGTCTCCTCCTCAACGTGTTACCCAACATTGGCTTCACAGACTCCATCCTCTTATGGTTCTCCTCAACTCTCTGGCCATACATTCTCAGTCTCCTTTGCAGTCTCCTCCTCCCCCTCCCATTCCCTACCTGTAGGGGTTCTTCAAGGGTCAGTTCCTGGTCCCCTTCTGTTCTCCATCTATACTCACTCCTTTGGTGAACTCGCGCGCTGCCAATGTTTCAACTATCATCTCTTCACAGATGACACCCAAAGCTACATCTCATCCCCTGTTCTCTCTTCCTCCCTCCAGTCTCGTATCTCCTCGTGCCTTCAGGACATATCCACCTGGATGTACGCCTGCCACCAAGAATGAACTCCTTATCTTCCCTCCCAAGCCCTGCCCTCTCCCTGACTTTCCCTTCACTTTGGATGGCACTACCATCCTTCCCATCTCATAATCCCTCACTCTTGGTGTCTTCCTTGACTCTGCTCTCTCATTCATCCCATACATCCAATCTGTCACCAAAACATGCCACTCTCACGTTCACAACATCGCCAAGATCCACCCTTTCCTCTCCATTCAAACCGTAACCTCGTTAGCACAATCTCACATCATATCCCGACTGGATTACTGCATCAGCCTCTTTTCTGATCTCCCATCCTTCTGTTTCTCTCCACATCAGTCTATAGTTCACTCTGCTTCCCGGATTATCTTTCTACAGAAACGCTCTGGGGATGTCACCAACTCCTCAAAAATCTCCAGTGGTTGCCTATCAATATCCATATAATGCTAAACCTCACTATTGGCTTCAAAACTCTCCATACTCTTACCCCTTCTTACCTCACCTCCCTACTCTCCTTCTGCTACCCAGGCCGCACACTCTGCTCCTCTGCCTCTAACATCCTCACTGTGCCTCGTTCTCGCCTGTCCTGCCATCTCGACCCTTGGCCAGTGTCCTACATCTGGCCTGGAATGCCTTCCCTCTTCACATCCACCAAACTAACTCACCTCCCCCCTTCAATGCCCTACTGAAAGCTCACCTCCTCAAGGAGGCCTTCCTAGACTGAGACCCCTTTCCCTCTGCTCCTCCTTCCCTCCCCATCGTCCCTACTCCCTCCCTCTGCTCTAACCTCCCTCCCAGATCCGCAACACTTGTGTATATATGTACATATTTATTATTCTTTATTTTTTATTAATGATGTGCATATATCTATAATTCTATTTATTTATTTTGATTCTATTAACGCCTGTCCACATGTTTTGTTTTGTTGTTTTGTTGTCTGTCTCTCCCCCTCTAGACTGTGAGTCCATTGTTCGGTAGGGATGGTCTGTAACTGTTGCTGTATTGTAATTTACAAGAGTCCCATCACCACATTCCAGGCAAGTGCAGGGTCTGCCAACTCTATCGAAATGTGCTCTCGCTGGCATTTGGTACAGTGCTCTGCAGGCAGTAAGCCCATTGAATTATAAACCATCTACTTAATTAATATTCCAGCCGATTGGAGATAGACTTCCCTAGAGACCTAGAGTCAAGACAAACCAATTGAAAAAATGAGAAGGGACTGTCATGCCCCTGCCAATTAGGCTCTATTTTGGATTTTGACAGATCAGTAATTCCTTTGGAAACCTCATGGGCATGTTTGAATTTCATTGAAAACTTTTTCATCCCATTTATCTTTAGAAAAACAGGTTAGAGTGGCAGAGTAAAGAATTCAAACTCTTCAAGGGCCAAATAAGCTGGAAAGTCCTCCCCCATCCTCAGAAATTCAATATGCCCAGAAGCCCAATAATCCCCACAAACATTGCCATGCCAGATTGAGTGCTTGAGGAGCTGAATGACAGTAAAATTGAATGCAAACAAATGATGATTACTGATCTCTTTACCAAAACCTAATTTTTAGCGATATTTGTTAAGTGCTTACTTTGTGCCAGGAACTGTAGGATGCCCTGAAGTAGACACAAGATGGTCAGTCTCTGTCTTACCTTGGGCTCATACTCTTAATGCCTATTTTCCAGCTAAGGTATTTGAGGCCCAGAGAAATGAAGTGACTTGACAAAGGTCACTCAGAAGACAAATGGTGGAGGCAGATTAGTACCCACGTCCTCTGACTGCCAACTCTGTGCTCTTTACACTAAGCCATGCTGCTTTTCCTAGAAGCAGTATGGCCTAGCTGCTTGTAGAACCTGAGCCTCTTGTATTCCTTAGAGCACAATGCAAAAGGTGGAAGACATGATCCCTGCCATCGAGGAGCTTACAAACTAGAGGCGAAGACAGAGAAGCAGCCATGCTTAATGGCTCCAACACAGGACTGGGAGTCAGAAGACCAGAGAAGTTAAGCAACTTGTCCAAGATAACAGAGCAGACCTGTGTCAGATCTGGGATTAGAACCCAGGTCCTCTGATTCACAGTCCTGCTGTGTGATCTGGGACAAGTTAGTAAACTTTTCTGTGACTCAGTTACCTCATCTGTAAAATAGGGATTAAGAGTGTAAGCCCCACGTGGGACACGGATTGTGTCCAAACTAACTACTTTTTATCTACCTCAGTGCTTAGGAGACTTCCTGGCACATAATAAATGCTTAATAATTACCATTGAACAACAAAAAGGCAGGCCTTAAAATAAACTTCGGGTAGAGGAAAGGCAGAGTAGAAGGATGCGTACATAAGCACGGTGGGGCTGGGGTCAGGGGAAATATCAAGCGCTTAATGGGAACAGGCACAATTGCACAGGCAACACAGAAGTGAAATGAACTGAGAGCAAGGTCAGTTTTGAGGTCATAACTTTCACCTACATGGCAGCGGGGATACGGCCCCTGTTTCCAAGTGGCCCCACCTAGTGGTTCTCTGCATTCCATGCATTGCATTGCACTGATGATTGTATCAGCTTCCTTGTAAACCAAACGTCCCTACCTCCTGTCTCTCCACACTCCAGTCCATACTTCACTCGGCTCCCCGGATCAGTGTTCTATAGAAGCACTCAGGCCTTCTTTCCCCACTCCTCAAGAACTTCCAGTGATTGCCCATCCACCTCCGCATCAAACAAAAACTCCTTACCATCGGCTTTAAAACACTCAATCACCTCATGCCCTCATACCTCACTTCCCTACTCTCCTCTTGCCACCCAGCCCACATTCTTCGCTACTCTAATGCTAACCTTCTCACTGTACCTCAATCTTATGTACCTCCTTGCCGACCTCTCACACAAGTCCTGCCTCTGACCTCGCGTGCCCGGCCCCCTTGACTCCCACAGACAATGACTCTCTCCTCTTATAAGCCTTATTGAAGGCACACCTCCTCCAAGAAGCCTTCCCTGACTAGATTCCCCACTTTCCTCTTCCCCCAGTTCCTTCTGCAATGGCCTGACTTGCTCCCTTTATTCATCCCCACCCCCAGCCCCGCAGTACTAAGGTCCACATCTGTATTTATTTATTTGCCTTAATGTCTACCTCACCCTCTAGACTGTAAATTTGTGGACAGGGAATATGTTGGTTTATTAGAGCTGGAGTCTGCACACACTAAGCGCTCAGTAAATACGACTGACTGACTCTCTTGCCTGCTTTCAAGTGACACCACCTCGAGGCCTCTGAATTGCATTGCCTTCCCTTCAAGGCCCTACTGAGAGCTCACCTCCTCCAGGAGGCCTTCCCAGACTGAGCCTCCTCCTTCCTCTCCCCCTCCTCCCACTCTCCATCCCCCCGCCTAACCTCCTTCCCTTCCCCACAGCACCTGTATATATGTATATATGTTTGTACGCATTTACTACTCTATTTATTTATTTATTTTACTTGTACATATTTATTCTATTTATTTTATTTTGTTTATAAGCTTTGTTTTGCTCTCTGTCTCCCCCTTCTAGGCTGTGAGCGCACTGTTGGGTAGGGACTGTCTCTATATGTTGCCAACTTGTACTTCCCAAGTGCTTAGTACAGTGCTCTGCACACAGTAAGAGTTCAATAAATACGATTGAATGAATGAATGAATGGATGAATGAATGGTATCCTTGGCACTGTTTGAATATAATCATCTTCAGTTTTGTTATGTTGGCCAAATGGTTACATCCTAAATGGTAAACCTCCCCATCAGAACTGCCTTGACATTAATGATAATAATAATAATCATGATAACAATAATGATAACAATAATGACAATAATAATGGTATTTGTTAAGTGTGTACTATGTGCAAGGCAATGTACTGACCTCCGGTTTGGATACAAGCAAATCACGTTGGACACAGTCCCTGTGCTATGTTGAAATCACTTCACAGATGAGGTAACTTTGGCACAGAGAAGTTAAGTGACTTGCCCAAGATCACACAGTAGGCAAGTAGCGGAGCTGAGATTAATCCTTACATTTCCCAAATAAAGCTTCAATATTCTTCCCAAGAACTGTTGGTAAGGACGGATTAGTACCCTTTTTAGCCTTCCATTTGTATGGCCTGTTATCTGAATTGTTAGGCAAGAGTGACGTGATGATGGCATTGGCTGTGCACTTACTATGTGCTTGGTGGTGTGCTGAACACTCAGCTTGATGTGAGATAATCTGATTGGACACCATCTCACAAAGGGCTCACAGTATATGAGTAGAAAATTGTTCTTTAAATCTGGAAAGAATCTGCCATAGAAAACTAGCCACTCCCCAGAGAGCTGAAAATCCCAAAGCAAGAGAACATTACCAAACAAACCAGGAAATTTTCTGTTTCATCCTGAAAGCTGAGTCTTTTGAAATTGGATCTCAGACTCATAAACTAAAAAGAGATGGAGAGACTGGCAAAGGACATCCAGGGAAAGAATCACATAATACAAAACCAAAACACAGGATCAATAAATGGTATTTTTAAAAATTTCCTAAGCACTTACTATGTACTAGGCCCTTTGTTAGGTTCTGGGAATGAAACGAACAAATCAGGTTGGACACAGCCCATGTCCCATGTGAGGCTCACAGTATTAATTCCCATTTCACAGATATGGGAACTGAGGCATGGAGAATTGATCACATAGCATAGCAGGGGCAGTGCTGGATTAGAATCCCATTCCTTCTGACTCCCAGGCCCGTGCTCTATCCACTAGGTCACTGAATGTTTACTGTGTGTAGAGCATTGAATTAAACTCTTGGCAAAGTACAACACAATAGAGTTGGTAGATGTGATCCAGCCTACAAGGAGCTTACAGTTTACAGATCTATAGGTCAAGGAAGCCAGGAACTACATAAACGTTGTGGTCCATCACCTTAAAAGATCATTTTGAGGTGTCCATTAAGACAGCATTATGGTTGTGCCCATTTTTCTGAGGCTTATCCACCTCTCTGTCCTGTCCAGGGTCACGGAGCATGACCTCCTCATTGGCACAGGGTGATGGTACTCCATTGACCCTGACTGCCATAGGGAGGAGGAGCCCCAAGGTTTCTTCTTCTGCCTATCTCACTCCAGCAATGATACTAATAATGGCATCTAAGCGCTTAGTATCAGCACTATACTAAGTGTTAGGGTGGATAAAAGCAAATTGGGTTGGGCACAGCCCCTGTCCCACATGGGGCTCATAGTCTAACTCCCCATTTTACAGATGAGACAATGGAGGCACAGATATGCCAAGTGACTTGCCCAAGGTCAAACAGCAGGCAAAGGACAGAGCCATCATTAGGATCCAGATCCTTCTGACTCCCAGGCTCCTGTTCAATCCACTAGGCAACGGTACCTCTCTATAGTAGTAGCAGTAATGGTATTCACTGAGCTCCCACTAGGTACAGTGAGCTGTACTAAGCCCTTGGGAAAGTAATAAAGCAGTACAAGAGACCAGATCCCTCTCTACACTTGTCTGCTGTGTGACCTTGGGGAAGTCACTTAACTCCTTTGTGCCTCAGTTTCCTCATCTGTAAAATGGGGATCAAATCCTACTCCCTCCTATGTAGTCTAGGAACCTCATGCAGGATGGGGTCTGTGTCAATCAATCAATCCATCAGTCAGTTATCAATCAATCAATCAATCGAATTTATTGAGCACTTACTGTGTGCAGAGCACTGTACTAAGCGCTTGGGAAGTACAAGTCGGCAACACATAGAGACAGTCCCTACCCAACAGCAGGCTCACAGTCTAGAAGGGGTGTACAGAGAACAAAACCAAACATACTAACAAAATAAAATAAATAGAATAGATATGAACAAGTAAGATAAATAAATAAATAAATAAATAAATAAATAGAGTAATAAATATGTACAAACATATATACATATATACAGGTGCTGTGGGGAAGGGAAGGAAGTAAGATGGGGGGATGGAGACGGGTTTGAGGGGGAGAGGAAGGAAGCGGCTTCATCTGGGAAGGCCTCCTGGAGGGGGTGAGCTCTCAGTAGGGCCTTGAAGGGAGGAAGAGAGCTAGCTTGGCGGATGGGTAGAGGGAGGGCATTCCAGGCCTGGGGGATGACGTGGGCCAGGGGTCGACGGTGGGACAGGCGAGAACGAGGCACGGTGAGGGGATTAGCGGCAGAGGAGCGGAGGGTGCAGGGTGGGCTGTAGAAGGAGAGAAGGGAGCTGAGATAGGAGGGGGCGAGGTGATGGAGAGCCTTGAAGCCGAGGGTGAGGAGTTTCTGCCTGATGCACAGATTGATTGGTAGCCACTGAAGATTTTTGAGGAGGGGAGTAACAAGCCCATAGTGTTTCTGGACAAAGACGATCCGGGCAGCAGCATAAAGTATGGATTGAAGTGGGGAGAGACACGAGGATGGAAGATCAGAGAGAAGGCTGATGCAGTAGTCCAGACGGGATAGGATGAGAGCTTGAACGAGCAGGGTAGCAGTTTGGATGGAGAGGAATGGGCGGATCTTGGCAATGTTGTGGAGCTGAGACCGGCAGGTTTTGGTGATGGCTTGGATGTGAGGGGTGAATAGTTATATTTATTGAGTGCTTACTGTGTGCAGAACACTGTACTCAGTGCTTGGGAGCATACAATAGAACAAAGTTAGTAGGCATTCTCCCTGCCTAACTGATAACTTTGTATCTTCCCCAGTTCTTAGAACAAGACATGGCACAATGTAAGCCCTTAACAAATGTGATAATTATCATTATTATTATTGTTATTACTATTACAAGAAGTTTATGCTTTGGAGAAGTGCTCAGCCTCAGGATTCAGAGAATACAATTTCTTGATGGGTGCCTATTTCTGGAGCCCTGAACTGGGTTGCACTAGAAAGAGACTTTTCTTCGTTCTTATTGTGCAACATCACTCAGTGTAAAAAGGCAGGAGGCTAACCTGCCTTATTCATCTGATGCCTTCTTACCTGATGTATCAATAATATATTCATGCAAAACAGTGCACCTGGCCACCTTGAGGTTGTAAAACTTCCATTGGGTCAAAACTACAGTTAAAGAGGCTCAAAACATCCTCAGACTGAGTGTTGTGTAAGTTGGCTAGAAAGGCTTTTGAACTTTTGTTCTTCACCTTGATACCCACTTTTCTTTGATGTGATAAAGACACCACTGTCAATTTTTATGTTTGGTGAGGAGTGTGTTGTTCTTATTCCTTCGACTAATTTTCTCAGTGCAATTATTGCCAGCAACTCTTTGAAAGGAGTCAACCCCCGGGAGAGAGCAGAAAAACATTAGCAACCGAGGTCCAGTAAAGGATAATCACTCCATCAATGGTATTCATTGATTTCTTACTATGTACATGACAGTGTACTAAGAACTTCGAAAAGTACAAAACAACAGAGTTAGCAGGGATATTTCCTGCCCACAAAAAGCTTACAGTCTAGAGGGAAGAACGACCTACTAAGTTCCTATTCACATGATTTACTCAATGACTCTGACTGGCGGGAATAACGATAATAATTGTGGTATTCCTCAAACACCCTCCTTGTGCCAAGCACTGGGGTGAATACAAGATAATCAGGTTGGTCACAGTCCCTATCCTACATGGGGCTCACAGTCTGAATAGGAATGTGAGCAGGCATTGGGCAGGATTAGAGAAGCAGCACAGCCCAATGGCTAGAGCAGCATGGCTTAGCTTAGGGGAAAGATCCCGGTTTTGGGAGTCAGAGGTCATGGGTTCTAATCCCGGCTCTGACACTTGTCCGCTGTGTGACTGAGCAAGTCACTTAACTTCTCTGTGCCTCAGTTAGCTAATATGTAAAATGGGGATTAACACTGTGAGCCCCACATGGGACAACCTGATTACCTTGTATCTATTCCAGCTCTTAGAACAGTATTCAGCACATAGTAAGCACTTAACAAATACCATAATTATTATCATTATAATTATTATTGGAGTCAGACTGACTTGCGTTCTAATCCAAAGTCTGCTGTGCTTGATCTTGGGAGAGTTCGTTAACTTCTCCATGCTTCAGTTACCTCAGCTATAAAATGGAGTTTCAGACTCTGAGCCCCATGTGGAACATGGACTGTGTCCAACCTGATTACCTTGTATTTGCTTCAGTGCTTAGAACAATGCCTGGCATCAAGTAAGCGCTTGACAAATACCATAAAAACAGATTGAATCTCCAATACTCAGATGATAAAACCAAGGCATAGAGCAGTGAAGTGACTTGACCAAGGTCACATATCAGGCACATAACATTCTCTGTTGATAATGCTTGGCCAAATGAGGCAGCCATTTAAATGCCACGAGGCTGGCAGCAAACATCAATACTGACTTGACCAGACATGCCTGCAGATAAGAATTACATATTTGGTGTCTCAGACTACTGCCTCCCTCCACTGCCTGCTCTGAGATAGCAAAGACAACAGGTTACTTTTTTCCACCCTCCACCGCCATCCTGACCAGGGTCAGAGTCCAGGCAGCCAGTGAGCAATCGAGAACAGGAATCCTAACCACAGCAGGGTTCGGAGCCCAGCAAGTGGAAGAAAGGGCTGATGGCATCTCATGAATTGGCATTTATGTTTGCAGAGGACAAGTTGCTAGCTTTGATGGCAAATCTGTGGAGGACATAGTTGGCTCATGCCTCCATTCCCTAGCATTTCTCCATTTCTTCTTTACATTCCATCTCCCCATGGATTTTGAGGTACTCAATCAATACTCCCTTTCCGACATATACTCGCTTCTCTCCCACAACATCCCAGCTCACAGAATTCATTCTGCTAAAACCAACCTACTCATTGTCTCTTGATTTTGTCTATCTTGCTCCAAGGGCCGTCTCCATTGCCTGGGAATATCCTCCCCCTGTATATCTGACAGACCACTACTCCCCATCTTCCAAGCCTGCTAAAATCACATCTTCTCAAAGAATCCTTTCCTAACTAAACTCTCATTTCCCCACCCTATTCTTCCTCCTTTTTGCATCACGTCTGCACTTGGATCTGAGTCTCATAATCACTTTGTACTCACCCTACCTCCATTCCCAAAGCACTTAGTCCTCCAGACTGTAAGCTTGTGGTCTGCAGAGAATGTGTCTGTTTATTCATTTTTATGTACATTATCTCTGCTGTCTCCCCCTCTAGATTGAGCTCAGTGAGGACAGAGGATATGTCTGTTTGTTGTTGTACTGTCCTGAGTGCTTAGTACAGTGCTCTGCACACAGTAAGTGCTCAATAAATACGGTTGAATGAATGAATTAAACGACAAGAATAGTAATATTAAGGGTATTTATTAAGTGCTTAGTATGTGTCAATCACTGTTCTAAGCACTGGGGTAGATGCGAGGTAATCAGATTGGAAGCAATTCCTGTCCCATATGGAACTCACAGTCTTAATCCCCATTTTCCAGATGAGGTAACAGAAGCACAGAAAAGTAAAGTGACTCACTCAAGGTCACCCAGCAGACAAGTGGAGGATTCAGGAGTAGAACCCTGGTCCTTTTGGCTCTCAGGCCCATGCTCTATCCCCTAAAACACGCTGCTTCTCTACTGCCTGTATTCTGTTACCTGAGTGGCAGGGATACTGAGTTGTCATTTGATGCTGGTTAAGGGATCTATTGATGGTATTGATTTGAAACTTTGAAAAGGTTTCCCAGAAGAAATACCTTGTTTATTAAAGTGGACAGCAGACCTCCTGTATTTCCCAAGAAGTAACCTTTGAATGTTAAATAAAGTTTTTCTGGATTTTCACTTATAATTCTGTTTTTGTTGCCAAACTATTCTCCATTCATATGATCCCTCGAAACTTTTTTTTGGACAATTATCTCCCTAGCTTTCTGCAGGACAGTGGATGTCCAACAATCTTCTTCTTTGGAGAAGCAGCGTGGCTCAGTGGAAAGAGCACGGGCTTTGGAGTCAGAGGTCATGGGTTCGAATCCCAGCTCCACCACTTGTCAGCTGTGGGGCCTTGGGCAAGCCACTTAACCTCTTTGTGCCTCAGTTACCTCATCTGTAAAATGGGATTAAGACTGTGAGCCCCACGTGGGACAACCTGATCCCCTTCTATCCCCCCAGCGCTTAGAACAGTGCTTTGCACATAGTAAGCGCCTAATAAATGCCATTATTATTATTATTATTGTTATCTTTATACCACCTAAATATTTTATGTAGTTACCACCCTTTAGTAAATAGGAAAATACCCTAGTTGTTTCAGTGGTGGAAGTGAAGGCCACTCTCAACAGTGGTGTGAAAAATGTGTATTTATAACAATGAGAATAAAAATAAGAATAATTTTGGTATTTGTTAAGCTCCTACTATGTGCCAGGCACTGTTCTAAGTGCTGGAGTAGATACAAAGTTTTAGGATTAGTTCCTGTCACAGTCACAGTCAGTTCCTGTCACAGTCTTAATTCCCATTTTACAACTGAGGTAACTGAGGTCCAGAGAAGCGAAATGACTTGCCCAAGACACACAGTGGGCAAGTGGTAGATCTGGGATTAGAACCCAGCTCCTTTCGTCTCCCAGGCCCACTGCTTCTCAATGTCTGCTGCTGCAGATGTCACAGAGAATTATTCTGTCCTAGAAGTATGAACCGCCCCTCTATCCCTGATTCATCAGTCAATCAACCAGTATTATGTACTGACTACTTACCAAAGGCAGTGCTAGGTACTTGGGAAAGTACAATTCAATATAATAGATATGATCTGTTTCCTCAAAGAGTTTACAATCTAGTAGGGCATATGGACTGAACAGAAGGAGATCAGCAAGCTCTCTGCTGGAAAAGCTAGGTGGGGGAGAGGATTTTCGGGGAAGATGAGGAGTTCACTTTGGGCTACATTAGGCATGACGTTTCTGTGGGACATTCTCGTTATAGACATCTAACAAAGAGAGCAGCGTGGCCTGGTGAGAAGCAACATGCCTAGTGAATAGAGCACGGATGTTGAAGTCAGAAGGACCTGTGTTCTGCCACTTGTCCGCTGTGTGACCTTGAGCAAGTCACTTCACTTCTCAGTGCCTCAGTCATCCTATCTGTAAAAAGAGGATTAAGATTGTGAACCCCCTGTGGGACAAGAAATGTGTCCAAATTTATTTGCTTGTATCTAATCCAGCACTTTAAACAGTACTTGACACATAGTAAATGCTTAGCGAATACCATTAGTATTATTATTATTGTTATTCTGGGGGCAGGGCAGGATTTCACTGAAGGAGAATTCTGGGAGACAAGGTAGATTTAGAAGTCATCTGGGTAATCAATCAATCAATAAATCAATAAATTATATTTTGAGCACTTGTATGCAGAACACTATGCTAAACACTTGGGAGAGTGCAATAAAAGAGTTAATGGACACATTCCCTCCCCAAAGTGGGATTATGGTCTAGTGAGTGACACGGACATCTACATATATACAAATAATTTAAAATATATTATATTTATGATACAATACAATCATTTGAAATATGCAATATAGTAATTTATATTAATGAAGAGGTGGAATGTTGAACTGTGGAAGTAGGTGAGCTCCCCAAGGGTGTTTGTCCATATGGAGACTAGAAGGGGACCTATAATTGAACACTTAGGGGCAACCACGGTAAAGAAGTGGGAGGCAGAGGAAGAGCCGGTGAAAGAGGACCTGTGCTTCAGATCCCATTCCCTCATCTTATGAAAACTCTCGCCTCTTTCCTCCTTCCCTCCTCAACTTCCATCTTCAACCACTCACACTCCACTGATTTCTTCCCCTCTGCCTTAAAACATGCCCTTGTCTTCCCCATCATAAAAAAATCCCTCTGATGACACCACCTCCCGTTCTAGTTACCACCATTTCTCCCTCCTACCATACCTTTCCAAACTCCTAGAATGAGTCGTCTGCACTCGCTGCCTCGAATTCCTCAACGCCAACTCTCTCCTTGACCCCCTCCAATCTGGATTCCATTCTCTACATTACAGTGAGACTGCCCTTTCAGAGGTCACCAATGACCTCCCTCTTGCCAAATCCAGTGGATCGTACTCTATCCTAATCCTCCTCGACCTCTCAGCTGCCTTCGACACTGTGGATCACCTCCTTCTCCTCAACACGCTATCCAACCTTGGCTTCACAGACTCTGTCCTCTCCTGGTTCTCCTCTTATCTCTCCAGCCGTTCATTCTCAGACTCCTTTGCGGGCTCCTCCTCCCTCTCCCATCTCCTTATTGTAGGGGTTCCTCAAGGTACAGTTCTTGGTCCCCTTCTTCACTCTATCAACACTCACTCCCTTGGTGAACTCATTTGCTCCCAAGGATTCAACTATCATCTCTACGCTGATGACACCCAAATCTACATCTCTGTCCCAGCTCTCTCTCCTCTCCAGGCTTGTATCTCCTCTTGCCTTCAGATATCTCCATCTGGGTGTCTGCTCACCATCTAAAACTCAATATGTCTAAGGCTGAAGTCCTTATCTCCCCTCCCAAACCCTTTCCTTTCTCTGACTTGCCTGCCACTGTAGAGGTCACTACCATCCTTCCCATCTCACAAGCCTGCAACCTTGGTGTCATCCTCGACTCCACACTCTCGTTCAGGCCACACATCCAATCTGTCACCAAAACCTGCTCCTCTCACCTCCACAACATTGCCAAGATCCGCCCTTTCCTCTCCATCCAAACCACTACCTTGTTGATTCAATCTCTCATCCTATCCCGAATGGATTAGTGCATCAGCAATAGAGAAGCAGCATGGCTCAGTGGAAAAGAGCCCGGGCTTTGGAGTCAGAGGTCATGGGTTCAAATCCTGGCTCCGCCACATGATGGCTGTGTGACCTTGGGCATGTCACTTAACTTCTCTGAGCCTCAGTTACTTCATCGGTAAATGGGGATTAAGACTGTGAGCCCCACGTGAGACAACTTGATCACCTTGTATCCACCCCCAGCGCTTAGAATAGTGCTCTGCACATAGTAAGCGCTTAACAAATGCCATTATTATTATTGTTATTATTATTAATATCAGCCTCCTCACTGATCTCCCATCCTCCTCTCTCTCCACACTTCAGTCTATACTTCACTCTGCTGCCCGGATTATCTTTGTGTAGAAATGCTCTGGGCATGTTACTTCCCTCCTCAACAATCTCCAGTGGCTGCCTGTCAACCTACGCATCAGGCAAAAAGTTCTCACTCTCGGCTTTGAGGCTCTCCATCACCTCGCCCCCTCCTACCTCACTTCTCTTCTCTACTTCTACAGCCCAGCCCGCACCCTCCACTACTCTGCCGCTAACCTCCTCACTGTACCTCCTTCTGACCTGTCCCGCTGTTGACCCCTGGCCCACGTTCTTCCCCTGGCCTGGAATGTCCTCCCTCCACACATCCGCCAAGCTAGCTCTTTCCCTCCCTTTAAAGCCCTACTGAGAGCTCACCTCCTCCAAGAGGCCTTCCCAGACTGAGGCCCCTCCTTCTTCTCCCCCTCCCCATCCCTCCCGCCCTACCTCCTTCCCCGCACAACATCTGTATATATGTTTGTACATATTTGTTACTCTATTTATTTTACTTGTACATATTTACTATTCTATTTATTTTGTCAATGATGTGCATCTAGCTTTACTTCTATTTATTCTGATGACTTGACACCTGACCACATGTTTTGTTGTCTGTCTCACCCTTCTAGACTATTAGCCCATTGTTGTGTAGGGACCGTCTCCATATGTTGCCGACTTCTACTTCCCAAGCGCTTAGTACAGTGTTCTGCACAGAGTAATTGCTCGATAAATACGATTGAATGAATGAAAATGGTAGAGCCAGGATTAGAACCCATGAACTATGACTCCCAATCCGGGGTTTTTTCTACTGAGCCATGCTGGTATCTCCTATGTCCTTACAGTACCAGACACTGTACTAAGCTCTGGGGTAGATACAAACTAATCAGTTCGGACACAGTCCATGTTCCACATGGAGCACAAAGTCTTAATCCCCATTTTACAGATGAAGTAAGTGAGGAACAGAGAAGTTGAATTATTTATCCAAGGTCAAATTTTCTGTGACAGAACTAAGTGGCCTAGTGAAAAGGGAGTGGAATTCGGAATCAGAGAATCAGTTTCTACTTCAGGCTTCTCCACTTACCTGCTCTGTTACCTTGAGCAAGTCACTTTCCTTCTCTGTGCCTCAGTTTCCTTTTTTGTATGATTGGGTAATAGACCCATCCCTTTAGACAGTAACTTCCAAGTGGGAAAGGGCTGAGTATGATCTGTTTGTTTTGAACCTACCCCAGTGCTTTGCAAGAAGAGAGTGTCTAATAAATAGCATCATCATTATTATTATTCAGTTACTACCAACTTGATACAACCAACTGTTGGGAGTTGTAGTTTCTCCTTATCTTCCTTCCACCTCTCTTAGCTATCTTGAAATCCCTCAACTCCCACCACAAACTGACTGCTATATGGTATTTAATCAATCGATCTATTAAATTTATTGAGAAATTACTCTGTAGAGCATCACTGAGCTGCCACATTCCCCCACAGAGATGTTTAAAATAAAAACTTGGAAAGATCCCTTCAAAACCAGTGCACAAATGAGTTCTTCCTACAATATTGAAAGGGTAGGTTTTTGTTCTACCATTCTTCTATTCTCGAGAGGAATTCACCCTATTCAACCTTTCCTAAATCCTTGTCATTGCCTACAGAACCGAACTCTGAACACGGTTCTTCTTCCATGATTAATGCTCAGCTTCCTTTCCTGAAGTGCCTCATAGGGATTAGATTCTCCGAAGCTAGCGTCACCGGTAACCCCCACCATCCCTTACTGAGCCACCTTTGGATCCCAGAGAGCCAGCATTTGTTTGGCCAGGAGGATCTGAAGGTTCATCAGTGCCAGAGAAGACCTTGGCTGTGAATGGACCCTGGATAACTTGTCGGGGGATGAGAGGTGGGGATGGCTTGAAGGACGACCCTGATGATTGACTTTACAACCTGACCTGTTGGATTCCGAATCTCATCTTCAATATTGCTTTTATCACTGGACGGCTGATATGTGTGAGATTTGAGAAACGCAAAGTGTGGGGCAGTTTTGGGCAGTGGCACAAGAGTAAATGAAACGCAAAAGCTGTGATGATAGCAGCAGGTCCACTACTGACAGCAGTAGAGAAGCAGGAAACAATTTTCTCAGAGATCAATTGGCCTGAACAAGGACATGAAGCAGTGTGGCCTAGTGGAAAGAGCACGGGCCTGGGAATCCAAAGGATTTGTGTTCTAATCCCACATCTGCCATTTGTCTGCTCAGTGACTGTTGTTGAGTAGGGACCGCCTCTATATGTTGCCGACTTGTACTTGCCAAGCACTTAGTACAGTACTCTGCATGCAATAAGCACTCAATAATAAATACGATTGAATGAATGAATGAAAAATGGAAAATGGGGATTAAGACTGTGAACTCTTATTTGGGACAGGGACTGCGTCCAATTTGATTAGCTTCTAATAAAAATAATAGTAATAATAATTATGGAATTTTTTAAATGCTTACTGTGTGCCAGGCACTGTACTAAACACTGGGGTGGATACAAGCAAATGAGTTGGAAGCAGTCCCTGTCCCATGTGGAGGTCACAGTCTCAATCCCCATTTTACAGATGAGGAAACTGAGAAGTTAAATGACATATTCCTCCTATCATTCCTTTCCAAGCTCCTTGAATGAGTTGTCTACACACGTTGCCTAGAATTCCTCATAACAACTCTCTCCTCGACCCTCTCCAGTTGGGCTTCTGTCCCCTCACATTCCACGTAACCTGCCCTCTCAAAGGTCACCAATGACCTCCTGCTTGCCAAATCCAACGGCTCATACACTGTCCTAATCTTCCTCGACCTCTCAGCTGCCTTCGACACTGTGGACCACCCCGTTCTCCTCAACACGCTATCCGACCTCGGCTTCACAGACTTCGTCCTCTCCTGGTTCTCCTCTTATCTCTCCGGTCGTTCATTCTCAGTCTCTTTTGCAGGCTCCTCCTCCCCCTCCCATCCCCTTACTGTGGGGGTTCCCCAAGGTTCAGTGCTTGGTCCCCTTCTGTTCTCGATCTACACGCATTCCCTTGGTCACCTCATTCGCTCCCACGGCTTCAACTATAATCTCTACGCTGATGACACCCAGATCTACATCTCTGCCCCTGCTCACTCCCCCTCTCTCCAGGCTCGCATCTCCTCCTGCCTTCAGGACATCTCCATCTGGATGTCTGCCCGCCACCTAAAACTCAACATGTCCAAGACTGAACTCCTTGTCTTCCCTCCCAAACCCTGCCCTCTCCCTGACTTTCCCATCACTGTTGACGGCACTACCTTCCTTCCCATCTCACAAGCCCGCAACCTTGGTGTCATCCTCGACTCCGCTCTCTCATTCACCCCTCACTTCCAAGCCGTCACCAAAACCTGCCGGTCTCAGCTCCACAACATTGCCAAGATCCGCTCTTTCCTCTCCATCCATACCACTACCCTGCTCATTCAAGTTCTCATCCTATCCCATCTAGACTACTGCATCAGCCTTCTCTCTGATCTCCCATCCTCGTGTCTCTCCCCACTTCAATCCATACTTCATGCTGCTGCCCGGATTGTCTTTGTCCAGAAACGCTCTGGGCATGTTACTCCCCTCCTCAAAAATCTCCAGTGGCTACCAATCAATCTGTGCATCAGGCAGAAACTCCTTACCCTGGGCTTCAAGGCTCTCCATCACCTCGCCCCCTCCTACCTCACCTCCCTTCTCTCCTTCTACAGCCCACCCCACACCCACTGCTCCTCTGCTGCTAATCTCCTCACCATACCTCGTTCTCGCCTGTGCCACCATCGACCCCCGGCCCACGTCATCCCCCGGGCCTGGAATGCCCTCCCTCTGACCATCCGCCAAGCTAGCTCTCTTCCTCCTTTCAAGGCCCTACTGAGAGCTCACCTCCTCCAGGAGGCCTTCCCAGACTGAGCCCCTTCCTTCCTCTCCCCCTCGCCCCCTCTCCATCCCCCCATTTTACCTCCTTCCCTTCCCCACAGCACCTGTATATATGTATATATGTTTGTACATATTTATTACTCAATTTTTTTTATTTTACTTGTACATATCTATTCTATTTATTTTATTTTGTTAGTATGTTTGGTTTTGTTCTCTGTGTCCCCCTTTTAAACTGTGAGCCCACTATTGGATAGGGACTGTCTCTATATGTTGCCAACTTGTACTTCCCAAGCGCTTAGTACAGTGCTCTGCCCACAGTAAGCGCTCAATAAATACGACTGATGATGATGACATGAGTTGCCCAAGGTGACACAGCAGGCAAGTGGTAGAGCCGGGATTAGAACACATTACCTCCTGACACCCAGGCCCGTGCTCTATCACTATGACATGTTGTTTCCCTTGTCTCTACCCCTGTATTTGGTACAGTGCTTGTCACATAGAATACACTATACAAATACCACAGTTATTATTATTATTATTCTCCCATCATCTACATAAAGAGCATCAACCTCGGGGAAAAAAGGAATGTCAGGAAACGTTCTAAAGCAGCAACCACATAGCGTTAGGAAGGTCAACCCCTGTTATGGGAATTTAGATTGTGGGGGCGTTCGCCAAGCACAGAGGCTATGACAGCTGAACTGGCCAAAACTGCTTAGAACGACTGTGCACACAGCAACCAGGGAACACACAAAAATACGTGGATGCCTTCAGAAAGCCCAGAAGCAGTGGGGCTTAGTGGCAAGAGCATGGGCTTGGGAGTCAGAGGTCATGGGTTTTAATCCCACATCATCCACATGTCTGCTGTGTGACTTTCGACAAGTCACTTAAATTCTCTGTGCCTCAGTTACCTCATATGTAAAAGGGGGATTAAGACGGTGGGCCCCACGTGGGACAACCTGATAACCTCTAATCGTCACCAGCGCTTACAACAGTGCTTGGCACATAGTAAGCACTAAACAAATACCATCAAAAACAAATGCTCCAGATGGCCCCACAGTGATGTCGGGGGTGGGGAAACCTACCTCTGTGGCAGGGGAGGGAGAGGGGATGTTGGTAGAGTTCGGGGGGCAGTGATCCTTGCCCCCCAGTGCTTCTGAGGGCCTGAGTCCACTGGTCCCCAGTGTAGGACCAGCCATTTAAATGCATTCCTTTGGACCTGTTGACGAGTTCTCTTGTTCTTGGAATGGGAAAGGTATGGACAAATCTTTAAATTATAGGTTATAAATTATTTATTTACCTTAATTTAATGTAATAATGAATAGATAGGTATATTTATATTAATGTCTGTCTCCCCCACTAGACTGTAAGCTCATTGTAGGCAGGAGACATGTCTACCATCTCTTTTGTACTGTACTCTCCCAAGCATTTAGCATAGTACTCTGTGCATTCTAAACACTCATTAAATACTATTGATTGATTAAATTATGGTAGGTCATAGTTGGGGTCCTCTTTTTCTGAGGGGAGAGTTCTCTTTCTCTCCCTGCACAATATTGAAGAACGATGGTTGTCAGCAACAGTTTCTATTTTATCTTCATTTCAGCATCTACTGCTAGACCCCACCTCACTCCTATTCTTAGATTTTTAGCTCCTCAAGGTCATTCATTCATTCACTCAATTGTATTCATTGAGCACTTTTTGTGTGCAGAGCACTGTAGAGAAGCAGCGTGGCTCAGTGGAATGAGCACGGACTTTGGAGTCAGAGGTCATGGGTTCAAATCCTGGCTCTGCCACTTGTCAGCTGTGTGATTTTGGGCAAGTCACTTCACTTCTCTGGGCCTCAGTTACCTCATCTGTTAAATGGGGATGAAGACTGTGAGCCCCCTGTGGGGCAACCTGATCACCTTGTAACCTCCCCAGCGCTTAGAACATTGCTTTGCACATAGTAAGCTCTTAATAAATGCCATTGTTATTATTAGTAGTACTATTACTCTACTAAGTGCTTGGGGAGCACAAAATAGGCAACATATAGAGACTGTCCTTACCCAACAACAGGTTCACAATCTAGAAGGGGGAAATAGACAACAAAATGAAACAAGTAGACAGGCATCAATACCATCAGAATAAATAGAATTATAGCTATATACGCATCATTAATAAAACGAATAGAGTAATAAATATGTACAAAAGATAGAGTAATAAATATGTATAAATATATACAAGTGCAGTGGGGAAGGGGGTAGGACCGAGGGAAGGAGGGGGGCGAATAGGAGGGTAGGAGGAGGAGGAGAGAAAAAGTGGGGGCTCAGTCTGGGAAGGCCTCCTGGAGGAGGTGAGCTCTCAGTAGGGCTTTGAAGGGAGGAAGAGAGCTAGTTTGGTAGATGTGTGGAGGGAGTGCATTCCAGGCCTGAAGTAGGAGGTGGATCAGGGGTCGATGGTGGGACAGCTGAGAACGAGGCACAGTGAGAATGTTAGTGGCAGAGGAGCGGAGTATGCAGGATGGGCTGTAGAAGGATAGAAGGGAGGTGAGGTAGAAGAGGGAGAGGTGATGGCGAGCCTTGAAGGAGACAGTAGGAGACACCAAAAGTCATGATTATAATAATAATAATAGTGATGTTTGTTATTACTATTTGTTATTACTTACTGTGTGCCAAGCACTGTTCTAAGCAGTGGGGAAGATACTACGTAATCAGGTTGTCCCACGTGGGGCTCACAGTTTTAATCTACATTTTACAGATGAGGTCACTGAGGCTCAGAGAAGTTAAGTGATTTGCCCAAAGTCACACAGCTGATAAGTGACAGAGCTGGAATTAGAACCCATGACTTCTGACTCCCAAATCCGTGCTCTGTCCACTAAGCCATGTTGCTTCCAATGCACTTGTTTCTGGCATAGGTTTCTAATCATGCTAAACTATAGAGGTGCAGGAACTTGTGGGATCTCATCAAGACTTCTTGCTAAATTGAGGAATGAAACTGAAAGAAAATCACCACAATGCACTCACCCCTGGAAGCGTCACAAAATTGGTTATTTTTAATTCTTCACTTTTTTCAAAGCAAATGAGTTTTCCTGTGGAGGTGATGGAAAGAGCTCTAATCGATGTAGGTATACTACTCACTAGTTACTACTCAGGCCCCAATTCCTCAATAAAGAAAACTGATTACTGTTAAGCACTTAGTACCGTGCTCTGTACACAGTAGGTGCTCAGTAAGTAACTTTGATCGATTGATTGATCCAGATAATAAATCTTCAGAACGTACCAAACATTTCAGCCCAAATTCAAAAAAGCCAGACACTTAATTGTGGTATTTGTTAAGCACTTACTATGTGCCTGGCACTATACTAAGGTACAAGCAAAGCGGGTTGGATGCAGTCCCTGTCCCCTGTAGAGCTCACAGTCTCAATCCCCATTTACAAATGAGGTAACAGAGGCACAGAGAAGTTGTGACTTGCCCAAGTTAACACAGCCAACCAGTGGCAGAGTCAGGATTAAAATCCATGACCTTCTGACTTCCAGGGTTGTGTTCTGTCTACTAGGTCATGCTGCTTCTCCAAACAATGTAATGTTAGATAGTTAGTGAAATTCAAAAAACACTATTTAGTGACAATCGAGATCATATCCAATTCTACAACAAATCAAAGATGTATCAATAGGATCCTCTCTCACCTA
The DNA here is from genome assembly GCF_015852505.1 of Tachyglossus aculeatus. Classification (NCBI taxonomy): domain Eukaryota; kingdom Metazoa; phylum Chordata; class Mammalia; order Monotremata; family Tachyglossidae; genus Tachyglossus; species Tachyglossus aculeatus. The sequence goes on along the minus strand of NW_024044829.1, from coordinate 7,510,763 downwards.
TGTTGGCCAGCTAGTTCTCCGTCTAATCCTTCTCATCACTGTTCCCTAGTTGTTCTCCTTCATCTCAGTTTCTAGCTGAGGTATCCTGCAAGACTCTATAATGGCTCCCCAACTTTTCTCATTCTACACACTCCCTAGAGGAACTCATATGCTCACTTGGCTTCAGTTACCTCCTCTCTGGGGATGACCTCTCCAATTCCCATTGCTCATCTTACCCACAATTCCACATTTCCGTTTGCCTCCGAGTAACCACTTCCACTTGGCTGCCTCACTGGCCACTTCAAACTCAAGATGTCTGAAGTTAAACCATAGGTCACCTCTCCTAAACCCTACCCTTCCCCCGACTTCGATCTCTGTCAAAGACACCGCTATCCACCTTGGTGCCATCCTTGACACTCTATACTCTTTCTCCATTCTCATATTTAAACTAATGCTAAATCCTCCTCGTTCTTATCATACAGTATTTCTGGCCTCCTTTCATTCTTCTCCATCCATACTCTTAACATCTTGGTCCAAACTCTTGTCATAACATGGCCAGACCTTTACAATCAATCTCTTCATTCACTCATTCAATCTTATTTATTGAACGTTTACTGAGCAGAGCACTGTACTAAACCCTTGGGAGAGTACAATATAATGGTAAACAGACCACACACAGGAAGACTACTCACAGGAAGTTTACAGTTCTCCCCTCTTGATTGTAAACTGACTGTGGACAGGGAATGTTTCTGTTCATTGTTGTATTGTACTCTCTCAAGCACTTAAGTACTTTTCTCTGCACTCAATGAATGCTAAATAAATATGAATGAATGAAATACAAATGAATGAATAAAGGCGGAGACATACATTAATAAAAAGAAATAAATTACAGATATGCTTATATGTACTGCGGGGCTGGGAGGGGGGATGAATGCTGTTCCTGGCTGGTCTCCCTGCCTCCAGAGTCTTTCCCCTCCAATTTCTACTATGTGCTGCTGCCAAAATCAACTTCTTGATGGCTCACTCAAATGGCATCCCATTTCCCTTGGAATCAAACAAAAACACCTCCTGATTGGCTTCAAGGCTCTCCTCCTCCTCTCCCTCACCAGATCTGCACTCATCATCCACTTATCCTCCAGTTCACTCTCATAGGTCCCCCTAAGCCAGCTTTCTCGCCATACCTTGCTTTTGTTTCTCCCAACTCCTCCTGTCAGTCAGTTAATTGTATTTATTGAGTGCTTACTCTGTGCACTAAGCATTCGAGAGGTACAATATAACAATAAACAGCTTGTGCCACAACAAACTTACAGTCTAGAGGGGGAGACTGTCATTAATATAAATAAATAAATTGCAGTTGTGTACCTAAGTGCTGTGGGGCTGTCAGGAGTGATCAATAAAGAGAGCAAGTCAGGGTGACACAGAAACCAGGGGGAGTAGTGGAAAGGAGGTCTTCACCCAGGTCATGCTGGGCCACTAGCCTGGTACTGTCTCTTCCTCTTTCCACCTAATCTGACAGAGCTCAGCTCTCTCCACTTTCAGAGCCCTTCTGAAACTCCACCTCAGTCAAAAAGCCTGACCTGATTAACTACTAATACTCAAATCTCATCAACCCATTAACCACCTCTAGCACTCATTTTTTTTTAAATTTTATTTCTCCCTCAGCACTTATGCATATATAATGTATGATGGATTGAAAGTCAATTAATTCATCTTGATGATCCCATTTATAAGTATTTTTATGCATATCTTCCTAATTCAAGTTATACACCTTTTGGGAAAGAAACAATGTCTTATGTTTCTATCGTACTTTCCCAAGAGCTTAATTCAGTGCATTACACCCTGGGAATGTTCAATAAACCCCTTTATTACAATTAGAGCAGGTACTACCTCTAGTATTACCATTACGTCTCCTCTTCTTCCTTTCCCTCCAACTATTATTAGAACTCGATCACTAAATCTACCAATAGATTTATGCCACAAATTCACAAACCTGGAGAAGCTAAGTTGTTCTGAATAACAGAGTTTTTATGCAGCTGAGAAACTAAAGTCACAGCTGGCAACGCTGAAAGATTGCAAGGGACAGTAAAACCACAATGAAACTAGAAAACACCGAACTCATTTGAAAAGTAGAGTATTTCTAGTTAGTATAGATGCATACCTGATTCTTTGCTAATCATTTATCCATTACCTACAGACCACATTCGATGTGACACATTTACAAGAGACCATTTTTGGCAGTAGAGAAAGCAGCAAAAATACCACTGAATGTAATTAGCTAAGAGTTTGATGATCATAAACATGAAATTATTTACAGATGGAAGATGAGAAAAGAAAAGGTGTTGCATAATGGAAAGAGCATGGGCCTGGGAGTCAGAAGGATATTAATTCTAATTCCTGACTCTGCCACTTATCTGCTGTGTGACCTTGGGCAAGTCACCTAACATCTCTGTGCCTCAATTCCCTCATCTGTAAAATGGAGGTTTTATACCTGTTCTTCCTTTCCCTTAAACAGTGAAGGGATTGTAGCCAATCTGCATAACTTGTAACTATTCCAATGCTTAGCACAATGCCTGACACATAGTAAGCACTAAACAAATGCCCTTAAAGTGTGGATATGCTGATGACTTGGTGTTTCCCTAATAGGGGTGAGTCGATATGGCGAGATGGAAGTTCACAAGTGGGTAATTGGCCCAGAAGTGCTGAGGTGATAGGCAGAGGGAGATGACTAAGGGAGAAGAAAAATAAATGTGGGAAGCCCTCCTTTAGGAGATACGATTAGAGAAAGGCTTTAAAGATAGGGAGAGTTATGCTCTGTTGGATATGATTAATGGGATTCATCTCTCATCTCTTCTCTCTATATCCATCCCAAAGCTGACTTGTCAACAACACTTCACGTCAAATCTCTCCCCAGCCCATGCCACAACACTTCTGTGATTACCTTTATACTCTATTATTTTTTTCTATGTGCAGTTTATATTAATGTCTTTCTCCCCTGCCCTCCCTGAAGGCAGGACCGTGTCTTTTAATTCTACTGTAGTCTCCGAAGTGCTTTGTACAATGCTCTTCACAATGTACGTACTCAATAAATGCTACGGATTGATTGATTTGAAGCAGGGAGTTGTGTACAGGAGGAATGACAAGAACAAAGGGTCAGTTGAGAACAAGGCAAAGTGATAAGGTTAGCTTGGAAGGAACAGAGAGTGTTAACTGGGCTGGACTGGGTAACATTTCTCATTCTTTCAATCGTATTTATTGAGCACTTATAGTGTGCAGAGCACTGTACTAAGCACTTGGAAAGTACAATATGGCAAAAGAGGGAGACAATCCCTGCCCACAACGGGCTTTCTCTTTCTGCTGCAAATTCGCTGTTAAAAACCTGATGCATAAGCAAGGGATTTATTCCAAAGGGAAAAACAAACATATCCCATGATGACGGTTTCATCTTCAAAACATCGCCAAGATCTGTCCTTTCTTTCTTCTTACCTGTCCCATGGAGCGGTTCATTGAAAAACCCGGGAGAGAGGGGATGCTGCTATCCTTCCCCTATCGTGTTCACTTTGCCCCATTATCAATCAATCAATCAATTGTATTTATTGAGCGCTTACTGTGTGCAGAGCAGTGTACTAAGCACTTGGGAAGTACAAGTTAGCAACATATAGAGACAGTCCCTACCCAACAGTGGGCTCACAGTCTAGAAATGCCAAAACTGCTCCCATATTGTCTACACTGTCCTCATCTATCCACATTGCGCCCATCCCAACCACACTGTACCCCTGGAATTGCAGGTCCTGGGTGAGACAGGGCTATAAGGGAACCACATGGCAGAGAAGGGGCAGGGGAAGCTGTAGCAGGTTATTGTTGAAAGTGTCAAAAAAGCCACAGGTGTTGGGTATGGTGTTGTTCAGGACCAGTTTGCCCAGGAGGAAAGGTAGTCTCACCATTGGTTTTAAAGCAGTCCATCACCTTGCCCCCTCCTACCTCACCTCACTTTTCTCCTTCTACAACCCAGCCTGCACACTTTGCTTCAATGTTGCTAGCCTTATTACTGGCAGTGTGGCTTTGTGGAAAGAGCCTAGGCTTGGGAGTCAGAGGTCGTGGGTTCTAATCCCACTTCTGTCACTTGACAGCTGTGTGACTTTAGGCAAGTCACTTAACTTGTCTGGGCCTAGGTTCTGTAAAATGGGGATGAAGCCTGTGAGCCCTACGTGGGACACCCTGATTACTTTGTATCTACCCCAGCACTTAGAAAGCACATAGTAAGCGCTCAACAAATGCAATCATTATTATTATTATTACCTCCATCTTGCCTGTTTTACCACGCACCCCTGGCCCTTGTCCTGCCTCTGGCCTGGAATGCCCTTTCCTCCTTACATCTACTAGACAATTACTCTCGCCCCCTTCAAAGACTTACTGAAGGCACATCTCCTCCAAGAGGTCTTCCCATATTCAGCCTTCTGTTTTCTCTTCTCCCCTCCCTTCTGAGTCACCCTGACCTGCTCCCTTTGCTCTTCTCCCCTCTCCTCACCCCACAGGATTTATGCATATGTCTGTAATTTTATTTATTTACATCGATGTCTGTTTACTTATATTGATGTCTGTCTCCCCACCCCTAGACTGTGAGCTCGTTGTGAACAGAGATTGTCACTCTTTATTGCTGTATTGTTCTTTCCCAAGTGAGTGCTCAGCACATAGTAAGTGCTCAATGAATATTATAGAATAAATGAGTGAATACAGGGGAACCACGTTGCTAAGGGCGGGCTTGGTCAAGGAAGGGTGCCAGAGAGCCCCAGAGGTGGTAAAGAGTGAGGTGGGTAGAGAAAAAGAATAGGTGCAAAGACTCTTTAGGGTAACAGGCAAAGTGAGGTTATGTAGGCTCAGAAACTAATACAAAGTAGTTTGGAGGTTACAACCAGAAATAAAATACAGCAAGCTACTGTGGAACTGTATACCTTAAAATAATTTGCCTTTCAAATTGTATAAATTATACAATTTTTATCTCCAATTATGGTATTTATTGAGTGTTTACTGTGTGCAGAGCATTGCACTAAGCACCTGGGAGTGTACAATATAGCAATATAACAGACACATTCCCCACCCACAATGAGCGTATAGTAAAGATGGGGGAGACAGACATTAATATAAACAAATAAATTAAAGATATGTACATAAGCAACTCAGAGTGAAGGAGAAAGGATTTGGAGAATAGAAAAGGTGGGGCTTAGTTAGGGAAGGCCTCCTGGAGAGATGCGCCTTCAATAAAGCTATGAAAGGGGGAAGAGAGTAATTGTGGTGTTTATTATCCCCTTGCTATGTGTCAAGCACCATGCTAAGCGCTGGAGTAGATACAAAATAATCAGGTAGGACTCAGTCCCTATTCCGTATGGCGCTCACAGACTAAGGAGGAGGGAGAGCAGTAATTACATCCCCAATCTACAGATGAGGAAATTGAGGCACAGAGAAGCAATGCGACTTGCCCGAGAAAACACAGCAGGCAAGTGACAGAGCTGAGATTAGAATCCATGGCTTCTAACTCCCTAGCCCTCATTCAGACGAGGTCCTAATTAGTACTCTCCCAAGCACTTATTACAGTGCTCTGAACACAGTAAGCAGTCTATAAACACGATTAAATGCTTGACTGATACTGCTTCTCAGAATACTATTTACAAAATTCTGTCTATTTATTCTGACGGTTTTGACACCTGTCTACATGTTTCGTTTTTGTTGTCTGTCTCCCCCTTCTAGACTGTGAGCCCGTTGTTGGGTAGGGACCATCTCTTTATGTTGCCGACTTGTACTTCCCAAGAGCTTAGTACAGTGCTTTGCACATAGTAAGCGCTCAATAAATACGATTGATCGAATGAATGAATGAATACTTAGCTTCTTTATCAGAATAAGGATTCCTCCTTAATTGTGCAATCCTGTGACCTCAAGAACAGATATATGCTGTACATTTAAAATGAATCCTTCCCACATGTTCTTCATACCATTAACAATTTCCTGTTAGTTGCTTTTTCTGTGAAGTACCATTTCAGGCTTTTTGCTTTGCTACTTCAAGCACTAGGACAATAGCAAATTTCATGGAGTACCTAAATCTTTTTCATTAGCATACAGGTTAAAAATGGGTTTGCCATGAAGCATAAAATGAATAGAAGCAGTACGGCATAGGGGATAGAGCAAAGCCTGGGAGTCAGAAGGTCGTGGGTTCTGATCCTGGCTCCTCTACTCTTCTTCTGTGTGACCTTGGGCAACTCAATTAAATTCTCAGTGCCTCGGTTACCTCATCTGCAAAATAAGGATTAAAACTGTAAGCCCCATGTAGGGCAGGGATTGCGTTCAACCCGATTTGCTTGCATCCTGTTCCTTAATCCTGCTGATCCTGTCTTCACATCACTAAAATCCATCCTTTCCTCTCCATCCAAACTGCTACAACACTGATCCAAGCACTTAGCATATCCCACCTTGACTACTACATCAGCCTCCTTGCTGACCTCCCTGCTTCCTGTTTCTTTCCACTCCAGTCCCTTGTTTGAGGAGGGAAAATATTTCTTTCGCTCCTTCACTACTGGTATTGGTAGAGGGAACAGGTTTTCATATTCTAGTGCAGAGCGGGTATATGTGAATAGGAAGTACATATCCCCAAACTGAGGGAAGGGAGGTTCAGGGAAGTGATACTTAATAGTCCATTTTAGAGTTTTTCAAGTGTACATCGTTGTGATTTTAAACCATTATTTTAATTTACTTTCTCACATTCTTTTCAAGTGTATCTCCAATAAAAAATAATGTTTGTTAGCAGACATAGAAATCATAGCTTCATGGTTCTCCAAAGGAGTTCCCTTTCAGATCCTACATCTCTTTTACTCATTTTGAACACCTTGGTTTGGTGAAAGACTTTTAAAATGTCTCGCTGTAGGTATTTTAGTGAGGTGGCTCCTTGCTAATGTCTCTGTGCTGATATTTGAAACTCGGTATTTACAAATGACAGGTGTGTCATTTCTAGACTGTCATGACCGAAAACTCAGTGAATCTAAGTTCTGATCAACTGGAGAAACTTTAGGTTACCTGAGGGGCAGCTGCAAGTGATTTCTAGGCAGAAAAAGAGGAAATGCATGCATTATAAAACACTTACTCCAAATGTATAACAGCCGGCAGTCACTAAGTATTGATGTTCCTTCTTAGGTGCTGGAATTAGCTACTTGAAAAAAGCTTTTTCAATTTAATTTCAGAACTGATTGGATGTAGAAATCCACAGGAGTATGCTCTGGCTAAATATGCAGTTTACTATTTTAGCGGCTACCTGATGACAATTTCTGAAATTGGAACACAGTTTACTCAGTAATCTCTAGTACATGGAATGAATTTTGCTTTTTACTCAAATGAAAAATCTGTTAGAATAATTCAATTGATATTTTTGTGGTTCATTTCTGATGATGTTGACAACCCATCTACCAATTTGAATGAATTCTTTTCAAAATATTTTGGTAGTCAATCTTAGAATTTGAATGGTAAGACAGGCACTACCATGGGCTACATTTCAGATGAGATTTTATTTTTAATATTTGTCTTAAAGAAGCAATTATTTTTTCATCTCCCACATCTTATTCAAGGACTAGTTCAATGAAGTATATTTACCATTACTTTCTTCAAGGTGAAAATCAAGAAAAAATAATCTTTTCAATTGAAGAAATTATGAATCTTCTGAGGGATAAAATGACTTGAATTTTTCAATGCCCCACACCTGTGATTAATAGACTAGACCATGCTGCCTCCCACTCCTGTTTTGTTCTGCTATATACCATCTGTTTTCTTCCCCTTTCACTTAACTCGAGATCAGATTTTCTACAGTCGCCAGTGATGTTTTCCTTGTCCTAATCCTCCTGGTCTTCTAAGCTGCCTTTATCATGATGGATGAAACTTTCCTCCTGGAAACATGGTTTTCTCCTGATTTTCCTTCTGCTTCTCTGGCTGCTCTTTCTCAATCTCTTTTATTGGTCCTCTTCTTCCCCTCTTCTGTTCTAACACGGGGGTGTCCATCAGGACTCTCTTCTGGGGTCTCCTACTCTTCAGACTTTATATTTGCTCCTACTTGGAGCCCATCCACTCCCATCCCAAATCCATCTGGCTGGCTCTGACCACCCTCCCTGTCTGCAGTTTTGCTTTTGCCCGCAGGACAGCTCCATGTGGATGTCCCAACCAGAACCTCAACCTCACTGTGCTCTCCCCACTCCAGTTCATACTTTATTCTTACTCCCCAGATCATCTTTCTAAAAGAAAATAATCTGTCCTTTACTCCCCACTCCTCAAAAACCTCCAGTGGTTGCCCCTCCAACTCTGCCTCAAACTCAAATTCCTCACCATCAGCTTTAAAGGGAGTCAATCCGCTCTCCCTGTCCTACTTTAACTTGTTGATCTCTTACTACAACCCAGACTGCTCAACCTAGTCTCTGCACTTCACCACCACCTGTCTTGCCACTAATTACTTGTCCATGTCATGCCTCTGGCATGGAATTCCTCCCCTTTGACATCTCTCCCAAGAGGCCTTCCCTGACTAAACTCTTATTCCCTCTCCCTTCTGCATCACTAATACACTTGGAACTTTTATTCCCTCTCCCTTCTGCATCACTAATACACTTGGCTCTGTACCCTTAAGAACTTGATATTCACCCCACAGCACATTCGTACATATCCCTACACTCCATTTACTGGTAATTTATTTTAATGTCTGTCTCCCACTTTAGTCTATAAGCCCTTTGTAGGCAGATCTCCTGTTTACAAGCACTATTATATTGTACTCTTCCAAACGCTTAGTTCAGTGTACTGAACACAGTAAGTGCTCAGTAAATACCATTGATTGATTCAAAACCAAACTCTTCATTCATCCTCCTAAATCCGCACTGCCACTCAACTTTCCCATCATGGTTGACAACATAATCTCCACAGTTTCTAAAATGCACACCTTTGGAATTATCTTTGATTCCTCTTTCAACTATCACATTCAGGCTGTTGCTAAATTCTATCTTTTTTTTCCTCCACAATATTTCCCAGATCCACTCTTTCCTCTCCTCCAAGAAACTTGTCCACTGCATCTCTTTGACTTTTGTATGTGTCTCCTTACTGTTCTCTGTATCTGTTCTTTCTTGTCTTTAATATTCCTCGTTGTTTGGATCTTCTTTCTCAGCATTGTTGGAAACACTTTTCTCCATCCTTCAAAAAAAACTTGACACAAAAGCTTTTGCCATCAGCTTTATGACACTTCTTTGACTTGTTCCCTCTTACTCATCCACTCTCTTCAACCATTACACCCCAGCTCACACTCTTTGTTCTTTTCAATTTAACTTACTACTCGTTGTACATCGTTCCCTTCTCTCCCATCTCCAACAACTGATTTACATCTTTCGTCTTGCCTAGAAACACCTTCCCCGCTCAAATCAATCACATCACAATGCTCCCATCTTCAAAGCCCTTCTGACATCCTGTAATCTCCAGGAAGCCTCCCCCTTTTAAATTTTCTTCACCTCAGTTCCCCTACGCTCCTAACCTGCTTGTCACATCTTAGCCCGTTAGAGCTCACTCGCAACCTCTCATTGCATTTTTGTACATATTTGTACATATACCTTCTGTTCTCTATCTACACTCACTCCCGTGGTGAACTCATTCGCTCCCACGGCTTCAATTATCATCTCTACGCTGATGACACCCAAATCTACATCTTTGCCCCTTCTCTCTCTCCCTCCCTTTAGGCTCGTGTCTCCTCCTAACTTCAAGACATCTCCATCTGGATGTCTGCACGCTATCTAAAACTCAGTATGTCCAAGACTGAACTCCTTACATTCCCTCCCAAGCCCTGCCCTCTCCCTGACGTTCTCCTCACTGTAGATGGCACTACCATCCTTCCCATCTCACAAGTCCACAACCTTGGTGTCATCCTCGACTCTGCTCTCTCGTTCACAACTTACATCCAATTCATCACCAAAACCTGCCGGTCTCACCTCCTCAACATCGCCAAGATCTGCCCTTTCCTCTCCATCCAAACTGCTACCCTGCTGGTTCAATCTCTCATCCTATCCCTACTGGATTACTACATCAGCCTCCTCTGTAATCTCCCATGCTCCTGTCTCTCCCCACTTCAATCTATACTTCACGCAGCTGCCCGGATCATCTTTGTGCAGAAACACGCTGGACATGTTACTCCCCTCCCTAAAAATCCCCAGTGGCTACCAGTCAACCTACGGATCAGGAAAAAACTCCTCACTCTCGGCTTCAAGGCTCTCCATCATCTCGCCCCTCCTACCTCACCTCCCTTCTTTCCTTCTACAGCCCAGCCCACACCCTCTGCTCCTCTGCCACTCACCTCCACACTGTACCTCGTTCTCACCTGTCGTGCCATTGACCCCCGGCCTACGTCCTCCCCATGGCCTGGAATGCCCTCCCTCCACACATCCGCCAAGTTAGATCTCTTCCTCCCTTCAAAGACCTACTGAGAGCTCACCTCGTCCAAGAGGCCTTCCCAGACTGAGCCCCCTCCTACCTTTCCCCCTCACCCTCCCCCCTGCCCTACCTTCTTCCCCTCCCCACAGCACCTGTATATATGTTTGTACAGATTTATTACTCTATTTATTTTACTTGTACATATTTACTATTCTATGTATTTTATTTTGTTAATATATTTTGTTTTGTTGTCTGTCTCCCCCTTCTAGACTGTGAGCCCATTGTTGTGTAGGGATCCTCTCTATATGTTGCCAACTTGTACTTCCACAGCGCTTAGTACAGTGCTCTGCACGCAGTAAGTGCTCAATAAATACAATTGAATGAAAGAATGGATATACTATACAATTTGAGCACTGGTTCCTCCTATTTGCAAGTAATTATTTGTTCGTCTGTGTCCTCCTCTAGATTACAAGATCCTTGTGACAGGCATCAGATATTCACCTCCCAAGCTCTTTGGCGCAGTTATTCTGAATAGAGTAGATACCAATTAATTCATTCAGTCGTATTTATTGAGTGCTTACTGTGTGCAGAACATTGTATCAGTCAATCAATCACATTTATTGAGTGCTTACTATATTCAGGGCACTGTACAAAGTGCTAGGGAAATTATGACAATGATGTTACAGACGCATTATCTGCCCACAGTGAGCTTACAGTCTAGAGCTACAGTCTAGGTACCAATAAATATTCTTGATGAATTAATTGTAGAGTGATGTGGAGATGTTGTTGGGAGTTCTCTGCCCTACATGTCAACTTAAAGAGTCCCCAGAGTTATTTTAGGAGCCCCTGGATCCCAGTTAGCCTCTGCTGGGTCATAAAGCCTTCCAGTTTTTTCATTCTTCTAATGCAGGTTTGTGGATGTTCTGTTTAGTACTCTCCAAGACCTCGTATCCCTATTGTTCTGACAATTCTATGGTTGAAGCCCATCTCCACGATGATGAAGGGATTAATGGGAACTAGCCTACCATCCCCCTCGGAGGCTGGCTACAAGAAGCTCATGGAAAAAATACTCCCTCCCCTTTCTGCGACTTCCCAGGTCCATTGTTGTTACTGTTGATGGTATTTGTTAAGTGCTTACTATATGTCTGGCTCTGTACTAAGCACTAGGGTAGATACAACCTACTCAAGTTGGACACAGACTAAGAGGTCGGGAGAGCATAAAGCATCAGTTGGTAAACATGTTCCCTGCCCACAACAAGAGCACAGTCTAGGTACACAGCTCTCCTCCTCTCTCATTCAGATGGACAAGAATCTTCTTATCTAACTACCAAATAATCAATCAATCAATTAATCGTATTCATATTGATGCTGTTTATGCCTGCTTACTTGTGTTGATGTTTATCTACCCCTTTCTAGACTGTGAGCTCATTGGAGGCAGGGATTGTCTCTCTTTTTTGCTGAATTGTATTTTCCAAGCACTTAGTACAGTGTTCTGCACACAGTAAGTGCTCCATAAATATAAATGAATGAATGAATGAATTTAATGAGTGAATACTGCTTGCAGAGGATTGTACTAAGTGCTTGGGGGAGTACAACATAGCGCTTGCTGCTATAAAATGATTCTGGAGCCTGAGCCTCAGAGGGAAAGATGTATTTTTGTTTTCAATGGTATTTGTTAAGCTCTACATCCCAGGCACTGTTCTAAGCTCTGGAGTAGACAAAATCTAATCAGGTTGGACACGGTCAATAGCCCTCATGGGTCTACCAGCCTTATTCCCCATTTTACAGATGAAATAACTGAGGCACACAGAAGTTAAGTGACTTGCCTAAGGTCAAACCACAGAGCCAGGTTTAGAATCCGGGTCCTCCTGACTCCCACGCACCTGCTCTACTAGGTCACGCTTCTCCCAGGCGCTCTCTACTTCCTCCTCAAGTCTTCTCTCAGACAGACTGTTCTAAATCTCCACACATGCCTCAGGGAGGGTCTCCATACGGTGACCTTTCTGGCTTCCTCCTTCCTCTTCCAAGCATTAGGCCCGTGGAATTGGTGGTCAAAGATACTTGGTAGATCAATGAGGTAATGCATTCCCTTAGTTAACACCAGGCTTTGCCTGCTTTACTCTTCTTACCCAGTTTGGGGATGTCAGAATCTAAGGTTCCTTTCTCAGGGTTATGGTTTATTTCCTTATTGTTCTTATTTTCCTTCAGCGGGTTGTTTTCCTCTGTGATATGTGAGAGCATCTCCATTAGCATGTTTTTCATACTGCCTAGGGGAAACCTCATAATGTCTTGAAATGAAGGCTGAGTCAACCCTGAGGTTCAATTATCAAATACGAGTAAGACGTTCAGCAGAATGTATTTATTCTGGGAGTGTTTTTCTGCCTGGCACTCTCGGAATTTGCATTTTCTATTCCCATTGAGTACTTGTTTTCTGCTGTAAAATCCCATATTACTCTTAATTAACAGCTGAGTCTTGTTTTTAGAGTACTATGTCTTTATAACAGCATCCATTGCTCCGTGAAATCAAAGTGTTTTATGCCTATTCAATGATTCTCTATTTGTTCTAGCATATCCCAAAACTATGCCACATTTTAGTATTTCACTTCGAATTTTCATTATCTAACTAAGATTAGGGACACTAATTTTCTCTATTGTAAGGGGAATAATTTGTTGTTAGAACTTCAGTGGTTTAAATGGAAGACGTGTGGGGAAGGAATTAATGCGGGAGGTACCCTGCATGATGTGGGGCTTGGGTTAGAGATAAAATTTGGGTCAGGTTTTTTTTTTTCTTCTTTTAAATTTTTTTGATTCTTCTAAAATCAACCAATGGTCAGATCAATGTATTAAGTCAACATTATCATCTACTGTATTTATTGAGAGCTTACTATGTGCAAACCACTATACTAGGTGTTTGGCAGAGTATAACACAACAGAGTTGGCAGACATGTTCCCTGCCCGTAATAAATTTAGTCTAGAGGGAGGGACAGACAGATCAGGCTGGGTATGAGCCGAGCAGTATAGTGTCTGCTGGTGTAGACATGAAACGATCATGTTGGACACAATTCCAGTCCCACGTGGTGGGAGACGGGAGGTCACAGGCTAAGGAGGAGGGAGGTCGGGTAGTTAATCCTCATTTTACAGATGAGGAAACTGGTACGGGGAAGTTTGGATGCTTTCCTTCAGTTAGGTAACAGACAACCGGCAGAACTGGGATTTGATCCTGGATCCGCTGAGTCCAGGTCTGGTGGTCTTTCCGCTAGGCCACGCTTTTTCTCTTCTGCTCACCAGGTTACACATCCCCTCAGAGAGGGACAGTCTCCATTACACTCCTCTGAATCAGACTTATCTGACCCAATCACCTCAGGAGCCACCCTCTCTGAGAAGCACTACCCACCCATCCATCCCCCTGAGAAACAGCACCCATTCCCTCGAGCACCAGCCTCCCACACCGGAAATATCTGCCCTGCCCACAGGAGTCACCCCCACTTGGGTTCTCCCTATAGAACTAGCTCCCCCCACTCCAGGAACCAACGCCCCTCATATCAGTCATCCTCTCCTACTGAAGCTCCACTCCACCTCCTCCCCACCTAGGCTTTCTTCCCCCATCCCACCTAGAATCACTTTCTCCACCTCATTTTCCCTCCTCACCACCCTCCGCCAGACTTATGATCCACCCCAATCACCCTCCCTTCCCCCTCCCTCTATGACTCAGCTGTCGTTGGGGCCCTGCTCTGGAGCCTTGGTCCCCAGCTCAGTGAGGCGGGTGGCTCCACCCAGGCCCAGACAGAGGATCGGGCAGGGCCAAGAAGGAGGATGTGGGTCTTTCTGGAAGCCCCCCTGTTCCCAATCCTCTCCATCCTCTGGGGCCTTCAGTGGCCCCTCCCTGATGAGGGATTCATCCTCGTATTCTGCGAGCTGCTACTCTGGCAGATGCGGTGGGGTCACCTCAAGCTTAGGGAGGAGGACAAAATAACATCCTGGTAGGCACCCCGGATTGACTGAACCCCATGAGTTTTAGGCGTTTAGAAAACCATCAGGTCTCCCAGCCCACTCTTTTTTGTTGTTGTTTTTAACTTGTTTTATGATATTTGTTAAGCACTCACTGTGTGTCAAGCACTGTTCTAAACACTGAGGTAGATAGACGTTAATCAGGTTGGACACAGTCCTGGTTCTTGTTCAATATGGGGCTCATGGGTCAAGTAGGAGGGAGAACAGGTATTGAATCCCCACGTAGAAGCTGAGGAAACTGAGGTACAGCTAACCATCATCATCAGTGGTATTTATGGAGTGTGTACTCTATGCAGAGTGCTGTACTAAATACTTGAGAGAGTACAGTACAACAGAGCTGCTAAACACGTGCCCCGCCTGCAAGAACTTTACCATCTAGGGAGGGGACTCACAGCCTGTAGAAGGAAGTTAAGTGATTTGCCCAAGATCACACAGCGGGCGAGTGGCAGCCCTATACTAGGACGGGTCTTCTGGCTTCCAGGCCTGGGATTTCTCTAGGCCCCGCTGCTTCCCACTTCCTACTAATCCTTTTTTCTTGCCCTTTTACCTCCCTTTCCTCCGCCCACTGTGCAGGTGCTACCAAGAGCCCCAAGTGAGGATGGTTGCTCCGGCTATTTTAACGAACCCTGACCAGGCCTCTGAGGCCTCATGGATCATGGGATCTTGGTTGTTGCCAGAGCTGAGCCGGCAATCTGGACACACGTCTGGTGGGCTCTTCCTCCTCCAATCTCATTCTGTTGTCACTCTCGGTCTCCCCTCTGGCTCACCCCCAAGTCTCCTAGAACAGAACCAGGGGCCAAGACCCCCTTTGAGTGAAGGGAAGATCTCCTTCTAGGGAAAAAAATTCACAGGCATGGCCAGCCGGGGCTGGGAGGGGGAAGAAGGGAAAAAGAGAGAATAAAGGATTTTTGCCTTTTTGCCATAGGCATGGCCAGCCGGGGTTGGGAAGGGGAAGAAGGGAAAAAGAGAGAATAAAGGATTTTTGCCTTTTTGCCTAATAGAGAGATCAGATTCCATCCCGAAGCCCTGTTAACATCAATGCCCAACCATCAGGTAAAGTTACTGTCCTCCCTTTCCTCCTTGTTATACAACTCCTTGAGCTGCCCCCTCCGCAACCCCCTGATAATAATAATAATAATGGCATTTGTTAAGCACTTACTAGGTGCCAAACATTGTTCTAAGCACTGGAGTAGATATAAGGTAATCGGGTTGTCCCATGTGGGGCTCCCAGTCTTAATCCCCATTTTACAGATGAGAGAACTGAGGCACAGAGAAGTTAAGTGGCTTGCCCAATGTCATCCGGCTGACAAGTGGTGGAACGTGGACTAGAATCCACGACCTCTGACTCTCAAGCCCGTGATCTTTCCACTATGCCACGCGGCTTCCCAATCCCCGTCCCTGCCCAACACACTCACGAGGAGGCAACTACCCTCAAGAGGCTATCGTCCAATCCTTGCTCATGGTTGGCCTGGCAGGGCTTGAAGTGTAGAGCCCCCGGGCACCGTCTGGCCCCAAATAGCAGGAAAAGGCAAAACCCACCCCTTCCCAGGAACCCCAAGTAACCCATTCTCTTGGTTTCCAGTTCAGAGGCTGTGGCAAAAATTGAACAGGGAGCTAGAAGAGGTTCCGTATCTCCTGAAAAGGTGACCTAGTAGTTTTCTTTTCCCCCTTTCTGGGCCCCCCGCCTAGACTCTGTGATGGCCCATGATGGAAGAGAAGGATCCAGAGAAGAGTTGTCCAGAGTCTGGGGGAGTGCGGGCGTTGGTGTGATGGGTGGCATATTGTGGAGGAATGACCAGAAAGAGGGAAGGGGGCAGACCCTGTGGGTGGGCACATGTGCTGTGACAGTTGGGCACAGTTGGAGAGCCAACAGTTGCCCAGGGCTCAGGACTCTCTCGGTGGGGGCGGGGGGGAAGGGTTTGTGTCTCCCCCCGCCCCAACCAGGTCTGCATATGTCAGGACCAGACTCCTTTCTCATTACCAATGTGGAGGTTCCCTCAGTTCATTGACACTGGGACTGTGGATGGCTGGCAGATTATCCCAAAAGAGCTTTCAAGATCAATAGCATTGCTAGGCAAGAGGGATCACCTTGTGAAATGTATTGACGCTGATTTGATAGGAAAAATATTAATTAGCATTAATAGTACAAATAATGATAATAATAAGCCTGAACCATGTACCAAGTATCGTGCGGAGGTAGATATAAGTTACCAAGATCAGACACATTCTCTGTTCCACATGGGACTTACAGTATAATGAAGAGAGAGAACATGTATTTAATCCCCATTTTAAAGATGAGGAAACTAAGGCAGACAGAAATGACGGGCCTTGTCTGAGTTCACGTAGTAGGCAAATGGAGGAGCCAGGTTTAGAGGAAGGCCTGTTGACTCCCAGCCTGGAACTTTATCCTGGAGCCCCTGTCCTCTGCTCTAAGATTGATTTGTGTTGTCCTGAAAGGTGCCTGGAGAAGGAAATTTCCTCTCTGCGATGGTCCTGTTTCTGGCCCTGCCATATCCCCTCCTTCTTCTGTTCTCCATCAGGCAACCACCTCCACCCCCCTGTTGTTCAGAACCGAACATATTTCTGGTGTCCATCACACTAGCTGGGGTCAAATCCCAGTGTGTATTCTGTCAGCAGTGGTCCCTATCTAGGTCTGACGGTCATGGGGGTGAGTTTCCATCTAGAAAAGAGAAGCAGGCTGAGAGCCAGCTGCTGAAGTTCCAGAGCGTGAGGGCCGGGTCTGTTAGTAATGGGAATCTGCTTCCCCTCAGCGGAAAGAGCGGATATTCTTTTACAGGTGCTACGGGGACACGGGCTCTGAGAAATCAGATTGTACGGCCTGACAGCACCTCAAAGAGAAGGTCCAAGTCATGTCTTCGGAGGACAGAGCTTCCTGCTCCATACCCTTACTGTCCTTTAGTGGCAGGGAGAAGATGTTTTGGCCCGGGATCAATTTCTCCCGAGGCCCAGAGTCAGGAAATAGACCCGCCCGGAAGAGCAGATCATGGCCACGTACGTCCTCGTTGATGAAAATTTCCCCTCGAGGCAAAGGGCCTCCAATTCGACAGCTGGAAGAGAAGGATCAACATCTGAGGGAGCCGAACTTCACGCGCTCTGGCCATGGACGAATGGCGGGTCCCGAAGAGGAAACCCGTGAGGAATCGGAGCCAAAATCTGCCAAGTTGTAGACTAAGACTAGGGGGACCATGACCTCCTGCCAGCCCCCTCTCCGCAGCCCCAACAGCCACGGCCCCCTGGGTCTGGAAATTACAACCGCTTCCACCGGCCCTGCTCTCCTGCCGAGTGAAGCCGAAGGATTGATGGCATCATCCTGGGCGCAGGGATACCCAGAGAGCTGCATGCTCCAGGTGGGAGGGCAGGATGCTCACCAAGAAGACGCCCAGCACGACTCGCCTGAGAGGAGAGGCTTCAGCCAGGGAGTGTCCAGCCCCACAGAATCCCCCTGATCGAGGACATGGGCCACATCAAGGACCCGGGCCACAGCGTGCTGGAAGCCACGGTTGGTGTATCTAAGGTTCTGAGACTCGATTACTCCTCCAGGCTGGAAAGTGAAAAGTGGGCACTAACGCACCACACGGATGCAAAGCGCCATCAGTCTAAAGCTGGGGAAATCCCCTCCTTGGGGCACAGCAGGAGGGAAGATACCAAAACCTCACCCCCACCGCCCCTCCTTTCTCAATGGGTCCCCCAGCTCTCTCCAGCCCCAGACATCCGGCCACAGTTATCCCAGCTTCCTCCACTCCATGGTCCCTGGAACAAAGACACCAGAAGCCACGGAATTTGGTTACATGGTGTGACACGGGGGTGGAGTCCTTCCTGAAGCTCAGTTTGAAGTCGGGGCCATGGGAACACCAGGGAAAAATCAAGCCTGGGAACCTATCCGAAAAATCAGTTAAGGCCCTGGAAACCGTCTTGAAGAGAAAGCAGGTGGCTTTTCTTTCTGGGCTTTCTCTCATACATTGCCTAACTGGACCTTTACAGTGTCCCCTGTAGGGCTGATCCGGATGGCAGCGAGACTAGGCCACAAGCGTACCTCTACTGGAGACCATCCTGACTGCGGTGTGGCTGACTGGGTGAATGGGGAGACATCAGAGAAGGCCCATGTCTTACCCGCTGCTGAACGCCACCAGGCTCCAATGGGCAGCAGAGAGCACCCAGGAAGCATAGAACGGGGCCAGATCTTTCGGGCTCCGGGACCGAAAAACGATGGGCCATGTTCCCTCCCCATCAACTCATCCCTCTGCCCTCCCAGGTCTGCAGGCCACTTGGGAGCCATCACACCTATACAGAGAGGAATGAAGGACGCTAAAGACCACAGCAGGATCGCTGTCTCTACCCTGACAGCAAAGGTTCCAGGACCAGCCAAATACTAGGGCCCCGTTTCTTCCACCGTGGGCCCAGCAAGGATCAGCAAGAGCAACCAGTCGTCACCTCAGGCTTCGTTTTCAGCCAAGTTGAAGTTGTGGCTCAGTTCTCTCGCCAAAGGCCAGCAGTCCAACATCAGCCCCAAGGCTTGGGTGACAACAGGCTCAAAGCAGCCATGCAAGTGGAGCTCAGCATCCAGGAACAACAAACCGCCTTTTCCTGAGAGTCTCGCTCCCTTCTCTAACATAATAATCCGTAGGGCTCACCCCCAAGATCCTCACACATCGTCCTCGAGACGTCTTCCTGGGCCCCGGGTCGACTAGGCCCAGGCCCCCCTAAACACTGCCCGAAGATGACCATTCAACCAGAGGCCTTCCTGTACTCCTGGGGAATCAGCCAGCTCTCTCCGGAGCACAGCGTCCAACTTCATTCTCCATCCTGGGCTTGTTGAAAATAAATGGTTCTTCCTTGAGGAAAGCTGGGTCATTCATTCATTCATTCATTCATTCATTCATTCATTCATTCATTCAATCAATCATATTTATTTAGCACTTACTGTGTGCAGAGCACTGTACTAACTGTTGGGAAGTACAAATAGGTAACGTATAGGGATGGTCCCTACCAAACAACGGGTTCACAGTCTAGAAGGGGGAGACAACAAAATGAAACAAGTGGAAAGGTGTCAAAACCATCAGAATAAATAGAATTATAGCTATATACACATCGTTAATAAAATTAGTAGAGTAATGAATATGTACAAATATACACAGGTGTTGAGGGAAGGGGAAATGAGTGGGGGGGTGATGAAGAGGGGAGAGGGAAGAGAGGAAAAGTGGGGAGCTCAGTCTGCGAAGGCCTGCTGGAGGCTTTATTTGGGAAAGCGTGTCTTCCGTCTGTCCCGCTGGGCCTGGGTTGGATCCTGGCTAAACATTGGAAGTTGGGCCCCGCACGTGTCAGGCACGGGTGCTACCTCCTGCTGGGGGGATGCAGTATGGCTTAGTGGATAAACCATGGGCAAGGGGGTCAGGAGACATGGGTTCCAACCCCAGCATCGCCACATCTGCTGGGTGACCTTGAGCAAGTCGCTTCGCTTCTCTGGGTCTCAGCTACCTCATCTGTAAAAGGGGATTAAGAGTTTGAGCCCCGTGTGGGACAGGGATTGTGTCCAACCTGATTTGCTTGTATCTATCCCAGTGGTTCCAACAGTGCTTGGCACATACTAAGTGCTTAGTAATTACCATTATTGAGGCTGTTGGTCTCACTATGATTTTGGGGAGACGAACAGGTATGGGAGGGTGAGAGGTTGTGGAAATCAGGCGTGGGCAGACTAGGGGACAGTCTGCTGTGGGCAGGGAACGTGTCATTTATTAATAGCTCTTATATTTATTAAGGGTTTTGGGTGGTCCAGTAGGGAACATTCCTCTGACAGGGCACAGCAGGATTCCATGACAGAAGATGTGTGAGCTTTGTCAGTGTGTGAGGTGAGTATGCAAACTGAGTTTTCCTAACCTTCTGTGGGATTCTGTGGGAATGTAGTCCCTGTTCTACAGAAGACCAGGGTGAAAGACTGAAAGATAGGTCTCTGGCTCCTGTGTCATCTGGAGGGAAAATTTTCCCCTTGCTGCACTGCAATGTTTATTTCTTTAGCTCACGTTCACCTCATCATCAGCAGTATCATATATAAACCTACATAAATTTTAGAAATGAACATAATTGCAGTCTATGTAATGCACATACACGCACAAACATATTATATATACTATATGCGACTATAGAGGTACACCTATCTTTATAATTTCCCTTTGAGTTTATTAACTATTTTAATCACCAGTTAAGTTACATGGCCATCTCAGCATCTGAGTTTTCCTGATGGGATACCAAGAGGTAGGCATGAAAACAGATATGTATTCTGAATGAACCAGCAGCAGGGTGTAGTGGTTAGAGAACAGGCCTGGGAGAAATAAGGTCCTGAGTTCTAATTCCGGCTCCAATACATATCGCTGTGTGACCTTGGGCAATCATTTAACTTCTCTTTGCCTCAATTATCTCATCTGTAAAATAAGGATTATTTTACACATCTGTAAAAAACGGGGATTAGGAATGTGATCCCAGTGTGGGACCGGGACTGTGTCCAACCTGATTAATTTGTATCTACCTCAGTGTTAAGAACAGTGCTTAGCACATAAAAGCACCTAACTAGTACCAAAATTATTATTAAATTTGAGTCACCGAGGAAGGATCTACACAGAGTAGAAGAGGTTTGGGGTTCAGAAATGAACTGCCTGGTCTCTTTCTTCATTGTGGCTAGATTATCACTATCAGTAGAGTCAACACATAGAATGGCTATATGTTCATCTGTAAATCCATAAGGGAAATTTCTTTAGCCAAATCTAGGTGTTCACGGAATTCCAACTTATCAGATGTTTGTACTATGTATTTTGGCTGGAATTTGATTAGGGAAACAAAAACTCCTTACTATTGGCTTCAAAGCTCTCCATCACCTTGCCCCTTCTTACCTCACCTCGCTTCTCTCCTTCTACATCCCACCTGCACACTCAGCTCCTCTGTTGCTAGTCTTTTCACTGTGCCTCTTTCTCTCCTGCCTTGTTGTCGACCCCTGGCCCACATCCTACCTCTGGCCTGGAATGCCTTCCCTCCTCAAATCCGCCAAAACATCACACTTCCCCCCTTCAAAACTGTAACCTCGCTAGCGCTTAGAACAGTGCTTTGCACATAGTAAGCGCTTAATAAATGCCATTATTATTATTATTACTGAAGGTTCACCTCCTCCAAGAGGCTTTCCCAGACTAAGCCCCCCTTTTCCTCAGATCCTTCTCTGCATCTCCATGACTTGTTCCCTTTGCTCTACCCCGCTCCCCGCCCCACGGCACTTGTGCATATTTGTATATATCTATAATTCTATTTATTTATATTGATGTCTGTTTACTTGTTTTGATGTCTGTAGCCCTCCTTCTAGACTGTAACCCCTCTGTGGAAGGGATTGTCTCCCTTTATTGCTGAATTGTACTTTCCAAGCGCTTGGTACAGTGCTCTGCATAGGTAAGCACTCAATAAATATGATTGAATGAATGAATAAATGAATGAATGAATGAATGAACGAATTAGGGAATCTGAGCTTGTCTGCATACAGGATATGGTGGCATCAGAAGAAATACCTTGTACTCCCTGGGGATAATCAATGGACTCCATGGTGACCCCATTGCAAGTTTTTCTTTAACCCAGGGTTTTGTAACATAGCAGCCCCTGGGTTTTAAGAATACCAGCTCTAAAATAAAAATGCAATTTGATAAGTTGAATTTTTTTCCTGAGAGCCCTCCTGAACAACAAGATTTCTACAGTTCAGTGACCAATATTCATATACATTTTATTGGCGCATCTTGGAAATATATTTGGATGAAAAGTCAAATCCCACACTCTACCATGAAAAGCACTGACAGTCATGTCAATTATGTTACAGAGTGACCTATGAAACACTGAAGTATTCTGTACAGGGCTTGAACTGTTACTAAATTTAATTAGTGAAGTCTTACCTAAGGCAGTCAACTTGAGCTAAGTGCCTTAACCTGAACATTTTTTTCCCTTCACTTCATTCTGCTTAAGGCTTCCTTCCCCATCGCAGCATGACTGTCATCACCAGAGATGAGCTCTGGAAGTCTCCAAACTACCCAACTTTGGATGACTTCTCAAGGGTCAAGCAACACTCTGAAAAACATACGAACCACTTCATCAAATCAGAGGGGCATTGCAGGCTGATGATGAGTGTCAAGAAAATTAAGGTGATGATGATGATGATGGTATTTGTTAAGCACTTACTGTGTGCCAAGCACTATTCCAAGTGCTGTGGTAGATACAGGGTAATCACGTTATCCCTTGCGGGGCTCAGTCCTAATCCCCATTTTACAGATGAGGTAATTGAGACACAGAGAAGTTACGTGATTTGCCCAAAGTCACACAACTGACAAGGGGCAGAGCCGGGATTAGAACCCAGGACTTCTGACTCCCAAGCCCGTGCTCTTTCCACTAAGCAACACTGCTTCAAAGGCCTGCTCCAGTGAAGCCAGTGAAGCCATACACATAACCCAGAATTCATATTGGCAACACAGAGCCACAATACGCCAAAGGATTCTTCTTTTGACACAGCGCACTGATCAATGACACAGTGAAAAGAACGAAACTAGAAAACCAAATCAAGGAGCTGGCACATCCTTTGGAAGACTGGCAGAGGAGATATCAGGCTCCAGATCCCTTCAAATCTCCCAGCTCAGACCACAGAATTCCCCAGCTTCTAAATTTTGCAGGAAGGAGCAACCACACATTGCTTGTAACCTCGTTGTTGGGAGGGAATGTGACTCTTACAGTGTTATATTGTCCTCTACCAAGGTCTTAGTACAGTGCTCTGCACACATTAAGCACTCAATAAATATGATCGACTGACCTGGATAAACTTTACTGGATGTGGCACAAATAGTTTGGTGAAGAGACAAGGGAAGGGGCTGGTGGTTTCGTAGGTAGGTTTTACATCACTGGTGACTGCTTCTAAAGCAAAGAACAACTACGTAGATTCATTGCCATGTTGTTGTTGATAGAAAATGCATTTTCATGGTATTTGTCCACACTTAGTATGTGCCAGGCACTGTACTAAGCACTGGGGTAGACACAAGCTAGGTTGGACACAGTTCATGTCCTGTCCCATTTTGGGCTGATGGTCTGGATCCCCATTTTACAGATGAGGTAACTGCACAGCGGAGTGAAGTGACTTCCCTACGATCATACAGCAGGCAAGGGGCAGAGCTGGGATTAGAACCCATGTCCTTCTGACTCCCAGGCCCATAATAAATAATAACAATAATAATAATAATAATAGCATTTATTAAGCACTTACTATGTGCCAAGCACTGTCCATGCTCTCTCCACTAGGCTATGCTGCTTCTCTTCCTCTGGTTAGAAAATTTGTAGTGTTGGTGGCATTGATAGAGCCGGGATCTAACCGGATGCATCTCTCTCATCCTAGTCCACAACTCAGCCCCAAAGCAGGGACCTAGCTTGCTTCCTCCTCGCAGGGCAGTTTGGACAGTGATTTCCCTGGTGGACTGCTCCACACCCTCCTTACCTGTAGGCCACTGCTCCGCCACCAGGAAGCCCAGGAAGATGCCATCTTCATCTTTCTCTGTTCTCACTCTTTTTTCCCTGTTATTCATTCATTTAATCATATTCATTGAGCACTGACTGGGTGGGCAGCACTGTACTAAGCACTTGAAAAGTGCAATCCAGCCATAAAGGGAGACAATCCCTGCCCACAACGGGCTTAGAGTCTAGACAGACTGTCATGCAGAGAATGCAGGGCTGGGAGAAGTAATGACATGATCGCTCATAGCTTATGGTCATCATGGCCACCATCCAAAGGGCAGTCTGCTGGGGACACCTACTCCATTACCCTATTCCAACACTGTAGCCTGGGAATCAGAAGGTCATGAGTTCCAATTCTGGCCCCACCACTTCCCAGCTGTGTGACCTTGGGCAAGTCACTTCACTTCTCTATGTCCTCAGTTACCTCATCTTTAAAATGGAAATTGTCTGTGAACCCCATGTAGGACAGGGATTGTGTCCAATCTGATCAGCTTTTATCTACCTTAGTGCTTAGCACAGTGCTTGGCATATAGTAAACACTTAACAAATACCATAAAAATGAACGAAAATCAGAACATTCATTCATTCATTCAATCATATTTATTGAACGCTTACTGGGTGCAGAGCACTGTACTAAGCGCTTGGGAAGTACCAGTTGACAACATATAGAGATGGTACCTACCCAACAACGGGCTCACAGTCTAGAAGGTGGAGACAGACAACAAAACAAAACATGTGGTCAGGTGTCAAGTCATCAGAAAAAATAAAAGTAAAGCTAGATGCACATCACTGACAAAATAAATAGAATAGTAAATATGTACAAGTAAATAAATAGAGTAACAAATATGTACAACCATATATACAGATGTTGTGTGGGGAAGGAGGTAGGGCGGGAGGATGGGGAGGGGGAGAAGAAGAAGGGGGTTCAGTCTGGGAAGGCCTCTTGGAGGAGATGAGCTCTCAGTAGGGCTTTGAAGGGAGGAAGAGAGCTATCTTTGCAGATGTGCGGAGGGAGGGCATTCCAGGCCAAGGGGAAGACGTGGGCCGGGGGTCGAAGGTGGGACAGGCGAGAACGAGGCACAATGAGGAGGTTAGCAGCAGAGGAGTGGATGTTGTGGACTGGGCTATAGAAGGAGAGAAGGGAGGTGACGTAGGAGGGGGCGAGGTGATGGAGAGCCTTGAAGCCAAGAGTGAGGAGTCCGCTTGATTCATAGGTTGAGTGGTAGCCACTGGACATTTTTGAGGAGGGGAGTAACATGCCCAGTAAGCTGTTGAATTCAGCTAGCAGACACAATGTGAAGTGCTTTCTGTTTCTGAATAAACTGTTGGAGGCAGGACAGTGTTAGTAAAATAAGCTCAGGAACTCTTTGGGAAATGGTAACCAAAGAGCAACGACAGAATGCCCAGTAGCCGAGTTACAACAACCTACAAAATGGGTTTCATGAACGGATTCATTGTCTTTGGCCAGAGGATTTAGAAAACGAATCCAACTAAGCATTGGTAGTCAGATTAATAATGCTAAGAAAACTTAATATTAATTATAACGGGGGATAAAATTTCAATCTCAAGTACAATGGATTACAATGATTCTCCATAAAATATATTAAACTGTAGGCACTCAATAATCATTTATCTTGTAATACCTGGTATTGCTAAGTATCCATCGAGCTATTTAAAAATCAAACAGGGAATGTTCTCTCTCTGACTGTTGCCTTCGGATGCATTCACCAGCAGCAACTTCCCCCAGAGCCAAAGCAGTCGGATCATGAGGTGTGGATGCAGGCCACTGATCTGCACGATTAGATTTTGGGGTAACCGACCACGGAATTCCTTGTTGAGGCTGAATTGGAGAAATTCAACTAGATTTTGGACTGTTATAAAGTGGTTCAGGAATTCTGTCTGTCAATTTACAATTGCAGCCCTGGGACTGGCTTTCTTTTTTGATTTCTGAATGTTAACTCGTTAATGTGCTGGGATGAAATGGTAGTAGTTTCAGTAATTATAACTATATCATTTGTTAAGTGTTTACTGGGTGCTGGGCAGTGTACTAAGCACTGGGGTGGATACAAGCAAATCGGATTGGGCACAGGCCCTCTCCCACATAGGGCTCCCAGTCTTAATCCCCCTTTTACAGATGAGGGAAGGGAGGCACAGAAAAGTGAGTTGACATGCTCAAGGCCACAAAACGGACAGGTGGTGGAGCCAGGATTAGAACCCATTACCTTCTGACTCCCAGGTCTGTGCTACATGGGTGCAGTGCACTGTACTAAGCACTTGGGAAGCACAAAACGGAGAAGGGAAATACCTCCCTCTTTATGGGAGGAGAGTATAATAATGATAGTGATTATGATATTTATTAAGCACTTACTACATGCCAAGTACAGTTCTAGATTCAAGATGATCAGATTGGACACCCGGGACTCACAGACTAAGTAGGAGGGAGTAGAGTTTCATCCCAATTTTATAGATGAGGAAACTGAGAAACACATAGGTTAAGTGACTTGCCCAAGGTCACACAGCAAACAAGTGGTGGAGCCTGGAGTAGAACCCACAACCTGTGATTCCCAGACCTGTGCTCGTTCCATTAGGCCACATTGCTCTGTGATCAGGGAGACAGACATGACCCTACTTAGAAAGAGAGTAATTAGAGTAAGTCACTAAATTAACAATAGAATGATGGAGATACAATTGTGCTGGGAATGAGAATAAACATGTCTACAGATTTCTGGTAGGTTTGGAATACTGGGTTGCTGTGAATAACGGGGAGAAGACTTTGGGGGAAGAGGTGGGATTTGAGGAGGGCATAGAATGTGGAGAATGTTAAACTCTCAATAAATATTACCAACTGATTTGGGGAGAGGAGACTGTAAGCTCTCTCTGGGCAGGGAACACTTCTACCAATTCTGTTATATTGTACAGGTTGCGGGCACCGTGGCTGGTGATGGTGCTGTCGACTTGATAGAAAGAGCATGGGCTTGGCGATCATAAGATGTGGATTCTAATCCTAGCTATGCCACTTGTCTGCTGTGTTACCTTGGGCAAGCCACTTAACTTCTCTGTGCCTCAGTTACCTCATCTGTAAAATGGGGATTAAGACTGTGAGCCTCACATGGGGCAACCTGATTACATTGTATCTACCCCAGTGTTTAGAACAGTGCTGAGTGCATAGTAAACACTTAACAAATACCACGATTATTATCATTATTATCTCACTCCAGGGCCCAGCTTTAGTTAATATGGTCCTGAATGTCCAGTGGATTCACTGGTCCTTAATAAATTCCTTTACAACTATTACCACTAATATTAATTTTGGTATTAGTTATGTTCTTATTTCATAATAATAATAATAATAATGATATGTGTCAGGTGCTTACTAAGTGTTAAACACTGTTCTAAACGCTGGGGTAAATGCAAGCTAATTAGGTTGGATACAGTCCCTGTCTCACAGGGGGCTCACAGTCTTAATCCCCATTTTACAGATGAGGGAATTGAGGCCCAGAGAAGTGAAGTGACTTGCCCAAGACAAGTGGTGGAGCCAGGGTTAGAATACAGATTCCTCTGACTCCCAGACCACTGCTCTATCCATTTGTCTTGTCTTATGCTGTCGATTTGTCTCCAACTTACAGCGACCCCATGGACACATCTCTCAGAACGCCCCACTCTCCAACTGCAATCATTCCGGTAGTGGATCCATAGAGTTTTCTTGGTAAAAATCCAGAAGCTGTTTACCATTGCCTACTTCCACTCAGTAAACTTGAGTCTCCGCCCTCGACTCTCTCCCATGCCGCTGCTGCCCAGCGGCACACAGTAAGCACTCAATAAATATGACTGAATGAATACTAAACGTTTGGGAGAGTACAATATAACCATACAATGGTCGGTAGACACATTCCGTGAATGAAAACAATGAACAATAACAAAAACAACCAACAGTATCAATTATCCAGGGCAGCAATGTCAAGACACTTGAATTACTGAATCTTGAAGGTGGGAATCTCACTCCTCCAGGTGGGTCCTCAGTTACAAAACATCCCAGTCTCCCCAGTGATTAAAAGATTCTACAGGTAAGTTTATATTCTTTCTAAAAGCTGTAAAATAAGGCTTATACTGTTTAAACCAAAATCCGACTTATGGTGGACAGGAAAATAATTATAATTTATTGTCAGGAAGGATTGATGTGTAGTTTTTTGGTCCGCAATTACAGCAGGGGAACTTGAATGATTGAATATCTTTGGCTCAGGGTACTGTGAGATGGAAAAAAAGCTAGAACGAGAAAAGAGCAGTAAGGTTTTGAACTGTGGCATTTAGTAGAGTTCTCATCCCCTAGAGATTTTCCCTTTTCAAAATCCTTCAGTGCCTATTAACTTAATCCTGTAACTGAAAAAATAGCTCAGTCGGTTTCTTGGTTCAATAAAGGAGAAAGGTGTTTATACCAGCCTCTATAATTCTTCTCACTCTATTCCCTGAATATTCCCTCCTATTTATTATCATGATGAATGGACATATTGTGAACTGAGCAATGCAGGGGAAATGTTACATTAATCACCCCTTTAGCTCAATAATTATTGTACAAAACAGGGTGCTTTTCTTCTATTCATAATCATTAATTACAAGTGAATGAGTTTGGAAACGGTAAATATAAAGCATAAAAGGACAATATTGCAGAAAGACAATAGCCATTACCATGGCTGGAGAAATTCAGAAAAGATGCATTATTAAGAGTTAAAATTTCCTAGCTCTATGCACAGTATACCCCAACTGGTATTTCCGTGCCTACATCAGACACCTCCAGGTCTTCAGGAACCCATTTTATATTGTTAGTATATTCCATACTTATTATGCTAAATTGAGGTTAGGAAGCTTCAGAGGCCAATCTCACCTAAGCAGTTTCACCATCGTTTGGTAATTACAAATTTGATCATACTTTCCCAAGTGCTTAATATAGTGCTCTGCACAAAGTAAGCACTCAATAATACCATTGCTTGATTGGCAGTGTAGGTTGTAGTAATGGGCAAAGGGACGGTAAGCACAGAAGGTTTAGGGATAGCCTCTCTACTGTTTGGTTGGGCCCCCAGACGTCAGGTGATAATTATGATTATGGCATTTGTTAAGCACTTACTATGTGCCAGGCACTGTACTAAGTGCTGTAATAGATGCAAGATAATCAGGTCAGACATAGACTTGTCCCACATAGGACTCACAGTCTTCATCCCCATTTTACAGATGAGGTAACTGAAGCACAGAGAAGTTAAGTGACTAGCCCAAGGTCAAACAGCAGACAAGTGGTGGAGTCCGGGTTGGAACCGAGATCCTCTGACTCCAAGGCCTGTGCTCTTTCTACTAGGCCATGTTGGTGGATGCACTCTGCCCCCGTGTAAATTCGTCCCAGATTGGAGCACAACTTATCATTCTGATGATAAAAGGATTCCATTTGTTTTTGTGGTAACCATTTGTTTTTAACCTTTGGAATGGACCTGAAGTCATTTTCCTCAGCTCTTTAAGCAGCTAGCACTATTCTGAATTACCCTAGTTCAACTGAGAAGCAGGGTTGACCTATTGGAAATAATAATAATAATAATAATAATGATTATAATAAAAATTATGGTATTTGTTAGGCTCTTACCATTACCGTGCCAGACACTGTACTAAGCACTGGGATGGATACAAGCATATTGGGTTGGACACTGACCCTGTCCCACATAGCACTCACAGTCTCAATCCCCATTTTGCAGATGAGGTGACTGAGACCCAGAAAAGTGAAGTGAGTTGCCCAAGGCCATACAGCAGACAACACAAGATAGACAGCAGAGCTGGGATTAGAACCATGACCTTCTGACTCCCAGGCCTGTGCTCTATCCACTGTGCCACGCTGCTTCTCAAAGTCAGAGGATCTGGATTCTAATCTTGGTCAGCTGCTTTTTTGCTCTGCGGCTTTGGAGAAGGTACTTAACGTCTCCGGGCCTCAGTTTCCTCCTCTATAAAATGGGGATGAAATGTCTGCTCTCCCCTCCCCTTAAACGTTGACCTGGGCTTTTCCTAACATGGAGACCTGCACAAGGTGCCTCTTCTGACAGGGCTGTTTTCCCCTCCTGATCCTTCCCATCAATCAATCAATCAATCAATCGTATTTATTGAGTGCTTACTGTGTGCACAGCACTGTACTAAGCGCTTGGGAAGTACAAGTTGGCAACATGTAGAGACAGTCCCTACCCAACAGTGGGCTCACAGTCTAGAAATCTTGACTCCAAAACACATTTTCCGTTGAGCTCTGAGGTGTGGGAAGGGGGATTCAAGCCACGTTTATGACTGTGTGGTCGAAGGTGGCCCTGCAGCACACAGAGGGGGGTCTGACCAGCTGACAGTGCCCCTGTCCTGTTCATCCTCTCTCACCTTTGACATCTGCCAAGAGCCTGAGGCTGCCGCTGCTTTGGGATATCTCTGTGGGGTTCGGCAGGTGCCGGTATGTTTGGCTAATCACTCTTTACCAATCCTGGGTTCTGGATCCGCTGTCTCACCGGCTCTGGTAGCTCAGGCCCGACGTTTTTCTCCCAAATACATACCCCGACACTGAGGTGTCATGGCGCTTCCCTCAGCCCCAGCCAGGGACAGCTCTGACCCTATGACAGTTTGGGATTGATACTAGCACTGTGTTCCCCAGTGCCTTGGGATTTAGGGGTGCCCCCTGCCCCTCCCCACAGGCTACATGGCTCCAAGATGGCTGATCAGGTCATGAGGTGGAACCGAATAGACCGTTGGAGGAGGGACT
The DNA here is from genome assembly GCF_015852505.1 of Tachyglossus aculeatus. Classification (NCBI taxonomy): domain Eukaryota; kingdom Metazoa; phylum Chordata; class Mammalia; order Monotremata; family Tachyglossidae; genus Tachyglossus; species Tachyglossus aculeatus. The sequence goes on along the minus strand of NW_024044829.1, from coordinate 7,480,051 downwards.
AAGAGCAATGAGCAGGTCCCACTGGAGAATGAGGGAAGCCACCTTCCTGCTGAACCACAGAGAAGTCATGGAACTATACTAATTAGCCCAGAGACTAATGAGGTTTTGCTCCCATAGGAGCATCTCTGGGAGAGCCAAAGAGAGTTGACTGGATCAGCAGGGGGCCAGATTATGAAAGGGAAAGGATGTGTTGAAACCTGGACTGGGTAAGCGGTCAGTTCTCTGTAGTTTGGCCTGCAATTTTCTGCTAAGCCCTTCCAGAATGGAATTAAAGGTGCCTTGTTGGATAGAGGTATCATCTCTGTTTTCTCTACACTAATGCCTCAGTGGGAATGGTAGCAATGTTCCTTGCCCCACAGTGGAAAAAGTTCCTGTCCCACATGGGCTTGCAGTCTAAGTAGGAGAGACCTCCTTATAAGCAGGGAATGCATCTATCATTCCTTTAATATTGTACTCTCCTAGTGCTTAGTACAGAGCTCTGTACACAGTAAATGCTCAGTAAATGATTGGTCGATTCTATCGCGCGATTCCCCAGCTTTCCCCAAATTGATTTTTGGCTGGTAATTTAGTTTTCTTGATGTGACGATAAAGGATATCAATATTCTGGCTGTCTAGAAGCACATTGATTTCCTTGAAAATCGATCGAGATCACTCTGGAAAATGGAAGACACTCGGTTGGGCTGCCCGACTAGCCATGTGTCCACCCCAAGGCTGGAAGCAAGGTTGGTGGGGCATAAAAAAAAAAAACCAAAACACAAAAAATATTTTCAGGTTAGCAATTCCCTTTGTCCATCCTCTTAAAGGAACCACCTGCCTTTCCGGGACACTATGGATATTAATAGTCAGGTGATACATTGGCTGTTTGAGTTCCTCTTATTAATTAATTCAATTTAATTAAAATTAAACCATTAAGTTTAAGAGGAAATCAAAAAGCCATTACTTTTTCATTTCCGTTCCTGTTGTGGTTCTGGGGTTTCTAAGGCATGTTTTATACCCCTCTATACTTTTGGGGGTCTATACTTTTGGGGGTCATCGTGGATTGTTTTCAATTTTATTTCCCTGTGGGATTTAGGGCACTCTTCCCGGGGTCCACCTCTTGGTGTGGACAGTTGAAGATCGGGAGGGTCCCAGTTCCAGTCCGGTTGGGTCCTCACGGTCGAAATCGAAAGAAATTTGATTTCATTCCCGCCTCTTGGGGTCAGAATGTTGGATCGGGAAACTTTTAGTTTGTTTTTTTTCCTTCCTTTGAAATAATCAGCTAGGCCGTACCCTAGCTCTCCCATCCCCTGGGTCCCTTGAAGCACCCGAGATTCCTTTTCAGTCCTTCCCCACTGGGTTTTCCATGCCACCGGCTGCCGAGGAAGCCCCCCTCCGCATCCAACACAATCTGCTAAGCAGGTACGGTGTTTTTTCTGCAAAGGATGAGCCGCTCACGGGCACAGTCCCCTCCAATCGTGGCGCACTGCTCAGCTGCTCCCAATCAAGGGATTGCCAGTCGGTTGAGCCCCGCCCCTTCCCTACTCTATATAAGGTGCCCGGAGGGTGGGCCTTCCCTCAGCTTCTGCCTCTTCAGTACCTTCCCAGGGCTTGCTCTCGTCTCTGTGTTCCCGGGTCATGGTGAGTGAGGGTAGGGGGCTTATTTTCACTTATTCACCGCTCTCTAGGGGTAGGAGTTTCGGCTCTGTCGGAGTTTGTGTTGTTGAGCCTGAGTCGGGTCGTGGGCATATGCTTGTAGGGGTAGCATCTCTATGCGGAGGGGGCCGTCTCGGGTTTGGGTCCAGAGGACAGGATGACCGACCTGCCTCAGTTACGGTATGGCTGGACCAGTTCCATGGGAAAGATAATTCCATCTATTATAATAGCATTGATTAAGCACTTCCTATGTGCAAAGCACTGTTCTAAGTGCCGCAGAGGTTACAAGGTAATCGGGTTGTCCCACGGGAGGCTCACAGCCTTAATCCCCACTTTACCGATGAGGGAACCGAGGCACAGAGAAGTGAAGTGACGTACCAAAAGTCCCACAGCCGGTAATTGGTGGAGGTGGGATTTGAACCCAGGACCTCTGACTCCAAAGCCCGTGCTCCTTCCACTGAGCCACGCTGCTTCTCTAATTCTTATTTTTCTGTCTTTCTTTTTAGATTCATCACTGACCCAGAGCCTTGGGAGACGTGGCTCTTCCTCAACAAAACCCCTACAAGTGAATAGCTTACAGACGTTTTTATTCCTGGTGCTTCCTCTCCCTTTTCCCACATCTAGTCCTCCTCATAAAACAAAGGAAACAACTGCTAAAAGGCTTTTAAGCAAAAACCAAACAACCTCCCTATTTTAAAAACGAAAATATCTCTCCTCAACTTAACCCTGCAAGAGCAAACGGTTTGGTGCTCCCTGCAGACCAAATTTGTTTTTTATACCCAAGATCGCACAACCGAATTTTTGGAGCCAAATATTTGGAGTCCAGCCGGATTTCTGGTGCCCGTGGATACCCTAATGAGTGCTTTGGGCACCGCGTGAAAGAGGGGGCGTCGGTAGAGGGTATTGTCGATGCCCACATTTGCCTGAAAGTACGTTCGGGGGCCACGGGGTCACAGGTAAACCTCACATAACCGTGAGGGTGCCTAAACTGATTTTCGGTCCCCAGCGGTGCCCAAATTGATTTTTGGCTGGTACTTTGGTTTTCTTGACGGGACGATAAAGGATATCAATACTCTGGCTCTCCAGATGCACTTTGATTTCCTTGAAAATCAATCGAGATCACTCAGGAAAATGGAAGAGACTCGGTTGGGCTCCCCGACTAGCCATGTGTCCACCCCAAAGCTGGAAGCTAGGTGGTTGGGGCTTTAACAAAAATCCCCAAACACGAACAAATTTTGGGCTGGCAATTCCCTTTGTCAGTCCTCTAAAGGAACCACCTGCCTTCCCGGGACACCATGGATATTAATAGTCAGATGATGCATTGGCTTTTTCATTTCTTCTTAAATTAATTAAATTTAAGAGGAAATCAAATAGCCAGTTACTTTTTCATTTCGGTTCCTGTTGTGGTTCTGGGGTTTCTAAGGCATGTTTTAAACCCCTCTATACTTTGCGGGGGTCTATACGTTTGGGGGCCATCGTGGAGTTCTTTCAATTTTATTTCCCTGTGGTATTTAGGGTACTCTTTCCGGGGTCCACCTCTTGGTGTGGACAGTTGAAGATCGGGAGGGTCCCAGTTCCAGTCCGATTGGGTCCTCACTGTCGAAATCGAAAGAAATTTGAAGTGATTCCCGCCTCTTGTGGACAGAATGCTAGTTCGGGCAACTTTTAGTTTGGTTTTGTCTTCCTTCCTTTGAAATAATCAGCTAGGCCGTACCCTAGCTCTCCCATCCCCTGGGTCACTTGGAGCACCCGAGATTCCTTTTCGGTCCTTCCCCACTGGGTTGTCCATGCCACCGGCTGCCGTGGAAGCCCCCCTCCGACTCCCATGCACTCTGCCAAGCAGGCATGGTGTTTGTTCTGCAAAGGATGAGCGGCTTCCGGGCACAGTCCCCTCCAATGGTGGCCCACTGCTCAGCTGCTCCCATTCAAGGGATTGCCAGGCGGTTGAGCCCCGCCCCTTCCCTACTCTATATAAGGCCCAAGGAGGGTGGACCTTCTCTCAGCTGCTGCCTCTTCAGTACCTTCCCAGTGCCTGCCCTTCTCTCTGTGTTCCCGGGTCATGGTGAGTGAGGGGAGGGGGCTTATTTTGACTTTTTCACTGCTCTCTGGGGTTAGGGGCTTCGGCTCTGTCGGAGTTTGTGTTGTTGAGCCTGAGTTGGGTCGTGGGCAGATGCTTGTAGGGATAGCGTCTCTGTGCGGAGGGGGCCGTCTCGGGGTTGGGCCCAGAGGACAGGATGACCCACCTGCCTCAGTTACAGTATGGCTGCAGGAGTTCCACTGGAATAGTAATTCCATCTATTATAGTAGCATTTATTAAGCACTTACTACGTGCAAAGCACTGTTCTAAGCGCTGCAGAGGTTACAAGGTAATCGGTTCGTCCCACGGAGGGCTCACAGCCTGAAGCCCCACTTTACCGATGAGGGAACCGAGGCACAGAGAAGTAAAGTGACGTGCCCAAAGTCACACAGCCGGTAATTGGTGGAGGCGGGATTTGAATCCAGGACCTGACTCCAAAGCCAGTGCTCTTTCCACTGAGCCACGCTGCTCCTCTAATTCTTATTTTTCTGTCTTTCTTTTTAGATTCATCACTGACTCAGAGACTTGGGAGATTTGGCTGTTCCGCCACAAAACCCCTGCCAGTGAGTATCATACAGACTTTTTTCCCTGGTGCTTCCTCTCCCCTTTCCAGCATCTAGTCCTCCTCATAAAAAAGGAACAACTGTACAAGGCTATTAAACAAAAACCCCACAACCTCCCTATTGTTAAAACGAAAGTCACTCTCCATAAATCAACCCTGCAAGAGCAAACGGTTTGTTGGTGCTCCTGGCAGACCAAATCTGTTTTTTTTTTTGTGCCCAGGATGGCACTACCGATTTTCTGGTGGGCACAGGGTCCAAACGGATTTCTGGTGCCCGTGGATACCCTAATGAGTGCCTTGGGCACCACGTGGATGAGGGGGCGTCGGTATAGTGTATTGTCGATGCCCACACTTGCCTAAAAGTACGTTCGGGGGCCACAGGGTCACAGGTAAACCTCACATAACCGTGGGGGTGCCTAAACTGGTTTTCGGTCCCTAGTGGTGCCCAAATTGATTTTTGACTGGTAATTTGGTTTTCTTGACGGGACGATAAAGGATATCAATATTCTGGCTGTCCAGAGGCACTTTGATTTCCTTGAAAATCGACAGAGATCACTCTAGAAAATGGAAGAGACTCGGTTGGGCTGCTCGACTAGCCATGTCTCTACCACAAGGCTGGAAGGAAGGTGGATGGGGCATTAAAAAATCCCCAAAACACGAAAAAATTTTTGGGCCGGCAATTCCCTTTGTCCATCGTCTAAAGGAACCACCTGCTTTCCCGGGACAACATGGATATTAATAGTCAGATGATGCATTGACTTTTTGATTTCCTCTTAAATTAATTAAAGAGAAAATCAAAACGCCAATTACTTTTTCATTTCGGTTCCTGTTGTGGTTCTGGGGTTTCTAAGGCATGTTTTAAACCCCTCTATACTTTTGGGGGCCATCGTTGATTTTTTTCAATTTTATTTCCCTGTGGGTTTTTGGGCACGCTTCCCGGGGTCCACCTCTTGGGGTGGACAGTGGAAGATCGGGAGGGTCCCAGTTCCAGCCCCGTTGGGTTCTCACTGTCCAAACTGAAAGAAATTTGAATTGATTCTCGCCTCTTGGGGACAGAATGCTGGATCGGGAAAATTTTAGTATGTTTCTTTTTTCCTTCCTTTGAAATAATCAGCTAGGCCGCACCCTAGCTCTCACATCCCCTGGGATCCTTGGAGCTCTCTAGATTCCTTTTCGGTCCTTCCGCACTGGCTTTTCCATGCCACCGGCTGCCGAGGAAGCCCCCCCTCCGCCTCCCATGCACTCGGCCAAGCAGGAATGGTGTTTGTTCTGCAAAGGATGAACGGCTCCCGGGCACAGTCCCCTCCAATGGTGGCCCTCTGCTCAGCTGCTCCCAGTCAAGGGATTGCCAGGCTGTTGAACCCCGCCCCTTCCCTACTCAATAAAAGTCTCCCGGAGGGTGGACCTTCTCTCAGCTGCTGCCTCTTCAGCACCTTCCCAGTACATGCCCTCATCTCTGTGTTCCTGGGTCATGGTGAGTGAGGGTCGAGTACTTATTTTGACTTTTTCACTGCTCTCTGGGGCTAGGGGCTTCGGCTCTTTCGGAGTTTGTGTCGTTGAGCCTGAGACGGGTCGTGGGCAGATGCTAGTAGGGGTAGCGTCTCTGTGCGGAGGGGTCCGTCTCGGGTTTTGGCCCAGAGGGCAGGATGTCCCACCTACCTCAGTTACGGTATGGCTGCACTAGTTCCATCGGAATAATAATTCCATCTATTATAATAGCATTGATTAAGTACTTATTATGTGCAAAGCACTGTTCTAAGCGCTGCAGAGGTTTCAAGGCAATGGGGCTGTCCCATGGGGGGGCTCACAGCCTTAATCCCCACTTTACCGATGAGGGAACCGAGGCACAGTGAGGTGAAGTGCCCAAAGTCATACAGCCGGTAATTGGTTTAGGCGGGATTTGAACCCAGGACCTCTGACTCCAAAGACCGTGCTCTTTCCACTGAGCCACGCTGCTTCTCTAATTCTTAGTTTTCTGTCTTTCTTTTTAGATTCATCACTGACCCAGAGCCTTGGGAGACGTGGCTGTTTCTCAACAAAACAGGGTGCATTGAACAGACCACCTCTGTTCAATTTACCGCTCCACTTGTAAATCCCTCCTAAAATGCCATCTCTTCCCAGAGGCCTTCCCTGACTAAGCTCTCATTTCCTCTATCCACACAGCTGACAATTGGCGGAGCCTGGATTTGAACCCATGACCTCTGACTCCAAAGCCCGTGCTCTTTTCACTGAGCTATGCTGCTTCTCTTTTTATATTGTACTTTCCCAAGTATTATTACAGTGCTCTACACTCAGAGCTCTGCTCTGAGCTCAATAAATATTCATTCATTCAATCGCGCTTATTGAGTGCTTACTATGTGCACAGCACTGTACTATTCTGATTGACTGATTGGTCATAGTAATAACGGTGTTGACCGAGCCCTTGGCGGACACAAAAGGCAAGGATATACCAAACCTAAAAGGCAACCTGATGGACACAAATTCATTCTCACACACAAAATTAGGGGTAAACATACATGTATCCAACTCCCCCCACTCAGACCCATACCTCACCACATTTACCCGGCTTGGAATTCCCTCTCCTTTCATTTCCTCCCTACCACAGGACTTCACATATTCAGAATGCCTTCCTAAAAGTCTATTAAATCCATGGAACCTTACCTGAATATTTTTTCGTAGTGGTACGTGATAAGTGTTTACTATTTTCTAGGGACAGTTCTAAGCACTGAAGAACATACAGGCTAGTCAGGTTGGACATAGCCCGTGTCCCTCAGAGTACTTCCAGTCTTAATCCCCATTTTACAGATGAGGTAGTTGAGGCAAGAAGTTAAATGTTTACATGGCAGGCAAGTGGTGGAGGCAGAATTAGAACTCATGTCCTCTGATCTGACTCCCAGGTCCATGTCCATGCTCTATCAACTGGGCTATGCGGCTTCCCTGTGCTTTACTATCTCAGGGTGCTTAATTATCTCGGTCTGCCCCCCCCTTAATAATAACAATAACAATAATAATAATTGTGGTATTTGATAAGCGTTTATTATGGGCCAGGCACTGTACTAAGCACTGGAGTGGATACAGGCAAATTGGGTCAGACAAGTCTTGGGCTCATGGTCTCAACCCCCATTTCACGTATGAGAGAACTGGGGTCGAGAGAAGTGAAGAGATTTGCCCATGGTCACATAGCAGGAAAGTAGCAGAGCCGAGATGAGAACCTGGGTCATTCTGTCTCTCAGGTCCATGCTCTGTCATTCATTCATTCATTCAATCGCACTTAGTGAGCGCTTACTTTGTGACGAGCACTGTACTAAACGCTTAGGAAGTACAAGTTGGCAACATATAGATGGTCCCTACCCAACAATGGGCTCACAGTCAGTGTCTGAGTATTCCCTTTGCAGGCCTTGGACACCACACAAAAGAGAAGTTCGGCAGATCATTTTATCTTTTCATGGTGTAAACAATTTATGTGGCACATCAATATTCTCTATTTTCTCTCAGTGAAAAGGCCTTAAAAGTGAGAGGTGGCAAAATGATAAGGAAATTTGTCCAAATGAAGTAAATTTCTCTTTATCAACCCAAAACCTTGAAAACCATAAGGTAAAGTAACAAAAGCAGGGGATAGTTTACATGAAGCAAATTTCTCCCTTTTCAAGTCAATAGTCTCCGGTCCTACTCTAATAAAAAGGTTTCGAAGACCTGAAGAGTACTAATGCACAGGAGGTGTATAGAAATCGAGCACGTCTCCTCCAGCTCCTACATCCTCTCTGCAGGCCCTGAACACCTAAGATAGAAGATGAGCACAGTGTTTGCCATGAAGCCACTGTCTCCATTTGTAACCCCATATATCCTGTTTTCAGACCTTGAAGACCTTAGATAGAGAAACAGTAGTAGGAAACTGCATCCAGAAAACTCCTTTTTCAACATAACCAATTCGCTTGTAAGGCCTTGATGACCTTAGGTAGAGAGACCAAGAGAGAAGATTGTTTGCCTGATGTCATTTTCTCCTTATTTCTCCTCAAATATTCTCTATGGCAAGGCCTTGCATCCCTCTAGTGGAGTAATCAACAGGAGATGTTTCTGCATGAAGCAAACCTCTCTTTCCTCCCCTCACATATTCTCTTTTCGGGCCATGAAGACTTTAGGTAGGAGAAATGAAAGCAGATTTGGGGGCATGAAACACACTTCTCCTTTTCACCCCCAATATACTCTATTCATTCTCATTGAAGAAGTCTTGTAGGCCTGAGGTGAACTCTTATCTAGGAGGTGTTTATGCATGAAGCATATTTCTCCTTTTCCAGTGCATATAATTTCCCTTCACATCCTGAAGACCTTAGGTAGAAAAAGGATGATCTGAGACTTTCTGTGAATCAAAATTCTCAATTTTCTCTTCATATATTCTCTCTTTAAGCCTTGAAGAACTTAAGGAGAGGAATAAAAGCAGGAGGTTGTTTGCATGAAGCAAGTTTCTCCTTTTCCACCTCAAAGATTATCTTTTCTGGCCTTGAGGACCTTAGGTAGAGATGCAATAGTAGGAGACTGCATTCAGAAAACTCCTTTTTCAACGTAAATCGTTCTCTTGTCAGGCCCTGAAGACCTGCGACAGAGTAGTCAAAGCTGGAGATGGTTTTCATGAAGCACATTTCTCCTGTTTTAACTCAAATACTCTCTTTTCTGGCCTTGAAGACCTTGGGTAGAGAAAAGAAGCTGGGGGTTCTATGCATTAAGAAAATGCCTCCTTTTTGACCTCCAATATTCTCTTTTCTGCCCTTGAAATGCTGGAGGCTCTTTGCATGAAGCCAGTTGCTCCTTTTACACCTGACGTATTCTCTTTTCTGGCCTTGAAGACCTTAAGTAGAGAAATAAAAGATGCAGTTTGCATGAAGCATATTCCTCCTTTTTCACCTCAACATTCTCTTTCCTGACCTTGAAGGCCGTAGACAGAGAAGTCAAAGCTGGAGATGGTTTGCATGAAGCAAATTTCTCCTGTTTTAGCTCAAATACTCTCTTTTCTGGCCTTGAAGACTTGGGTAGAGAAAAGAAGCTGGGGGCTCTATGCATTAAGCATATTCCTCCTTTTTCACCTCCAATATTCTCTTTTCTGTCCTTGAAGACCCTAGAAAGAGACATAAAACCTGCAGCTTGATTGTATGAAGCACAGTTCTCCTTTTTCACCACTAACATTCTCTTTCCTGGCCTTGAAGACCTTAGACAGAGAAGTCAAAGTTGGAGACTATTTGCATGAAGTAAATGTCTACTTTTTCAGACTTGGCCGCACCGCTTTTCTGAGTTACATCTTGTTCACGACCTAAAACAGTAATCGGTCATTTAATCAGTGTATTTTCTGACGTCCTCTGATTGCAAATCTAGAGAAAATGAGAAATTACTCTAAATCCATCCTAAAACCCTCCCCCGGACTGGCTTGGGGGCTCAATCCAGAGAAGCAGCCTAAGAAGCAGCATAACCTACAAGGAAGATCCTGGGCTTGGGAGTCAGAGGACCTGGATTCTAATCCTCGCTCTGCCACTTGCCTGCTCCGTGACCTTGGTCAAACCACTTAACTTCTCTGGGCCTCAGTTACCTCATCTGGAAAATGGGGATTAATACTAATGATGATGATAATAATAATAGTGGTATTTCTTAAACACTTACTATGTGTCAAGCACTGTTCTAAGCTCTGGGGTAGATAAAACATAGTCAGGTTATCCCACGTGGGGCTTTCAGTCTTAATCCCCATTTTCCAGATGAGGTAACTGGAAACGTTAAGTGGCTCGCCAAGGTCACACAGCAGCCAAGTGCTGGAAGTACGAATTTTAACCGACATCCTCTGCATGTTCTTTCCACTAAGCCACACGAATCCCATCAAATTACCCAAGGAGCGGAGGTACAACGATCGGGCTAGTATTTTCGGGTTTCTCTACAGTAATTGTTTTGTTTAGATATTATTTGAATGGATTCCTTTCCTTCGACTCCCTTTCGTGTCCAGGCCTCATTCCCCTTCTCCTCCCCTGTGTTCTGTGTTCTTACCTTGAGCTCTTACCTCAAGCTGGACGATCTGCTCGCCCCTCACAGAAACCTCTTGGCCAGATAGTAAGTGGGTCAGCAACAGAGGTGGTCGGGGCCCTAGTGACACAACAAGTCAAATACTCTCCATTAAAATGCCTTGAAGGCCTCAAGTGGTGTAATGAACATCTGCATGAAGCAAAACTCTCCTTTCTCACCTCAAATATTTTCCTTTTAGGCCTGAAGACCATATCATTGCTACTTTTTTATCGCTTCTGCAGCTCAATTGTTAACCTCCCGCTGTACTGTCACTTGCCCTGCTGACCTCACCATGAACTTTCAATTCCCTTGCTCCCAACTGCCATTCCAATTTCCCACATTCCCCTTCCCCTCTCCCACCTAGCTTTTTCCCTCCCTCTCCCCTACCAAGACCACGCCCCTTCACCCCTTACCAAGGATCCCTCTGTAACAGCGCCAATCCTCCACTACTCCCTCACAGACCCCTCCCTCCCCTCCTTCCCGCCCCCACCCCATCCCAATTCTCCTTTCCCATCGCCAACCATCTTCCCACTCTCCCCGCCCAGGCCCCCGCCAACTCATCCCAATCCAAACACTCCCCACCCCTCGCACCCTTCCCCCTCCCTTCCCTCCCTCGACAGCTACTGCCATGTTTGGCCTCTGGAAGCCCCGCTCCGTTAGAAATAAGATCCCTTTCATCCTGGACCTATTCCTTTCCAGCTCTCTACTCCTCCTCGCCCTAACTGAAAGATGGCTGTCTCCGGATGACACGGTCTCTTCTGCTGCTCTCTCCAGTGGAGGCCTCTTCTTCTACCACTCCCCTAGACTCACCGGAAAAGGAGGAGGTATCGGTTTCCTTCTCGCCCCTCAATGTCGTTTTCGCACTATTCCTCCTCCCCTTCACTTTCCTTCGCTTCCTTTGAAGCCCACATTATTCGCTTCTACCACCCCTTCCAGATTATTGTAGCCATCATCTACCACCCCCCCGGCTCCACCTCCAACTTCTTTAACGCTTTTGACCCCTTCCTCACCTTCCTTCTCTCCTTTTCCATGCCCACTCTGATCCTCGGAGACTTCAAAATCCACATGGATAACCCTGATGACTCCTCTGCCGCCCGCCTTCTATCTCTCCTTGACGCTGCCAACCTCTTGCTCCACCCCACCTCGCCCACTCACCAACGTGGTCATATCCTCGACCTCATCATCTCCTAACACTGCATTGTGTGCACACTTACCAACTCTGAAATCCCTCTCTCTGATCATAATCTTCTCACCTGCCTCCTCATTCACACTCCTTTCCCTTTTAAACCCATATCACTCCCTCACAGAGAGCTCCACTCTCTTGACCCCATCCATCTTTCTGAGCGCCTCACACCCCACCTCTCCTCCCTCTCCTCTGTACCCAATCTTGATGATCAGATTGCTGCTCTCAACTCTACCCTTTCTACTCAACTAGAATCACTCTCTCCCCTTTCCCTTCGCCGCTCTCGTACCACTAACCCACAGTCCTGGATCACTGCCACTGCCCGCCTCCTTCGCACTTATGCTCGACCTGCCGAACGCTGCTGGCGAAGGTCTAAACACCATGCCAACCTCGTTCACTTCAGGTTTATCCTTTCCTGACTTAACCCAGCCCTCTCCTCTGCCAGACAAAACTGTTTTTCCTCCCTTATTGACACCCATGCCCATCATCCCCGTCAGCTCTTCCGTACATTCAACTCGCTTCTCGGGCTCTCGGTTCCTCCCCCTCCTCCTTCCCTCACACCCAAAGATCTGGCCTCCTACTTCATTAATAAAATTCAATCCATCAGGTCTGACCTCCCCAAAGTCACTCCCCCGGCTCCTTCAACCCCCCGGCTCTCAACACTCTCTGGTACTCTCCCATCCTTCCCAGGAGTATCCTCAGAGGAGCTCTCCTCCCTCCTGTCAAGTGCTACTCCGGCCACGTGGCCTTCTGACCCCATTCCCTCTCATCTCATGAAATCTCTCTCTCCTTCCCTTCTCCCCTCCTTAACTTCCATCTTCAACTGCTCACTCTCCGCTGGTTCCTTTCCCTCTGCCTTCAAACATGCCCATGTCTCTCCCATCCTAAAAAAAAACCCTCTCTTGACCCCACCTCACCTTCCAGTTATCGCCCCATCTCCCTCCTACCATTCCTTTCCAAACTCCTTGAACGAGTCATCTACACGCGCCGCCTCGAATTCCTCAACACCAACTCTCTCCTCGACCCCCTCCAGTCTGGTTTCCGTCCCCTACATTCCACGGAAACCGCCCTCTCAAAGGTCACCAATGACCTCCTGCTTGCCAATTCCAACGGCTCATACTCTATCCCAATCCTTCTCGACCTCTCAGCTGCCTTCGACACTGTGGACCACAACCCTTCCCCTCAACACGCTATCCAACCTTGGCTTCGCAGACTCCACCTTCTCCTGGTTCTCCTCTTATCTCTCCGGTCGTTCATTCTCAGTCTCTTTTGCAGGCTCCTCCTCCCCCTCCTATCCCCTTACTGTGGGAGTTCCTCAAGGTTCGGTTCTTGTTCCCCTTCAGTTCTCGGTCTACACTCACTCCTTTGGTGACCTCATTTGCTCCCATGGCTTCAACTATCATCTCTATGCTGATGACACCCAAATCCACTTGTCTGCCCTGCTCTCTCCCCCTCACTTCAGGCTCGCATCTGCTCCTGCGTTCAGGACATCTCCATCTGGATGTCTGCCTGCCACCTAAAACTCAACATGTCCAAGACTGAACTCCTTGTCTTCCCTCCCAAGCCTTGCCCTCTCCCTGACTTTCCCATCACTGTTGAGGACACTACCATCCTTTCCATCTCACAGGCCCGCAACCTTGGTGTCATCCTCGACTCCGCTCTCGCGTCCACCCCTCACATCCAAGCCATCACCAAAATCTGCTGGTCTCAGCTCCGCAACATTGCCAAGATCCGCCCTTTCCTCTCCATTCAAACCGCTACCCTTCTCGTTCAAGCTCTCATCCTATCCCGTCTGGACTACTGTATCAGCCTCCTCTCTGATCTCCCATCCTCTTGTCTCTCACCACTTCAATCCATACTTCACGCCGCTGCCCGGATTGCCTTTGTTCAGAAACGCTCTGGACATGTTACTCCCCTCCTCAAAAATCTCCAATGGCTACCAATCAACCTACGCATCAGGCAGAAACTCCTTACCCTCGGCTTCAAGGCTCTCCATCACCTCGCCCCCTCCTACCTCACCTCCCTTCTCTCCTTCTACAGCCCAGCCTGCACCCTCTGCTCCTCTGCCGCTAATCTCCTCACCTTGCCTCGTTCTCGCCTGTCCCACCGTCGACCCCCGGCCCACGTAAGCCCCCTGGCCTGGAATGCCCTACCTCCCAACATCCGCCAAGTTAGCTTTCTTCCTCCCTTCAATGCCCTACTGAGAGCTCACCTCCTCCAGGAGGCCTTCCCAGACTGAGCCCCCTCCTTCCTCTCCGCCTCTTCCCCTCTCCATCAACCCACCTTACCTCCTTCCCTTCCCCACAGCACCAGTATATATGTATATGTGTTTGTACATATTTATTACTCTATTTATTTAGTTAGTTAGTTTACTTGTATATATCTTTTCTATTTATTTTATTTTGTTAATATATTAGGTTTTGTTCTCTGTCTCCCCCTTCTAAACTGTCAGCCCACTGTTGGGTATGGACTGTCTCTATATGTTGCCAACTTGTACTTCCCCCAAACGCGTAGTGCAGTGCTCTGCACACAGTAAACGCTCAATAAATACGATCGATTGATTGAATGATTAATTGATATGGAGAGAAATCAAAGCAGATGGTGGGGGTTTTTTGCATGAAACAAATTTCTCCCTTTCACCACCAATATACTCTATTCATTCTCATTTCAGAGGCCTTGAGAGCCTGAAGTGAACTACTACATGAGAGGAGTTTCTGTAGGAAACCAATTTCTCCTTTTCATGTTCATACATTTTCCCTTCAGGTCTTGAAGACCTTAGCTGGAAAAATATGAGCTGAGTTTTTGCATCAAGGAAATTTCTCCTTTGTGAACTCCATGTATTACTTTCTCCAGCCCTTAGGCAGAGAAACAAAAGCAGGAGATTTTTTGCACGAAGAAAACTCGTCCTTTCTCAACAAACATATTCTCATTCCAGGTCTTGAAGACATTCATTATGAGAAATCAAAGGAGGAGATGGTTTGCGTGATGCAAATTTCTCCATTTTCACCTCAAATATTCTCTTTTCTGGCCTTGAAGACCTTAGGTAGCGAAATAAGGGTCGGAGGTTGTTTGCATGAAGCAAACTTTCTCCTTTTCCACTTAAAATATTCTCATTTGTGGCCTTGAATACCTTAGAGAAGTAAAAGCTGGAGACGATTTTTTCCATGAAGCAAATTTTTCCTTTTGCATCTCAATTCTTCTCTTTTCTGGCCTTAAAGACCTTGGGATAGAGTAATAAAATCTGGAGATGGTTTGCATGAAACCCATTTTCTATATTTTCCTTCCAGTAATTGCTTCTAAGGTCTTGAAGACCTTAGAGAAGGAAAATACTGGAGATTCTCCTTTTTACACCTCCACATAATTTCTATTCATTCTCAAATAAAAGGCCTTGAAGGCCTGAGGTGGAGGAATGCGCTAGTAGTATATCTGTGCTTGAAGGGCTGCCTTGAAGACCTCGTATATAGAAATCAAAGCTGGGGATGGTTTGCATGAAACAAATTCTTCCTTTTCAAACACAAATATTCTCTTTGATGGCCTTGAAGACCTTAGGTTGTCAAGTAAGCAGGACATTTTTACATGAAGCAAAAGTCTTATTTTTTAATGCAAATACACTATCTCTTCAAGCCTTGAAGACCTTAGAGAAATACAAACTAGAGTTGGACTGCAGGAAGCAAACGTAGCCCTTTTCACCTCAAATATGATCTTTGGAGGCCTTGAAGACCGACGCCCTTACAGAAATAGCACCTGGAGATTTTTTACGTGAAGTAAACTAAGCATTTTTCACCTCATATATTCTCTTGGAAAGGCCTTGTAGACCTAAGGTGGACAAATGACAAGCCTTGAAGACTGTAGAGAAATAAAAACTAGACTTGGACTGCAGGAAGCAAACCTAGTCCTTTTCACCTCAAATATGATCTTTGGAGGCCTTGAAGACCGACGCCCTTACAGAAATAGCAGCTGGAGATTTTTTACGTGAAGTAAACTAAGCATTTTTTCACCTCATATATTCTCTTGGAAAGGCCTTTAAGACCTAAGGTGGACAAATGAGCAGGCAGTTTTTCTTTTCATGAAGTAAAATTCTCTTTCTTTAAACTCATATTTTTTTTAATTCCTTGAAGATCTGATTTAGAAAAGTGAGTGCAGGAAATTGTTTTGCCTAAAGCAAACCTCCCCCTTTTCACTTGAAATCTTCTCCTCTGAGGCCTTGAAGGCCTTAGAGACATACAAACTGCAGATTGTTTACATGAAACTTTCTCCGTTTTCCAGTAAAAGCTGGAGAAGGTTTGTGTGAAGCGAAGTTCTGCTTTTGCACCTCAGATACTCTCAATTATAAGGTCTTGAAGGCTTGAGGTGGAGTAGTGCACAGAAAGTGTATCTGTACTTGAGGCTCTGCCTTGAAGACTTTATATAGAGAAATAACAGCTGGAGATTGCTCGCATGAAGCAAATTCATCCTTTTTCACAGGATATATTTTCTCTGATGGCCCCGAAGCCCTTAGGTTGACAGATAAGCAGGACATATTTTTCATGAAGCAAAATTCTCCTTTCTTAATGTCATATAATATCTCTTCAGGCCTTGAAGAACTTAGAGAAATAATAGTTAGAGTTTGTTTGCATGAAGCAAATTTCTCCTTTCCCACCTCAAATATTCTCTTTGGAGGTCTTGAAGTCTTTATTAATCAAAACTAAAGTTGGATTGCAAGAACCAAATTTCTCCATTTTCACCTCCAATATTCTCTTCTCTGGCCTTGAATACCTTAGGTAGAGAAATAAAAGCTGGAGGATGTTTGTATGAAGCAAAATTTCTCCTTTCCTTCCTCAAATGTTATCTTTTAAGGCCTTGAAGACCTTAGAGAAGTAAAAGCTGGAAATGTTTTGCACGAAGTAAATATCTCCTTTCACAACTGAAATACTCTCAATTACAAGGCCTTAAAGGACTGGTGTGGAGTAGTGCATAGGAAGTGTATCTGCCCTGGAAGCTCTGCCTTGAAGAACTTATATAGAGAAATAACAGCTGGAGATTGTTTGCATGAAGCAAATTCATAGTTTTTCAGCAGATATAATTTCTTCGACGGCCCCAAAGCCCTTAGGTTGACAAATAAGCAGGACACTTTTTGCATGAAGTTAAATTCTCCTTTTTAAATGCCAAATACTATCACTTCAGGCCTTGAAGACCTTAGAGAAATAAAAGCTAGAGTTTTTTGCATGAAGCGCATTTATCCTTTCCCACCTCAAATCTTCTCTTTGGAGGCCTTGTAGACCTAATACCGTACAGTAATAACAGCTGGAGAGTGTTTGCAGGACGAAATCTGATCATTTTGCACTCATATATTCTCTTTCAAAGATCTTGAAGACCTAAGGAGAACAAATGAGCGGATCAGCATTTTCATGAAGCAATATTCTCCTTTGTTAACCCCGTATATTTTTTTTTCAGGCCTTGAAGATCAGATTAAGAAAAATCAGCGCAGGAAATTGTTTGCATAAAGCATATTTCTCCTTTTGCACGAGATGCATTATCTTTGGAGGACTTGAAGACGTTGGAGAAATGCAAACTGGGAGATTGCATGAAAATTTCTCCTTTTTCACCTCAACCATCCTCTTTCGGGTCATTGAACACCCTTGGTGGAGACATCAAAGCGGCAGACACTCTTGCATTAGCAAATATCTCCTTTTCCACCTCAAATATTCTAATTTCTTGCCTAGAAGATTCTCGGTAGAGAAATCAAAGATGGAAGTGGTTTTCAAGAAGTAAATGATCTCCTTTGTCATCTCAAATACATTTGAGGCCTTGAAGACTTTATGCAGAGAAGTAGAAGTTGGAATCGGTTTGCATGAAGCAAATTTCTCTTTATGCACCTCAAATAATCTCTCTTTTGGCCTAGAAGAACTTGGGTAGAGAAATCAAAGCTGGAGGTTTTCTCTCAGGCCGTTCATTCTCAGTCTCCTTGCGGGCTCCTCCTTCCCCTCCCATCCCCTTACTGTAGGGGTTCCTCAAGGGTCAGTTCTTGGTCCCTTCTGTTCTCTATCTACACTCACTCCCTTGGTGAAGTCATTCACTCCCAAGGCTTCAACTATCATCTCTTCGCTGATGATACCCAAATCTACATCTCTGCCCCTCCTCTCTCTCCCTCCCTCTAGGCTCGTATCTCCTACTGCCTTCAGGACATCTCCATCTGGATGTGTACCCGCCATCTAAAACTCAATAGGTCCAGGACTGCACTCCTTATCTTCCCTTCCAAACCCTGCCCTCTCCCTGATTTTCCCATCACTGTTTACGGCACTACCATCTTCTCCGTCTCACAAGCCCGCAACCTTGGTGTCATCCTCGACTCTGCTCTCTCGCTCACCCCACACATCCAATCCGTCCCCAAAACCTGCAGGTCTCACCTTCACAACATCGCTAATATCTGTCCTTTCCTCTCCATCCAAACCACTACCTTGTTGGTTCAATCTCTCATCCTATCCTGACTGGATTACTGCATCAGCCTCCTCTCTGATCTCCCATCCTCCTGTCTCTCCCCACTTCAGTAAATACTTCACTCTGCTGCCCGGATTATCTTTGTACAGAAACGCTTTGGGCATGTTACTCCCTTCCTCAAAAATCTCCAGTGGTTGCCTGTCAACCTACAAATCAAGCAAAAACTCCTCACTCTCGGCTTCAAGGTTCTTCATCACCTCACCCCCTCCTACCGCACCTCCCATCTCTCCTTCTACATCCCAGCCCGTACCTTCTACTTCTCTGCCACTAACCCCCTCACTGTGCCTCTTTTTATTTTGTTAGTATGTTTTGTTTTGTTGTTTGTCTCCCCCTTCTAGACTGTAAGCCCTCTGTTGGGTAGGGACCGTCTCTATATGTTGCCAACTTGTACTTCCCAAGCGCTTAGTGCAGTGCTCTGCACAAAGTAAGTGCTCAATAAATACGACTGAATGAGAGGGCAGTTTCGGTGGAATGTAGGGGATGGAATTCAGATTGGAGGGGGTTGAGGAGACAGTTGGCATAGAGGAATTCGAGGTAACGTGTGTAGATGACTCGTTCAATGAGTTTGGAAAGGAATGGGAGGAGGGAGATATGGCGATAACTAGAAGGGGAGGTGGGGTCAAGAGAGGGGTTTTTTAGGATGGGGGACACGTGGGCATGTTTGAAGGCAGAGGGGAACCAGTGGAGAGTGAGTGGTTGAAGATGGAAGTTAAGGAGGGGAGGAGGGACGGAGCAAGAGATTTCATAAGATGAGAGGGAATTGAGTCAGAAGCACAGGTGGCCGGAGTAGCACTTGAGAGGAGGGAGGAGATCTCATCTGAGGATACTGCTGGGAAGGATGGGAGAGTAGCGGAGAGGAGGAGGGTTGTAGAAGGGATAGGAGTGACTTTGGGGAGCTCAGACCTGATGGAGTTAATTTTACTAATGACGTAGGAGGCCAGATCGTAGGCCGTAAGGGAAGGAGGAGGGGGAGGATGTTCATATAGCTTTATTCTATTTGATCTGACGATTTTGACACCTGTCTACATTTTTTGTTTTGTTGTCTGTCTCTCCCTTCTAGACTGTGAGCCCGTTGTTGGGTAGCGACCATCTCTATATGTTGCCTACTTGTACTCCCAAGCGCTTAGTGCTGTGTTCTGCACACAGTAAGCGCTCAAGAAATACGATTGAATGAATGAATGAATCGGCACTCCTTTCTTTCTCTCCGCACCGGTTGGGAAGGCGGTGGGAGCTGGGGTCCCCGACCAGCTAGAGAAAATAAGCCTTAAGATCTTGGCTGGTCTTGGGGATTCTGACAGCCCCCGGGTTTGGTGATGGGCCGGGGCGGTGAGGAGCGTCCTCGTGCCCTGGGGCTGATGGCTGTGCCCCCTCCCCCCACAGCTCTGACTGCAGGGTACAGCGCCACCTCTTCGAGAAGATCACCACCCCATTCCAGCTGTACAGCTGGACGGCACCCCAGGCCCAGTACGCCATGGACTGCATGAGGGCTGCGAACACCTACACGGTGTCTGGCTAGGCTATGAAGAGCACATCCCTGGATAGGTGCCTGCCTGCCCACCCTCCTCGCTCCCTGTCTGCCACGCTCCCTGCCCCGTGGGGTCAGCACTCGGGCATGTCACTCGCCTGTCACTGGGGCTCCAGGTTACAGGGGGCTGGGCTCGGGCCTATCGCTGTCTGAGGTAGTGGCTGTGGGGGTTTGGCTAGAGCAGTGTCTGCCCTCCCCATCTCCCTGGAGTGGAGCACTGGCAGGGTCTTGACATCGCCCCTCTGAAAACCCAGAGAGGACAAGGCGGGCTGCAGGCCGCACCCTTCAGAGTGCTGGTCCCCTGACCCTCGCCCTCCCACCTCCCCTCCCCACCCACCAGACGCGGGATTGTAACGAGAGGGTGCAGGCAACGCGAGAGCTGGCCCGGAAGAACCTGCCCGAACGGCTGCTGAAACAACAAGCCATCTTCAGGGTACGGGGGTCTAGGGGCTGGTTCTGTGTGGGTGGGGGGGGGGGGTTGGGGGTGGAGAGCTGGCTCCGGTCTCCCCTCACACCACCTCTAGGCACCTGAGCCCACTGACTGAAGAGCAGCATCCTCCCCGGGGACTCCCTCCCTGAGCCGAGCCCCTGCCTCCTCCAGGTACACAGTGACCTCACGGCGTCAGACACCCGAGGGTTCATCAACCCCAGCGAGGAGACCAAGATGAAGATGTTCATCAGGAACAACATCTTCTTCGGCCTGGACTTCGATGTGCGCGACCACTACAAGGACTAAGGGGGCGACTCGGCCCCCTATGCCGCCCCCAGCCACGACCTGAATATCATGAGCACTTACAACGCCGTGGACGTGGAGGGCCTGAACACGCTGGGCAACGTGGTGGTGGACTACCGCGGCTACGTATTGCACACAATAAGCTCTCAATAAATATGAATCAAGATCAATTGATTGATAGTAAATTATACTGTGTCAACCTAGCCCAGTAGGCAGAAAAATTATTGAGGGCAAGAATTACAACCTTTCTCACTATTTGTCTTCTCCCAACATTTGGGAAGAACTCTTACAGGGAGGAATTGCTGAGAGTTCCAGTTGCAGTCCAAAGCTGGTCACACCCTCTCAGCCCTGCCTGTCATTTAGCCTCTGCAAGGGATTCTGGGACCCACAGAAGGCCAAGTTGGATTTAGCAAGAAGTAGGTCATTGGTGACCTTTGAGAGGGCAGTTTCAGTGGAGTGTAGGGGACGGAAGCCAAATTGAAGGGGGTCAAGGACAGAGATGGCATTGAGAAATTCGAGGTTGTGGATGTAGACGACTTGTTCAAGGAGTTTGAAAAGGAATGGTAGGAGGAAGATAGGGCGATAACCAGAAGGGCAGGTGGGCTTTTTAGGATGGGGGAGACCTAGGCATGTTTGAAGACAAAGGAGAAGGAACCAGTGGAGACTGAGCGGTTGACGATGGAAGTTCAGGAGGGTCAGAAGCACAGGTGGTTGGAGTAGCACTTGAGAGGAGGGAGGAGTTCTTATCTGAAGATACTGCTGGGAAGGATGGGAGAGTAGTGGAGAGAGTTGAGAGCTGGGGGGTTGGGGAAGGGGGAGAAGTGAGTTTGGGGAGCTCAGACCTGATGGAGTCAACTTTACTAATGACTTAGGAGGCCAGATCGTTGGGGTTGAGGGATGGAGGAGGGGAAAAAACAGGGGGCCTCAGAAGGGAGTTAAATGTACGGAAGAGCTGACATGGATGATGGGCATGGGTGTCAATAAGGGAGGAGAAATAGTTTTGCCTGGCAGAGAAGAGGGCAGAGTTAAGGAATGAAAGGATAAACTTGAAGTGAATAAGGTTGGCTTGGTGTTTAGACTTTGCCAGCAGCGTTCAGCAGCTCGAGCATAAAAGCCAAGGTGGTGGACAGTGGCAATGATCCAGGACTGTGGGTTAGTGGTATGAGAGCAGCGAAGAAAAAGGGAGGCGAGCGAATTGAGGTGAGTAGAGAGGGTAGAGTTGAGAGCAATAACCTGATCATCAGGTTTGGGTACAGAGGAACGGGAGGCGTGGTGAGGTGGACAAAGACAGAGACAAACAGAGACAGACAGAGACAGAAGTAAAAGCTGGAGTCGGTTTGCATGAAGTGCATTTCTCCTTACGCACCTCAAATACTCTCTCTTTTCATCTAGAAGGCATTGGGTAGAGAAATCAACGCTGGAGGTCTTTGCAGAAAGCAAATTTCTCCCTTGTCACCTCATATATTCTCTTTTTTAAGGCCTTGAAGACCTTAAGTAGAGAAATAAAAGCTGGAGAGCGTTTGCATGAAGCAAATTTCCCCTTCTACACCTCAGATATTTTCTTTTCGGGCCTGGAAGCCTTTCGGTAGAGAAATCAAAGATGGAGGTCTTTGCAGGAAACAAATGTCTCCTTTTTCAACTCAAATAAGTTTTCTTTTAAGGCCTTGAAGACCTTAAGAGAGGAATAAAAGATGGGAATGATTTGCATGAAGCAAATTCCCCCTTCCACACCTCAAATATTCTCTTTAAGGGCCTTGAAGACCTTCAATAGAGACGTAAGAGTTGGAGTCGGTTTGCATGAAGCAGATTTCTCCTTATGCACCTCAAATACTCTCTCTTTTGATCTAGAAGGCATTAGGTAGAGGAATCAACGCTGGAGGTTTTTGCAGGAAGAAAATCTCTCCCTTGTCACCTCATATATTCTCTTTTTTAAGGCCTTGAAGACCTTAAGTAGAGAAATAAAAGCTGGAGAGGGTTTGCATGAAGCAAATTTCGCCTTCTACACCTCAGATATTTTCTTTTCGGGCCTGGAAGCCTTTCGGTAGAGAAATCAAAGATGGAGGCCTTTGCAGGAAGCAAATGTCTCTTTTTTCAACTCAAATAAGTTTTCTTTTAAGGCCTTGAAGACCTTAAGAGAGGAATAAAAGCTGGGAATGATTTGCATGAAGCACATTCCCCCTTCCACATCTCAGATATTCTCTTTTAGGGCCTTGAAGACCTTCAGTAGAGACGTAAGAGCTGGAGTTGGTTTGCATGAAACAGATCTCTCCTTATGCTATTCATATATTCTCTCTGTTAGCCTTGAAGACCTTCAGAAGAGAAATCTAAACTGCAAGTCTTTCAATAAAGCACATTTCTCCTTTTTTATCCCAAATATCCTCTTTTCAGGTCTTGAAGACTTAGTTAGACAAATGAAAGTAGGAGATGGATTTGCATGAAACCAATTTCTCCCGTTTCATTTCTACTATTATCTTTGTTGGCCTTGAAGACCTCAGATGGAGAAATAAAAGCTGGAGATGGTTTGCATGAAGCAAACGTCTCCTTTTGAAAGTCAAATAGTCTCTATTTGTTCTCAGTGAAAAAGCCTGGAAGGCCTGAAGTGGAGTAATGAACAGGAGATGTATCTACCACATGAAGCACATTTCTCCCTTTTCACCTAAATCATTCTCTTGTAAGACCCTGAAGGCCTTAAAGGAATTAAATCTCGAGATTGTTCGCATGAAGCAAATGGATCATATTTCACCTGTAACATTTCCTTCGTAGGCCTTGAAGACCCAAAGTGGACATATAAGCAGGACAGTTTTTGCATGAAGTAAAATTCCCCTTTTCTTTAAATGCCATGTCACATTTTTTCAGGCCTTTAAAAACTTAGTGAGAAAAATGAAAGCAGGAAATGATTTGTGTAAAGCAAATTTCTCCTTTCTCCCTAGAGAGATTCTCTTTTGAGGCTGTGAAGACCTTGGAAAAGCATAAGTTGAAGATTGTTTTAATGAAACAAAGCTTCTCTTTTTTCACTTCAAATACCCTCTTTTGTAGGCCTCGAAATCCTCAGGCAGAGAAAGCAAAGTCTAGATTGTTTACATGCAGAAGGCTTCTCCCTTTCCGCCTCAAATATTCTTTCATTCTCAATTACAAGACCTTGAAGGCCTGAGGTGGAGAAAGTACCAGAGGATGCGTGTGCAGGGAAACATATTTCTTCTTTGGCACAACATGTACTCTCTTTTGAGGTCTTGAAGACCTTGGATGGAAAAAAAGGGGGAGAGTTTTTGTTTGAAACAAAATTCTCCTTTTCAAATCCAAATATTGTATTTTTCGGGCCTTGAAAACATTAGGTATAGAATCTGTAGCAGGAGAGTTTCCTCTTAAAGCAAATTTCCTCTTTTACATCTCAAATGTTCTCCTTTGTGGCCCTGAAGACCATCTTAGCTAAGGAAAACAAATTGGAGATTCTTTACGTGAAGGAAATTTATCCTTTGGCACCACCAATAAGAATGTGAACCCCAGTTGGAACAACCTGATTACGCTGCATCTACCCGAGCGCTTAGAACAATGCTTGACACATAGTGAGTGCTTAATAAATGTGATTATCATTGTTATTTCTATTATTAGTTTGTGAAGGGCTAAGGGGTTCTGAGAATGGGGTGATGGGAAGGAATCACTGATACTGGCTGGGTGGACACGATGGAAAAATCCCTGGTTTCAGAAGAAACAGGTTGTAGCCTAAGGTTCATCCTCTTCTATCTCAGAGCTGAAACACTGTACCAAACTGGAGATGAGAAGGTCATTGCATTCTCTCCTCTGAATGGCCCTGTCCCCTTTCAAAATATCTCAGTGATAGAAAATGGAGAAATAATCTGTCAGCCCACATTTCCTCCTCCCCGCCTCCAGTCCATCAGAGCACAGCTTTTCCAGTCTTCAAAACCCCTATGTCTTCCCACCACTTCCAGGATGCCTCCCACGATTCACTTTTCTTCTCCCTAAATCATCTTCTCCCAAGTACCAATCAGCATCTTAGGCCACCTCTCCATTTTCGCACTCACACCCACCATTGTAGTTTTGTATATAGTGACTTTTATAAAATGCAATCTTTAAGCACATACTCATCTATTTAACGTTATTTCCATTCTCTTCTCTGTACTCCCATGACTTAATTCTGTGTCTATCTCCCCTTGTAGATTGTAAGCTCTTGGAAAGCAGGGATGGTGCTTATTTTGATCTCTCTGAAGCGTTCGCTACAGTACTTTACAAACAGGATGCATTCAACAGATATCATTAATTGATGGATGGATGGATTAGTAGATGGATGCGTGGATGGATTGTTGGATGGATAGATGGATGGAAGGGTGGGTGGGTAGGTGGATGGATAGACGGATGGATGGATGGGTGGAATGTCTGCTGTGTAACCTTAGGAAAAGTACTTCACCTCTCTGTGCCTCAGTTATCTCATCTGTACAATGGGAACTGAGACTGTGAGCACCATGTGGTATAGGGACTGTGTGAAAGCTGATTAGCCTGTATCTGCCCAAGCACTTAGTACTCTGCCTGGCACAGAATAAGAGCTTAACAAATACCACTATTATTATTATTATCATTATGGATGAATGTAAGAGTGCGTGGATTGAAGGATGGATACATGGACAGATGGATGGATAAACAGATGGATGAACAGACAGATGGACGGATGGATGGTCGGATGGATGGATAGATGGATGGATGAACGAATGGATTCGAAGCAAATATTTGATCAAATTCATTCATACATTCATATTTATTGAGCTCTTACTGTGTGCATAGCACTGAACTAAGCGCTTGGAAAGTACAATTCCAATAAAGATAATCCTTGCCCACAACGGGCTCACAATCTCGAAGTGGGAGACTGTAAGCTCGTTGTTGGGTAGGGACCATCTCTATATGTTGCCGACTTGTACTTCCCAAGAGCTTCATACAGTTCTCTGCACAAAGTAAGTGCTCAATAAATACGATTGAAAGAATGATGAATGAAAGACATTCATCAAAACAAGTAAACAGGCATTCAAATGTGGGGAACAGTTCCACGACGGCGCCCTTGTCACCCTCCAATTTTCTGATTTTCATAACCACCAAGAGTGATGTTAAATCTCATAGAATTACTGTTATTATCATTAGTAGTATCAACATTATAATTATTGAATTTATTAATAATTATTTGCAAAAGACTGTCAATTTCTGGAATTGAAACAAACTAATCAGATGGGACAGGTTTCCTGACTCACAGGGGATCAGATTGTAAGAGAAAAAGAGCATATATTGAATCCCGATTATACAGAGAGACCCAAAGAGGTTACATTGATGGACCATGGCCGTTCAGCTGGACGGTGGCAGACCCGGGCAGACATTTCAACTCTTATGACTCCCAGCCACATGCTCATTCCACTAAGCCATGGTGCCGCCCAAACAATCACTTGTCATTTAGTCATTCAATCATTCAATAATATTTGTTGAGTGTTTACTGTGTGCACAGAACTGTATTAAGCGCTTGGAGAGTACAATTCAGAATAGAGACAATCCCTGCCCACACTGGGCTTACAGTCACACACGGCTTATAAACATCTGTCCCAGACATTGACAAATCCTCAGATGCTAGTCTTTCTCTTTGGACAGCTCTTTATATGGATACCCCCACGGCCAAAACCTTGATAGTCAGCAAAGGGAAACATACATTTTGTCCCGTAGAGGAGGGAGGAGGAATCTCCCCTTTAGGACTCTCCCCAGGGCGGCCTTCATGTCCCTGTTCATCAGGCTGTAGATGAGGGGATTCAGAGCGGCGGGAACCACGGTGTAGAACACAGACACCAGCAGGTCCAGAGCGCAGGGGGAGTCTGACACGGGCTTGAGATGGTCAACCATGCCAATCGAGAGGAAGACAGTGATGACGGCGAGTTGAGGCAGGCAGGTGAAGAAGGCTTTGGCCCGGCTCTCGGAGGCCGGCATCTTCAGCACTGCATAGAAAACGCGCACATAGGAGATAATGATAAAGACGAAGCAGACAACACCTAAGGCTACCCCACCGGTGACGCTCACATGGATGGCGACGTGGTCCTTGGAGCAGGAGAACTTCAGCACGGAGGGGACATCACAGAAGAACTCCTGGACAATGTTAGACCCACAGAAGCTCTGGGAAAAAGAAAAAGCTGCAATCGAGACCCCATACTAGACCCGGCTGAGCCAGGAGGCAGCCATCATCTTTACACAGGCCGCGTTGTTCATGATGAGCTCATGGCGCAGGGGGAGGCAGATGGCAGCGTAGCGATCGTAGGACATAGCCGTGAGGATGACCAGCACTGAAGCAGCAAAGAGAAACACCAAAAAGATCTGGGCGGCACAGCTCAGGAGGGAGACGGACCTACAATCAGTCAGGGAGATGACGACAGACTTGGGAACGGTGACAGGCATGTAGCAGAGGTCGATGACGGACAGGTGCCTTAGGAAGAAGTACATGGAGGTATGGAGGCACCGGTCGAGGGCGGTGACGGCGACGATTAGGAGATTCCCCATCAGGGCCTCCAGATAGACCAGGAGGAATAGCGTGGCATAGACAAGCTGCAGCTCCTGGACCTCCGTGAATCCCAGCAGGAGGAATTCCCTCGCTGTGGAGACGTTGGACATTCTTGGGAGGCAACACTGACTTTCTGCAGTGGATCATTAGAGTCATTTTATGGCATAGGTGAAGGAATTGACAGAACACCTCCTTGTGAACATCTATGGAGAGGAGACAATTATTGAATTCAAAATGATCTTTGAGCTCACCGTGGAATTATTGAACATTTCTGGGAAATGATGTCGACTCCCTGCACAGGAAGAGGAAAGACTTCAATTTAGAGCCACTGATGTTACGGGTGAAGGAATAAGACTAAGTCAATAAATTCTATTTACTGAGTACCTACAGAGTCACGGTATTAGTACATATGAGCACTGTCCCCAAAGAACTTCCATTCTATTAGAAGCACCAAGCTTTGAACTGTGTATAAACAGGCTGCTATTGGGAACAACCCAGTCCTCAAAGTCAGAGGACCTGGCTTACCACTTGCTGGCTGCATAGCGATGGGAATGTGACAATTTCTCTACACCTCAGGTTTCTCAAAAGTAAAATGAGGATTTGATACCTGTTTTCCCTCCTACTTAGTCTGTGAATCCCTTGTGGGACACAGACTGTGTTCTACTACATTGTCCTGAATCTCCCCCAGCACTTAATTGCTTGGAACGTAGTAAGCGTTTAATAAATACCAAGAGTATTATTTTTGATTAGGGAGACTGAAACTAAAATGAATAGTGGATAGGAGAGGTCAGAAAACATAAAGATATGTACATGACTATTGTGAAACTCTTTCAGTGGTTAAACGAGAAGTGCCTTTATATATAAAATCATCCATTTGGTGGAGAGAGAACGAGCCTGGTAGACAGAAGGACCTGGATTTTAATCTTGTCTCTTCTTCTTGTCTCCTGCATGACCTGGGGCCAATCACTTATCTTCTCTATGCCTCAGTTACCTCGTCTTTAAATTGGGGATTACAACAGTGAGCATCCTCTGGGGCACGTACTATACCCAAACTCATTAGCTTGTATCCGCCCCAGTGCTTGTATACTACCTGGAATATAATAGGCCCTTAGCGATACCACAAAGCAAACAACAAAAATGAAACCTACATATACACCAAACTGATTCCATTTGATCACATATCTGCATTCACACTTGTAGTCACACAATCACAAGCATGCCACCAGTCTACATGTTTTGTTTTGTTGTCTGTCTCCCTCTTCTAGACTGTAAGCCCGTTGTGGGGTTGGGACATCCTCTATATTTTGCCTACTTGTACTTCTGCACACAGTAAGTGTTAAATAAATACGGTTGAATGAATAAATGAATTCATCTAGAAATTTCCTAAAGCAACGCTCAGCCTACATCGCTCCTCTCCTCAACCTCCTCTAATGACAAGTTTGGTCTTTTCACAAGCAACAGAAACTCACAATCGGTTTGAAAGCTCTCAACTCTATGACTGCAATTTACCCCCTTTCCATTGTTCAACTCGTCTTCTCAGCTCTCAAAGCAACTTTTTAGTTACTCATGATCGACTCTCCCTTTCCATCCAAGCCTGTACCTCTGTCCCTTATCCACTCAAAATCAGAGACAGCACAGTTCTTTCCGAATTCTGAGCAATGCTAAGATCTCCCCACCTATAACCAGCTTCCCCAATTCATTTTCCGGCTCTCTAAACCTACTTTACCTAACTCAACCGCGAATCAACTCTTTCCCATCCTCAATTAGTGGAAAAAGCGCGAGCCCAGGAGTTTTCTTCTTGACTGTGAACTCCTTGAGGGCAGCATATACATCTACCAGATCTGTTCTACTGTACTCTCCCAGGCAGGGCTTGAAGGGACTCAGAGGACTTTGGTGCTAATCCTTCCTCTGTCTGTTCGCTGCTTGGGGACCTTGGTCAAGTCGCTTAAATTCTCTGGGCCTCAGTTTCCTCATCTGTAAAATGGCATGCAATAATTGCATATTCATCTTTCCATTCTTCCTTTCCTTCTAGAAGGGGCAGGGAGTGTGTCTGTTATGGTGTTCTAAAGTGGATAGAGCACGGTCTTGGGAGTCAGAAGGAGTCAGAAGGACCTAGGTTCTAATTCCGGCTCTGCCTCATGTCTTCTGTGTGACCATGGGCAAGTCATTTAACTTCACTGAGCCTCAGTTTCCTTATCTGTAAAATGAGGGCTAAGACTGTGAGCCCCATGTGGAACTGCATCCTGCATCCAACCTGCTTAACTTGTATCTACCCCAACGCTTAGGACAGCGTTTGGGACAGAGTAAGAACTTAACATGTACTGCTTTTATTATTATTATTGTTCTCCCAAGGGCTTAGTGCACACACTAAGCACTCGATAAATATGAATCAGTATTAATTGACTGATAGTAAATTACATTGTCTCAACCTAGCCCGGTAGACTGGAAAGTTCTTAAGGGCAGGGATTACAACTTTTCCCACTATTTGACTCCTTCCAACATTTGGGAATAACTTTTACAAGGAGAAATTTCTGATAGTAATGGTGGCGGTCCAAAGCTGGTCACACTCTCTCAGCCCTACTTATCAGTTACCCTCTGCAAGGGATTCTGGGATCCACTGAAGGCCGAAGTGACTGTCCGTGACATTGTGCTGGAGCATCGTAGCCCGGTGGGTGGCTGGCATGGCAGCGAGATTTGAGGAGGAAGGAGGAGATATGGGTGATGGCAGGTGGTTACTGAACTGGAAAACACCATTCCTCCTACCTCCCTTGCTAGTGACTGTGGTCTTTTTCCGGACCACAACTTCGGCCCCAGACTGGTTCCATCTCTTCCATCCTCATCCTCATTCACCCCGCCCTTCCATCCCAATCATTCTGCAGGGCTGGGCTAGTCCCCTCTTTCCCCTCAGACTCCTGGGTTTAGTCAGCCAGGAAGGAGTCAGAGACCCTGAAAAGCTCTGCAGACAAGGCCCCGTCCTTGTGGATAAAGCAGGAGCTGCTCCGAGGGGAAACCCTAGAGGATGGCTCGGGGCCCTGCCCAGGGACCTCGTGGCCTGGACAAGCTACGCACGCTCTGATCACGTGGATTTTGAGGCTGCTGGGAGACAAGGGCCCGGTCGCTGCAGCATCACTGATGGTGACGCCCCTCGGAGTTCCCATGGAAACAGCGGCATCCGCATCAGGCACTATACTAAGTACTGGAGTAGATAATATCCTATCAGATTGGATAGAGTCCACGTTCCCCGTTGGGCTCACATCTCACACCCCGTTTCACAGATAAGGAAACCGAGGCATGGAGAATTTAGTCGACCCTGCCCAACGCCAAACAGTAGATATGTGGTGGAACCGGGATCATAACCAATGTCCATTTGAATTCCAAGCCCACGCTCTACCCAGTAGGCAACGCTGCTTCTTCTGATTTGTCCTGATTGCAAATCCGTTTAAGTGCTGTTCATACTGACTATATAAACTGTACTCTTGAATCAAGCGTTCTTCCTCTTTTTCATCTTTCCCTTCTCTCCTTCCTCCTCTACGTAATTTACTCTGTGTCTATCTCCCCCATTAGATCATAATCTCCTGGCGAGCAGGAACAATGCAATTTTATCTCTTTTCACCTCTCCTGAGAGCTTCTTTGCATTCAAGATAGGGTCAATAAATACCATTGATAATAATAATAGTAATAATGATGATCTTCGTTAAGCGCTTAACTCTGTGCCAATCACTGCCCTAAGTGCTGGAGTAGATACAGGGTAATCAGGTTGGACACAGTCCCTGTCCCATATGAGCCCTCACAGTGTCAATCCCCATTTTACAGATGAGGGAACCAAGGCACAGAGAACTGAAGTGAAGTGTCCCAGGTCACAAGGCAGACAATTAGCTGAACTGAGACTGGAACCCGCGACCTCTGACTCCCAAGCCTGTGCTCTGGATGGATGGACAGAAGGATGGATGGATAGATGAATGGTTGGAAGAATGTATGGATGGAAAGAAGAAAAAATGGATTGATGAGCGAGGATGGATTTGACAAGACAGATGGAGCTGCAGTCATCCTTTCTTCCCTTCTCCCACATCTCTGCACATTTTCCAACTTTCATACCCACACCCAGAGTCATGGTAGGGAGCATAGGTAACACTGTATTTTCATAGGCACTGCTAATAATCATATCATTATTGTTTTTATTAAGGGGTTTTGTGCCTAAATTGTTCCGCTTGGTGGAGTAGAAACAAATCAATCGGTACAGACACAATTCCTGGGCCAAAGGTGCTCAAAGTGTAAGAGGAAGAGAGAGCTTAGGAATATTAAGTCACTGCCCCAAGTTCACACAGCAGGCCAGTAGCAGAGCTGGCATCAGAACTCAATCTCAATCAATCATTTATATTTATTGAGCACTTACTCTGGGCCCAGCACTGTACTAAGCACTTGGATAATTTCAATATAACAGAGTTGGTAGACATGTTCCCTGCCCACAATGACCTTAAAGTCTAGAGCGATTCCTATTCCTTTAGGCCACGATAATTTTTTAAATTATGGCATTTGTTAAGCATTTGCTATGTACCAAGCACTGTTCTAATCAGAGTGGATTAGATACAAGGTAATCAGGTTATCCCATGTGGGGTTCACAGTCATAATCACCATTTTACAGTTGATGTAACTGAGGCACAGATAAGTGTCTTGCTCAAGGTCACACAAAAGACAAGTGGCTGAGCAGGGATTAGAACCGCCCCCAAACTGGATTTACTCTACTAAACACTTGGGAGAGTTCAGTTTACCAGAGTTGTTAAACCCATTCCCTGCCCACAGTGAGTTTACAGTCTACAGGGACTCCCCTTCCTTTAGGCCATGATTCCTCCCAGAAACTGGATTGTCCATCCTACTTAAATCTTGGCCGCCTCCCTCCCAGGTTCGACAATTCATCAACGTCCAGCGCTTTCTATGAACCCAGTAGCACAGCTAAGTATCTGGCTCGGTCCAAGAACAATTCCTTGGCTAAGTGGTTATGTCCGATTATTTGCACAAGGAAGGAGACATTTTGTCCCACAGCAGAGGCCGGCTGAGTGACTCTTTTAGGATTCTGCCCATGGGGAGCTTCATGTCCTGGTTCCTGAAGCTGTAGATAAGGGGGTTCAGAGCAAGGGGTATCGCTGTGTAGAAAAAGGAAAGCAGCAGGTCCACAATCATGGAGGAGCCTGAGGGCGGCTTGATGTAGACAAATGCACCCTTGTTGGTCAGGGATTTGTGGATGGATTTGGGGATGGTGAGGTAGATGTAGCAGAGGTCGAGGACGGACAGGTTTCTGAGGAAGACATACATGGGGATGTGAAGGCGCCGGTCGAGGGTGGTGATCGCGACGATGAGGAGATTCTCTGTCAGGGCCACAAGGTAGAACAGGAAGGAACAATGCGGCCTGACAAACCTGCAGCTCCCGGACCTCCGAGAATCCTAGCAGGAGGAATTCTGTCTTCACGGTGACATCGGTCAATTTCCAGGAATTGACGTTGACTGACTAAGGACATTTAGAAAAGATAAGGATGAGAATAATATTCCAGAGAAAGGTGCACAGGAGAGGAACAAATCTTTTTGTTGGAGGGAATCTCTGGGGTTTTGGGGGGAACTTTTCACGCTCACTATGTTCCAGACTCTGACTAAACACTAGTCAGGTTGTTCATCTCCTCCAATCAACCTGTCTTTGTTCAGGACGGCACTGAAACCATTCCTGACTCCTAGAAGTCTATTCCATTTACAAACATCTGCAAGGATTGTGGTCACATAATTCTATATAATTGGAGTAGCAGCGCAGCCTAGTGGAAATGGGATGGTCCTGGGAGTCTAGGGAACCTTGGTCTTAATCACGACTCTGCCACGTACCTACTGTTCGACCTCGGGAAAGTCACTTAACTTTTCTGTTCCTCGCTTTCCTTATCTGTAAAATGGGGTTTAAGACGGTGAGTCCCACGAGGGACAGGGACAATGTCCAGTATGATTATTTCACATCTATTTCAGCACTGAGTATGGTGTTGGCACGTGGTAAGCACTTAGGAAATACCACAAGTATAATTATTAAGAAAGAGCAGGAAAATTCCTGTTAAATCCTGGGCTTATATTGAAATTTCCCTT
This sequence comes from Tachyglossus aculeatus, assembly GCF_015852505.1. Taxonomy (NCBI): domain Eukaryota; kingdom Metazoa; phylum Chordata; class Mammalia; order Monotremata; family Tachyglossidae; genus Tachyglossus; species Tachyglossus aculeatus. Next base: position 7,447,177 of record NW_024044829.1, on the reverse strand, counting down.
CCCTGCGCTTCAGCTTCCCTTGCTCCTCTCCAGACTCACTGGGCCTGTCCTGGGCTGGGGAGTATCTACCACTGTTCAGAGAGAGCCTCACTCCATCTCGTCGAACCTGGACGATTGTGGGGGTTACAGAAAGGTCTGGGTGAGGGGAGGGGGCTGTCAGGATCCTCCCTCCCCCTTTCGGTTCTCTGGATGGCTGCGCCGTCCCCTTAGACAATGGCCAAGTTATTTCCTGGGGGATTCCCCATGGGAGGACGGGCCCGGAGCTTGGCTGAGGCAGTTCACTGTCCGATAATCCAGAAGTCCGGGATCCTGGGCACCCTGTGGTCTCAGCCCTTAAAACCTAAATAACTGCCCAGTCCCACGTGGTTCCCACTCTGGGACTCCTTCTTAGAACAACAATAATCATCATTCCGTGTTTATGATTAATAATTGGTCTCTGTTTCAACTCTGGAGATTGGAGATGTATCATGCCAAGACCGTGGACCATCCTTCAATCAGCTCTCTCTCTCTTACCTACCCATTCTCTTCTCCCACTACAACCCAGCTCACACTCTCCAATTCCCCCAGACTTTCTTGCTGTGTCTCGTTCTTAACCTCCCTGCCTACATCCCTTGGATTGTACCCTTCTGCCTTCCTGGTGTGGCCTCCCTCCTTCAACCCTGCCAAGCCACATCTCTCCCCATTTTCAAATCCACCTTGGAAGCCCAACCCATCCAGGAGGATTTTCCAATGAAATTTCATTTTCCCATTTGTCATTTTAGAACTCGGGCATTCACAAGCACCTGTAAAACTTTAGTAAAGTGTAAGCTCTTTATTTGGAAATAATATATCTTGCCCTTCTGTTGTACTTCAATTTGGTTGAATGAATACTTAGATATTGAAGTACGTAAAACAATGTCCTTTCCTTTCCTTCCAAAAGCTACCACATTAATCCAATCACTTATTTTGCCCCACCTTGATTACTGCACCAGCCTCCTTGCTGACCTCCCTATCTCCTTTCTTTCTCCATTCCAGTCCATACTTCACTCTGCTGCCCGGATCATTTTACTACAAAAAGATTCAGGCCATGTTTCCCCACTCCTCAGGAACCTCCAGGGGTTTTCGATCCACCTGCACATCAAGCAGAAACTCCTTATCATTAGTTTTAAAGCACTCAATCAGCTTGCCCCCTCCTACTTCACCTCACTGTCGTAACCCAGCCTTCACACCTCACTCCTCCCGTTCTAACTTAATTACTGTACCACGAGTTAGTCTATCTCACTGCCTATCCGTCACCCACATCCTGTATCTGAACTAGAGTGCCCTTCGTCTTCATATCCAATAGATGGTCACTCTCCCCACTTTCAAAGCCTAATTGAAGGTACAGCTCCTCCAAAATGCCTTCCCTGAATAAGCCCTGATTTCCTATTCTCCCACTCCCTTCTTTGCCATCCTGATTTGCTCCCTTCTTTCATCCAGCCCCATAGCACCCATATCCAGTATTTAATATCATTAACGTCTGTCTCCCCTCTAGCCTGTAAGCTCGCTGTGGACAGGGAATGCATCTTTTATATTGCATTATTGTACTCTCCTAAGCACCTAGTACAGTGCTCTGCACACAATAAGCACTCAATAAATACAATTGTCTGACTAACTGATTATCTTGTATCTACTCTAGCATTTAGTACGATGCCTGGCACATACTAAGCACTTAACAAATTCCAAAAATAGGAAGACATGCACATTCTGGCCTCAGGAGTTTCACAGTTTAGTGAAGAGAATAGACACCAGTGATTCTGATCAGAGAACGTAAGGATTTCACAGGGAGGGATACCAAAGCCAGAATGAAGTAGATCCATTACTAACTGAATATACAATTGGTAATCTATTTATAGGTAAGAATTGGGAGTGTAAAAGCATACATTCGGATGAAGGGTAACTGTTGATCTGATACGGTTGAACTGTTGTGAGTTGCTTGGGGCATACTTCCCGGAATTGGGGAAATGGCAACTGTGTCTCCTGGGTCTTGGTACCCTCTTCTATACCCCCTGTCTCTGTCTCCCCTCACCCCACCTCATCAAATAATCAGTCAATCAATCCGTGGTTTTTATTGTGCGATTATTGTGTGCAGAGCACTGTATTAAGTACCTGGGATTGTACAGTAATATAGAGCTTGTAGACAGGTTTAGGTATTCTGTCCACAATGAGCTTAAAGGCTAGAGGGGGATAGCTACATTAATCAATCAATCACTCAGTCAATCAATGGTATTTAATGAGCACTTTCCATGTACAGAGCACTGTACTAGGCGCTTGGGAGAATACAATATACTGAGTTGTCAGACACATTCCCTGCCCACAATAAGCTTACAACCTAGAGGAGGATACAGATATTAATCAATCAGATAATTTACCAGTGGTGTTTATTGAGCACTTAGTCTGTGTGGAGCACTGCCCAAAGCAATCGATCAATCAGTGGTATTTATTGAGTGCTTGCTATGTACAGAGCACTGTAGTAAGCACTTGCGAGAGTAGAATATAACTGAGTTGGTAGACATCACCTGCCCACAATGAGCTTACAAGTCCAGAGAAGCAGCGTGGCTCAGTGGAAAGCACGGGCTTAGGAGTGAGAGGTCATGAATTCAAATCCCGGCTCCTCTGCTTGTCAGCTGTGTGACTTTGAGCAAGTCACTTAACTTCTCTGTGCCTCAGTTACCTCATCTACAAAACGGGGATCAATATTGTGAGCCCCACATGGGACAATCTGATCACCTTATATCCTCCCCAGCGCTTAGAACAATGCTTTGCATATAGTAAGCGCTTAACAAATGCCAAAGTTATTATTATATTATTAGAGCAGTATGCTTAAAAGTCTAAAGAAGGATAGAGATATTAATCAATCAATCAGACAATCAGTCAATGGTATTTATTGAGCACTTACTCTGCGTGGAGCATTGTCTAAAGCAATAGATCAAGCAGTGGCATTTATTGAGGGCTTAGTATGTGCAGAGCATGGTACTAGGTGCTTGGAAGAGTACAATTCAACAAAGGTGGTAGACATGTTCCCTGCCCACAGGAAGCTTACAATCTACAGGGTTACCTTACATTTCTCCCATGCAAGATCAAGGAAAGATGTCTAAATCCTGAAGATGAGGAAGGGCCTTCTCAGCCACAGCAGCACACCTAGGAAAACCTTCCCTGTCAGGACTCTGTCTTTAGACCCGAAGGATGGTTGTAAATCTGGACAAATCCTTGGACAATCCCTCTGACAACGGCTGAGGTCATTGGCATGTAGAAACACACATTTTAACCCAGAGAGGGATCTGGTAGACTTTAGGAGCCTCACCAGGGCAGATTTCACATCTTTATTCTTCAGTCTGTAGATGAGGAGTTTGAAGGCGGGGGGCACCACGACGCAGGTAGAACGCGAACGCCAGCAGGTGCCGTGTCGAGGGGGAGTCCGAGGGTGGTTTGAGGTTAACGAAAATCCCGGTAGAAAAAAAAATCAATGACAACAGTGAGGTGAGGTAAGCAGTTGGAGTATGCTTTGGTCCGGCCCTCAGTGGCCGTCATTCTCAGCACGGCCCAAAAAATGCAGATGTATGAGGTGACGATGGGCACGAAGCGGACGACGGCTAATTCCACCACTGTGATCATGTTCAAGTCCGTGGCAACCTGGTCCTCAGAGCAGGAGATCATCAGCAGAGCAGGGACGTCACAGTAGATCTAGGGGACAAAGTTGGACCTGCAGAAGGAGATGGAGAAGGTCGAAGCTGAAAGCAAGACCCCAATCAGTCCTCCACTGAGCCATGAAGCGGGGGCCATCTCCCCAGAGACCCCTCGGTCCATGATGACGTTGTGGCGCAGGGAGAGGCAGATGGCTACATAGCGGTCGTAGGACATCTCCGTGAGAATGAAATACTCAGAACCCAGAAATAAGATCCACAGAAAGAACTGAGCGATGCAGTCTAGGAAGGAGATGGAGTTATTATTGCTTAGGGAGTTGTGGATGGACTTGGGGAGGATGACAGAGTTGAGGCAGAGGTCGAGGCCAGATGAGGAAGAAGAACATGGGGTTGTGGAGGGACCGGTCGAGGGCGGTGATGGAGGCGATGAGGAGATTCCCCGTCAGGGCCGCTAGGAGAAACAGCGCAGTGTGGACCAGCTACAGCTCCCGAACTTCCAAGAATCCCAGCAGCAGGAATTCTGTCTTCACAGTGACAGTGGTCATGTTATGGAAATTGACATTTAGAATAGGGAAGTAGATTCAAATAGGGACGAGAATAACAATTCAGAGAAAAGTTCACAAAAGGGGAGAAACTCTTTGGGTTGGAGGGAAATCTCAAATTTTGGGGGGGGTTATGGTATTTGGTAAGTTCTTACTACGTACCAAGCACTGTATTAAGTGCTAGGATAGCTACAAGCTAATCACGGTGTTCATCTCTCTCAGTTTACCTGCCTCTGTTCAGGCCAGTACAGAAACTATGCCTAACTCCTTGGTGTCTAGTCCATTTGCAAATAGCTGCAAGGATTGTAGTCACTTAATTCCACATCATTTGAGAAGCAGCGCAGAACAGTGGAAAGAGCTCGGGCCTGGGAATCAGAAGACCTGGCTTTTAATCCCCGCACTGTCATTTACCTGCTGTGTGAACTTGGGCAAGTCACTTCACTTCTATGGGCCTCAGTTCCCACATTTGCAAAATGAGGATTCAGTACCAGTTATCCTTCCTATTTAGACTGAGGTCCATGAGGGACACGATTAACTTGGTTCTACCAGATTGTCTTGAATCTCGCCCAAAACTTAATACTTTGCTTAGAACGTAGTATACACTTAATGCTTATCAAGAGTATTATTGATAAGTACTGAATAGCAGATAGGAGAGGTCAGAGAACATGAAGATATGAACATGACTGTTGTGAATTTTTTTTCGGTGGTTTTGTAGTCAAACAAGAAGTGCCTGTGTACCTACGTTCATCCATTTAGTAGAGATAATGGGCCTGGTAGACAGAAGGACCTGGATTCTAATCCCGTCTCCGCCCTTTGTCCGCTGTATGACCTGGGGCCAGTACTTACCTTCTCTGTGCCTCAGTTACCTCGTCTGTAAATTGGGGATTATGAGTGAAATCACCATGTGGGGCATAGACTGTGTCCAACCTGATTAGCTTGTATCCACCCCAGTGCTTAGTACACTTTCTGGCACATATTAAGCATGTAACAATACCATAAAACAAACAAACAAACAACAAAAACGAAAAAGCCAAGTCAAATTGATTCCATTTGCTCACATATCTGCATTCACACTTGTACACACACAAATCCAAGCATACCTCATCACTCATCTAGTCCTTTCCTAAAGCATCGCTCAGCGTACATCTCTACTCTCCTCAACCTCCTGTCAAGACAAGTTGTATCTTTTCACAAGGAACAGAAACTCACAATCGGCTTGAAGGCTCTCAGCCTATGACTGCATTTCACCTCCTTTCCACCGTTCAACTTGTCTTCTCAGTTCTCACAGCAACTTTCTAGTTGTTACTTACTATCGACTCTCCCATTTCCATCCTAGCCTGGAAAGCCCTCTCGTACCCTCTCAAAATCAGAGAGAGCACAGTTCATTCCGAATTCTGAGTACTGCTAACCACCCTCTCCAACTAGCTACCCCGATTCATTTCCCAGCCCTCTAAACCCACTTTACCTAGCTCAAGTGCAAATCAACTCATTTCCATCCTCATTTAGTGGAAAAAGCATACGCACATGAATTCTCTTCCTGAATGTGAGCTCCGTGAGGGCACCATACACATTTAGCAGCTCTGTAATATTGTACTCCCCGAAGCATAGCATAGTTGGAGTCAGAAGACTTTGGTTCGCATCCTGCCTCTATCTCTTTGCCTCTGTGGGACCTTGAGCAAGTCTCTTCACTTCTCTGGGCTCCAGTTTCCTCATCTGTAAAATGGTATGCAATCACTTCATATTCATCTTTCCATTCTTTTTTCCTTCTAGTAGGGGCACGGAATGTGTCTGTTATGGTGTTATAAAGTGGATAGAGCACGAGCTTGGGAGTCAGAAGAAGTCAGAAGGAGCTGGGTTCTAATTCCATCTCCCCCTCATTTCTGTTGTGTGACCATGGGTAAGTCAACTTCTTTGAGCCTCAGTTACCGCATCTGTAGAATGGGGGTTAAGACTGTGAGCTCCATGTGGAACAAGGACTGTATCCAACTTGCTTTACTTGTATCTACCCCAGCACTTAAGACAGTGCTTGGGACAGAGTAAGAGCTTAACAAATACTACTAATATTATTATTACTCTCCAAGTGCTTAGTGCACACAATCAGTGCTCAATCAATATGATTCAGGATTAATTGATTGATAGTAAATTAGACTGTGTCAACTTAGCCCAATAGGCTGGAAAGCCCATGAGGACAGGGGTTTCAACCTTTCCCACTACTTGTCTTATCCCAACATTTGGGAAGAACTCCTACAGGAAGGAATTGTTGATAGTGCCAGTGGTGGTCTACAGCTGGTCACACTCTCTCAGCCCGTAGTGTCATTTAACCTCTGCGAGGGATTCTGGGATGCGATGAAGGCCAAAGTGACTGTTCACAGTACTGACACCGTATTGGAGCACCGTAGCCCGGAGGCTAATTGGCATGGTAGCAAGGTTTGAGTTGGAAGGAGGAGACGTATGTGATTGTTGGAGGTTACGGAACTGGAAAACACTTCCGCTCCAGCTAGCACCCCTGCACTGCTGTGGGCCGCAGCCTTGGTCCGAACCCCAACTTGGGCCCCAGTGTGGCTCCATCACTTCCATCCTCATCCTTGTCCCCTACTGCCCCTCCGTCCCACTCACCCCCGGTCACTCTCACTGGGGCTGAGGGTCGTTGACCTCTGCAGGGCTGGGCTGGTCCCCTCTTTCACCTCAGACTTCTGGGTTCGGTCATTCAGGAAGGAACATAGAGTGCTCCTCGGTCCCTCTCCCCCCTCCCTCAGACTTCGAGAAGCTCTCCAGATGGGGCCCTGTCCCGGTATATCAGGCAGAAGCTGCTCTGAGGGGAATGCCTGGAGGATGGCTCAGGGCCCCGCCAAGGGAACGCGTGGCCTGGACAAGCCACACACCCTCTTGCCACGTGGTTCCTGAGGCTCCTGGGAGCTTCAGCGTGGAAACAGCGGCACCTGCATCCCAGCTTCCCAGCGGCTCGTGTTGTCAAAGAACGTATTTAGCCACTGTGAATGGTTTCACCTTTGTCTAATTCACAACCTAAGACACTTAATCTGTCAGTCAATCTGCCAAATTTATTTTTTTTCATTTGGCCTTTGTGAAGCACTTACTATACATCAGACACTATACTTAGTGCTGGAGCACATACAAGCTTATTAGATTAGACAGATTCCATATCTCCTGTGAGGCTCACATAACAATCCCCATTTCACAGATGAGAAAACTAAGGCACGGAGAGCTGAAGGGACTCTGCCCAAGATCACACAGCAGACATGTGGTGGAACCGAGATTAGAGCCCATATCCATTCGAATCTCAGGCCCTCACTCTACCTGCTAGGTAACGCTGCTTCTTCTGATTTGTCCTAGTTGCAAATCCCTTGAAGCTCTGTTCATACTGACTATATAAACTGTACACTTAAATCAAGAGTTCATCCACTTTCTCATCTTTACCTTCTTTCCTTCTTCCTCTAGACAATTTATTCTGTGTCTCTTTCCCCCATTAGACCATAATCTCCTGGACAGCAGGAACAATGCAATTATATATCTTTTCAACTCTCCTGAGAGCTTACTACAGTGCTTTCCACCCAGGATGTGGTCAAAAAATGTCATTGAAAATGAAAAGAGTAATACTTATGATCTTTCTAAGCACTTACTATGTGCCAAGCACCCTTCTAAGTACTCAGGTAGTTACAAGGTAATCAAGTTGGACACAGTCCACGTGGGGCTCACAATATCAATCCACATTTTGCAGATGAGGTAACTGAGGCAGAGATGTGAAGTGACTTGCCCAAGGTCACACGGCAGACAAGTAGCAGAACGGAGATTACAATTTGCGACCTATGACTACCAAGCCTGGGCTCTGGATGGATGGATGGATGAACAGATGGATGGATAGATGAATGGTTGGAAGGATGGATGGATGGAATAAAGGAAAGATGAACTGATTAGAGAGGATGGAATTGACAAGATAGATGGAGCTGCAGTCATTCTTTCTTCCCTTCTTCCATACCACCTCCCATTTTCCAACTTTCATTCCCACCCCCAGATTCATGTTAAAGAGCATATCATTGTATTTTCATAGTCATTCCTAATAATGTTATCATTATTGTATTTATTAAAAGGTCGTGTGCCTAAATTGTTCCACGTGCTGGAGTAGAAACAAACGAATCAGTTCAGACACAATTACTGTCCCACAGAGGCTCAGAATGTAAGAGTTAGAGAGATCCTAGGGATTTTAAGTCACTGCCCCTAGGTCACAAAGAAAGCCAGCAGAAGGGCTGGCATCAGAACTCGTTTCAATCAATCACATTTATTAAGCATTTACACTGGGCCCAGCACTGTACTAAGCACTTGGATAAGATCAATATACCAGAGTTGGTAGACACAATCCCTGCCACAGTGCTCTTACAGTCTTGAGCGATTCCTTTAGGCCAAGATTAATTTTAAAACAAATTATGGTATTTGTTAAGCACTTGCTATATACCAAGCACTGTTCTAAGCACTGTGGTAGATACAAGGCAATCGGGTTGTCCCAAGTGGGGTTCATAGTCTTAATGCCCATTTTACAGATTAGGTAACTGAGGCATGAAGAAGTAAAGTGGTTTGCCCAAGGTCACACAAAAGACAAGTGGTAGAGGCGGGATTAGAAGGTCCCCAAAACAGAATTTACATGTACTATGCACTTTGGAGTGCTCAGTTTAACAGAGTTGTTAAACACATTCCCTGCCCACAATGGGTTTACTGCCTGAAGGGACTCCCCTTCCTTTAGGCCATGATGCCTCCCGAAAACTAGATAGTCCATCCTACTTCATTCTTATCTGCCTCCCTCCCAGACGTTGACAATTCATCAGCGTCCACCGTTTTCTCTGAACCCTGTAGGACAGCTGCGCATCTGGCTAGGTTCAAGGGCAATTCCTTGGTTAAGTGGTGGTGTGAGATTATTTGCACAAGGAAGGAGGCATTTTGTCCCAGAGTAGAGGCTGGGTGGGTGAACCTTTTAAGATCCTGCTCATGGCGGCCTTCATGTCCCGGTTCCTCAGACTGTAGATAAGGGGGTTTATGGCGGGGGGGGGCACCACCGTGTAGAACACAGATACCAGCAGGTCTCGTACTGAGGGGGAATGTGAAGGTGGCTTCACGTAAGCACAGAAAGAAGTCATTACAAAGAGAGTGATGACAACGAGGTGAGGCAGGCAGGTGGAGAAGACTTTGGCCCGGCCCTCGGCGGCCGGTATCCTCAGTACAGCCCCAAATCAATCAATCAATCAATTGTATTTATTGAGCGCTTATTTACTAGGCGCTTGGGAAGTAAAAGTTGGCAACATATAGAGACAGTTCCTACACAACAGTGGGCTCACAGTCTAAAAGGGGGAGACAGAGAAGTAAACCAAACATATTAACAAAATAAAATAAATAGAATAGATATGTACAAGTAAAATAAATAAATAAATAAATAGAGTAATAAATATGTACAAACATATATACATATGTACAGGTGCTGTGGGGAAGGGAAGGAGGTAAAACTGGGGGATGGAGAAGGGGACGAGGGAGAGAGGAAGGAGGGGGCTCAGTCTGGGAAGGCCTCCTGGAGGAGGTGAGCTCTCAGTAGGGCCTTGAAGGGAGGAAGAGAGCTAGTTTGGCGGATGGGTAGAGGGAGGGCATTCCAGGCCTGGGGGATGACGTGGGCCGGGGGTCGACGGCGGGACAGGTGAGAACGAGGTACGATGAGGAGATTAGCGGCAGAGGAGCGGACGGTGCAGGCTGGGCTGTAGAAGGAGAGAAGGGAGATGAGGTAGGAGGGGGCGAGGTGATGAAGAGCCTTGAGGCCAAGGGTGAGGAGTTTCTGCCTGATGCACAGATTGATTGGTAGCCACTGGAGATTTTTGAGGAGGGGAGTAATATGCCCAGAGTGTTTCTGGACAAACACAATCCGGGGAACAGCATGAAGTATGGATTGAAGTGGGGAGAGACACGAGGATGGGAGATCAGAGAGAAGGCTGATGCAGTAGTCCAGACGGGATAGTATGAGAGCTTGAACGAGCAGGGTAGCGGTTTGGATGGAGAGGAAAGGGCAGATCTTGGCAATGTTGCGGAGCTGAGACCGGAAGGTTTTGGTGACGGCTTGGATGTGAGGGGTGAATGAGAGAGCGGATTCGAGGATCACACCAAGGTTGCGGGCTTGTGAGACGGGAAGGATGGTAGTGCCATCAACAGTGATGGGAAAGTCAAGGAGAGGGCAAGGTTTGGGAGGGAAGATAAGGAGTTCATTCTTGGAAATGTTGAGTTTTAGGTGGCGGGCAGACATCCAGATGGAGATGTCCTGAAGGCAGGAGGAGATGCGAGCCTGGAGGGAGGGGGAGAGAGCAGGGGCAGAGATGTAGATTTGGGTATCATCAGCGTAGAGATGATAGTTGAAGCCGTGGGAGCGAATGAGGTCACCAAGGGAGTGAGTGTAGATCGAGAACAGAAGGGGACCAAGAACTGAACCTTGGGGAACCCCCACAGTAAGGGGATGGGAGGGGGAGGAGGAGCCTGCAAAAGAGACTGAGAGTGAATGACCGGAGAGATAAGAGGAGAACCAGGAGAGGACGGAGTCTGTGAAGCTAATTCGCAGGTATGAGATGGTGATGAGAATGAAGCAGACGAAGCCTAACACTACCCCGGTGATAACACTCACGTCTAGGGCGACGTGGTCGTCGGAGCAGGTGATCCTCATCAGGGAGAGGATCATCCTCTCATCATCATCATCATCGCAGAAAAACTGCTGGACGTCGTTAGACCCGCGGAAGGACACGGAGAAGGTCGGAGCTAGAAACAAGACTCCAAACAAGCCCGCATTGACCCATGAGGTGGCCGCCATCTTCCCACAGGCCACTCTGTTCATGATGACCTCGTAGCGCAGGTGAGCGCATATGGCAGCATAGCGGTCATAGGATATCATCGTGTGGACAAAATATTCTGTGCCTGCAAAGAAAACCACCAGACAGACCTGTGCTGCATAAATTAGGAAGGAGAATTCTCTACAGTCGGTCATGGAGTTGTGGATGGATTTGGGGACGGTGTTGGAGATGTATCAGAGGTCGATGACGAACAGGTGCCTGAGGAAGAAGTACATGGGGGTGTGGAGGCTCCGGTCGAGGTCGGTGACGGCGACGATGAGGAGATTCCCCATCAGGGACGCCAGGTAGAGCAGGAGGAACAGCGCAGCGTGAACCAGCTGCAGCTCCCGGATCTCCGAGAAACACAGCAGGAGGAATCCCATCACCGTGGAGACATTAGGCATTTTGGGGAGGCAGCATTGACTTTCTGCAATGGATGTGGGAAAAGCCAAAGTATTGATTGGATGAGTGAAGAAACTGATAGGATATTTGCTCGTGATTCTCTATGGAAAGGAAACAGTTATTGTATTCAAAATAATCTTTGAGTTCCTTATCCAGCAGGGTGAGGAGAGATCCAGATTTTCACATTATTTTTGTCGATTTAAAGGGAATTCCTGAGATTGTCTCCCCTCCGCCACCTCAACAGAGTTGGTAGACACATTCCCACGTCGAGGTTACTGTCTGAAGAAAGATCCTTTTCTATCTTCGTCTTCAACCCTACCCACTGCCTGAACTTGTTGCATGCTTCCACTACCCAATACATTGTGTGCACCCACATACATACACAAAAATACACAGCTTGTAGCACAGGGAACCTAATTGCAACAGCCCCTGTTAAATGGAAAAGGAATTCTTTCAGTGCTATCTATTAAGTGCTTACTGTGTGCAGAGCACTGTATTTAATGCTGGGGAGAGTACAACAGAATAATGAACAGACACAGCCCCTGCCCACAACGAGTTTACAGTCTAGAGGAATAACGGATTGTAGTTGGCTTGATTTCAGTGAATGTCTGACCACGGTCTTCAGTGCTATCTACCTGTTCTAATTCTCCTCCTCATTATCTTCTTTCTTCAACCAACCCTCCAGAAAAATAACTTTCTTACCGTGACTCGCTTTCGACGCTTCCTCCTCCCACCTCTGGGTCCCACCCTTCCTTTGGCCTGGAAATTCACCCTTTTCAATTCCCAGCCCGAAGATATCACACCATCAAAAGCCCTCTCGAATTTCACCTTCTCAAGGATAATTTAGCTAATTCACTTCTTCCCACCATTTGTCAGTGACCATCTCTAGACTTAATGCATCCGTAGACTCTCAGGATATGGCTACTTAAAGGAAGGCTATTTAATACAGACTGTAAATTCTTTGAAGAAACATTTCTACCGACTGCTTTATATTGTATTCCTCCAAGTATTTAGTACAGTGTTCTGCACAAAGTAAGCACTCAATAAATGCGTCCGATTGGTTGACTGCTTCCCCCGTAGACAGTGAGCTCCTTGTGGGCAGGGAATATGTCAACCAACTCTTTCATAGGGTGCTCTCCTCAGCACTTAGAATAGCGCTCTGCACACATTAAGCACTCAAAAATAGGACTATCAAGCACTAATAATATTAATGATAATAGTGATAGTATTTGTTAAGAACTATGTCCCAAGCACTGTTCTAAGAGCTGGGGGAGATAGAAGGTAATCAGGGTGTCCCACCTGGGATTCACAATTTGAATCCCCATTTTACAGATGAGGTAACAGAGGCCCAGAGATATGAAGTGACGTCCCTGATGTCACACGGCTGGCAAGTGATGGAGCTGGGATTTGAACCCACGACCTTTCACTGCCACCCCCATGTTCTTTTCAGTAAGCCAGGCTGCTTCTCATCCACATATCCATTGATCCATTCATTTCTCCTCCCGGATGTAAATGACACTTTGCCTATTAAATGGAGAGGTCTTTGAGGGCAGGGACCATGCTTTTTACCTCTCTTTTTACGGTATTACTTAAGCTCTACTATGTTTCAGGCACTCTACTAAGCTCTGGGGTGAATACAAGAAAATTGGGTGCATCCCAGTACCCGTCCCACACAGGGCTCACAGTCTCAGTGTCCATCGTACAGAACAGTATGAACAGGAGGGAGAACAGGAGAACTGAGGCACAGAGAAGAGACGTGAATCGCCCCAAATACCCCGGAAGAGACGCTGTCTGGCCCAGTGGAAAGACCATGGGCCTGGGTTCTAATTCCTGCTCTGCCAATTGCTTGTTTTGTGAACTTGGGCAAGTCACTTCTCTTCTCTGTGCCTCAGTTCTCCTGTTCTCCCTCCTGTTCAGACTGTGAGACCCATGAGGTACTGGTTGTGTCCAACCTGATTAACTTGCCCAGTGCTTTGAACTATGTTTAACACATAGTAAATACATAAGAAATACCATTAAAAAATGAAAAAGAGGGGGAGCGATTTTAGAACCATTCATTCATTCATTCAATCGTATTTTTGAGCGCTTACTGTGTGCAGAGCACTGTACTAAGCCCTTGGGAAGTACAAGTTGGCAACCAAAGTCCACTGACTCCCAGCCCACGCTCTATCCGCTCGGCCACGTTGCTTCTCTCTTGCAACCGCCCAGGATTTGGCAGGGAAAGTCTTGTGCGGAGGAACTGGTGATGAAGCATCTGGCTGGTGCAATCTCAGTCATACCCTCTTGTCCCTGCAAGGAGGGTTGAGATGATGTTTGAAGTCACCATGGCATAGGGCTGAAGCCATGCCATAATGCCCTAGCCTGGCAGCCATGGTAACCGGGGATTGGGCGGTGGATGGAAGGGACCGGGGGCTACAGTAGGAGCAAATGTTTTCTTTCTGACTGTGTACACAGCCCTGGTTCCATCTCCACCCTGGACTCCGGGAATGAACGTCTTCCCAGAGTGGCCCTCACATAGATGAGCCTTCTGTCCCCTCCCTGTCCCTCTCCATCCCCGGTCATTCTCACTGGGCCAGCGTGGGTCGGGTTTGGGCTGGTCCTCCATCTCTCCGCGGACTCCTGGATGCAGCAGCCACGGAGGGACACCTAGGAGCCGTGAGACCCTCTCTGTTCTCCCGTGGACACTGAGACGTGCTTTCCATACTGGGCCCCTGTGCCCTTAGATAAAGCCACCTCTGCTCTGAGGGGAATCCCCAGAGGACCAAATCACGGCGGCTCGTCCCCACGGTCTTTCCCCACAGAGATGAGGATCCGGTGATGGCACTTATCTGAAGGGTTCCCAAGGCAACAGAATCCTAACGGTTCCCTCTGTTAGTGACCATCTGGATCAACGGGTAGGATTTTCAACTTCTTAATTTTTTTTCTTCAGTGGAACCTGTTAAGCGCCTACTATGTGACAGGCACTGTACTAAGTGCTGGGATTCGATACAAGCTCAACAGGCCTGACCCACATGAGGCTGTGGGTCATGTTCTCAATCCCCATTTTACAGATGAGGGAACTGAAGCCCAGAGAAGTGAAGTGATTTGTCCTATTAACTAGGCCACGCTGCTTCTCTGAGTTTCATCTTGTTCAAGACCTCAAACAATCAATCGGTCATTTAATCAGTTGTTTTTTCTGACGTCTTCTGATTGCAAATCTAGAAAGAATGAGAAATTATGCTAAATCCATCCTAAGATCTTCCCCCGGGCTGGCTTGGGGGATCAACCCAGAGAAGCAGGATGAGAAGTAACATAGCTTAGTGGCAAAAGCTCGGGCTAGGGAGTTAGAGGACGTGGGTACTAATCCCGGCTCTGCTACTTGTCTGCTGTGTGACTTTGGGTAAGCAACTTAATTTCTCTGGTCCTCAGTTACCTCATCTGGAAAATGAGTAATAAGACTGTGAACCCCAGGTGGGACAACCTGATTGCGTTGTATCTACCCCGGCACTTAGAACAGTGCTTGGCCATTAGTAAGCGCTTTACAAATGCAATTATTATTTTTGTTGTTATTATTATCAGTTTGGGTGAGGCTGAGATGGTCTGAGAACAGGGTGATGCGAAGGAATCACTCATACTGGGTGGGTGTACACGACGAGAAAATCCCTGGTTTCAGAAGGAAACGGTTATGGTTGTACATATTTATTACTCTATTTATTTATTTATTTATTTTACTTGTACATTTCTATCCTATTTATTTTATTTTGTTGGTATGTTTAGTTTTGTTCTCTGCCTCCCCCTTTTAGACTGTGAGCCCACTGTTGGGTAGGGACTGTCTCTATGTGTTGCCAATTTGTACTTCCCAAGCGCTTAGTACACATAAGCACATAGTCTGCACATAGTAAGCGCTCAATAAATACGATTGATTGATTGATTGATTGATTGATTGATTGATTGTAGCCTAGGATTCGTTCTCTCCTATCTCGGAGCTGTGCCAAAGTGGAGTGAGGAGCTCACTGCATTGTCTCCTCTGAATGGCTCTGAAGCCTTTCAAAATATCTCAGTGATGTTTAAAGAAACATTAGAGAAACATAAAGAAAAAGATGGAGAAATAATATGTCAGCGTACATTTCCTCCTTCCCCTTTCCAGTCCATCAGAGCGCAGGTTTCCCCATCTTCAAAGCTCCGGCGACATCCCATCACTTGCACGATGCCTGGCACGATTCATTTTTCTTCTCCCTAGGTCATCGTCTCCCAACTACCAATCAGCATCTTAGACCACTTCTCTATTTTTGCACTAAAACCAGCCATTATAGTTTTGTAGTGGTTTTTATAAAATGTACTTTTTGAGCACATAGTCATCTATTTACCATTCTTTCCATTCTCTTCTTCGTCCTCTCATGAATTAATTCTGCGTCTATCTCGCCTCATATTTTAAGCTCTTGTAAAGCAGGGTTGGTGCTTAATTTATTTTCATCTCTCTGAGGGGTTCATTACAGTACTGTAGAGCCACGATACATTCAACGGATATCATGGATGCATGGATGGTTTGTTGGATGGATGGATGGAAGGGTAAATTGTCTGCTGTGTCACCTAAGGAAGACACTTCACTTCTCTGTGCCTCAGTTATCTCATCTGTAAAATGGGAATTGAGACTGTGACCTCCATGTGGGATAAGGACTGTGTGAAACCTGATTAGCTTGTATCTGCCCCATTAGTACAGTGTCTGGCACGTAGTAAGCGCTTAACAAATACCACTATTATTATTGTTATTATTATTATTATTGTGGATACACGGATAGGTGGATTAATGGATGGACAGATGGATGAAAAGACAGGCAGAAGGATGGATGGAAATCGGACAGAAGGGTGGATGGATGAACGAGTGGATTCGAGGCAAGCATTTGATCAGTAAAATTCAGTCATTCATTCAATCGCATTTATTGAGTGCTTACTGTGTGCAGATCACACAGAAAGCCGCCACAGAAGCCCGGGACTCCGTTCCCGAGAGGCCCGCCCGCCCGCCCGCCATCACACCGCGTGGCCCCCGCTGCTCCCGGAAGGCTCCCCTCCTCAGAGCGCCCCCAAAGACGCCCCCTGCTTCCACCCCCCAACTTAAGCGACATTCCTTACAGTGCCCCCCCATCCCCCCCCCTTCCTGGTCCGGTCCTGACTGAATCTCTCCCCCCCGCACCCCAGCCCGGGAAAAAGGCCCTTGTTAGCACTATGTTACATTAACGACAACCTCATTCACACCTACTCAGCCCTCCCATGCTAGTTGACTGTTCGCTCCTCTCCCCAGGTATCTCTGCTCCCTGACCCCCCTTAACAGGCCCACCCTACTCCAGCACTTAATAGTTTGTACCTGCTCTCTGTGACATCATTATCTGCCAATTTGATTATTACCATAGCATATTGATTGTTTAACTACACCCTGTGATGCCATCACCTACTTATATAATTGCTACTGTTTTATTGCTTCTGCATCTCAATTGTTAACCTTCCGCTGTACTGTCACTCGCCCTGCTGACCTCACCATGAACTTTCAATTCCCTTGCTCCCAACTGCCATTCCCATTCCTCACCTTCCCCTTCCCCTCTCCCACCCAGCTTTTTCCCTCCCTCTCCCCCACCAAGACCACTCCCCCTCACCCCCTACCAAGGATCCCTCTGTACCAGCGCCAGTCTTCCACTCCTCACTCCCGGCCCCCTCCCTCCCCTTCTCCCTGCCCCCACCCCATCCCAGTTCTCCTTTCCCATCGCCACCCCCCTTCCCACTCTCCCCGCCCAGGGCCCCGCCAACTCATCCCAATACAAACCCTCCCCACCCCTCGCACACTTTTTCCTCCCTCCCCTCCCTCGATGGCTGCTGCCAAGTGTGGCCTCTGGAACCCCCGCTCCGTTTTAAGTAAGATCCCTTTCATCCTGGACCTATTCCTTTCCAGCTCTCTACTCCTCCTCGCCCTAACTGAAACATGGCTGTCTCCAGACGACACGGTCTCTTCTGCTGCTCTCTCCAGTGCAGGTCTCTTCTTCTCCCACTCCCCCAGACTCACCGGAAAAGGAGGAGGTGCCGGTTACCTTCTCGCCCCTCAATGTCGTTTCCGCACTATCCCCCCTCCCCCTTCCCTTTCCTTCCCTTCCTTTGAAGCCCACAATATTCGCCTCTACCACCCCCTAAAGATTCTTGTAGCCATCATCTACCGCCCTCCCGGCCCCACCTCCAACTTCTTTAACGACTTTGACCGCTTCCTCACCTTCCTTCTCTCCTTCTCCATGCCCACACTGATCCTCGGAGACTTCAATATCCACATGGATATCCCTAACGACTCCTCTGCCGCCCGCCTTCTATCTCTCCTTGACGCTGCCAACCTCTTCCTCCACCCCACCTCACCCACTCACCAACTTGGTCATACCCTCGACCTCATCATCTCCTATCGCTGCCCTGTGTCCACCCTCACCAACTGTGAAATCCGTCTCTCTGATCATAATCTTCTCACCTGCCTCTTCACTCACACTCCCTTCCCCTGTAAATCCGTATTACTCCCTCACAGAGATCTCTGCTATCTGAACCCCACCCATCTTTCGGAGCGCCTCACACCCCACCTCGCCGCCCTCTCCTCTCTATCCAGTCTTGACGATCAGATTACTGCTCTCAACTCTACCCTTTCTACTCAGCTAGACTCACTCGCTCCCCTTTCCCTTCGCCGCTCTCGTACCACTAACCCACAGACCTGGATCACTGCCACTGTCCGCCTCCTTTGCTCTTATGCTCGAGCTGCCGAACGCTGCTGGCGAAAGTCTAAACACCATGCCAACCTCGTTCACTTCACGTTTATCCTTTCCTGCCTTAACTCAGCCCTCTCTTCTGCCAGACAAAGCTATTTCTCCTCCCTTATTGACACCCATGCCCATCACCCCCGCCAGCTCTTCCGTACATTCAACTCCCTTCTCAAGCCCCCGGTTCCTCCCCCTCCTCCTTCCCTCACCCCCAACGATCTGGCCTCCTACTTTATTAACAACATTAAATCCATCAAGTCCGACCTCCCCAAAGTCACTTCCCCCGCTTCTCCAACACCCCGGCTCTCAACACTCTCTGCTACTCTCCCATCCTTCACAGCAGTATCTTCAGAGGAGCTCTCCTCTCTCCTCTCAAGTGCTACTCCGGCCACCTGTGCTTCTGACCCCATTCCCTCTCATCTCATGAAATCTCTCGCTCCATCCCTTCTCCCCTCCTTAACTTCCATCTTCAACCGCTCACTCTCCACTGGTTCCTTCCCCTCTGCCCTCAAACATGCCCATGTCTCTCCCATCCTAAAGAAACCCTCTCTTGACCCCACCTCACCTTCTAGTTATCGCCCCATATCCCTCCTACCATTCCTTTCCAAACTCCTTGAATGAGGTGTCTACACGCGCTGCCTAGAATTCCTCAAAAACAACTCTCTCCTCGACCCCCTCCACTCTGGCTTCCGTCCCCTACATTCCACGGAAACTGCCCTCTCAAAGGTCACCAATGACCTCCTGCTTGCCAAATCCAACGGCTCGTATTCTGTCCTAATCCTCCTCGACCTCTCAGCTGCCTTCGACACTGTAGACCACCCCCTTCCCCTCAGCACGCTATATGACCTTGGCTTCACAGACTCCGTCCTCTCCTGGTTCTCCTCTTAACTCTCCGGTCGTTCATTCTCAGTCTCTTTTGCAGGCTCCTCCTCCCCCTCCCATCCTCTTACTGTGGGGGTTCCCCAAGGTTCAGTGCTTGGTCCCCTTCTGTTTTCGATCTACACGCACTCCCTTGGTGACCTCATTCGCTCCCACGGCTTCAACTATCATCTCTACGCTGATGACACCCAGATCTACATCTCTGCCCCTGCTCTCTCCCCCTCTCTCCAGGCAATTAAAAAAGCAATTTTTAAGAAGGGAACGTTTCCAAGAGTGCTGTATTGTATTGTACTCTCCCAGGCACTTAGTACAGTACTTCGCAGCAAGCACTCAGTAAATGCTATTGGTTGATGGATCCCTAGAAAATCGTGGCTCTCTGTGAAATAATTAAGGACCCCCCCTTCATTTTCATTTTGAAAAATTGATTTTTCAAAGTACTATTCAAAGATTTAGCTACTTGTCTGCTTAGGAAACTTACTTCTTGGTTTTGTTCTCCTAACCACAGTCCTGCTGGTAGAAACAGCACATATTGTCCACAGAATGACAAGAGGTACTCTGGAGAACATTTTCTCATTAGGGAACACGAGGCTCAGGAGTACCTAAAAAAAAGAGTGGAACATTGAAATCTAATTTGTTCAAGAGGGTGGAGCACTTCTGCTTACTCCCTTCCAGGTAAAAACAAGTTCACTTCCATTATGTCCGTTCCCCACTCGTTTACAGAACGCCTTCCTGTTCTCCCTCCCTACTCTGGGCTCCTGTTTGGTTTAAAAAGAACCCTGGCAGTACTAGAGAGAGCAGGTCCCAAGAATTGCTCTGAAGGGCTCCTGTTTGTGAGCCCCACGTGGGACAATCTTGATTACCTTATATCCCCCCAGAGCTTAGAACAGTGTTTGGCACATAATAAGTGCTTAACAAATACCAACAGTACTATTATTATTTTCGTTTTGATCTTCTGTGAGTGTGAATGAGATGGCAGCCTGCCACATCAAGCTCTTCAGAGCATCTCTTGCCCGAAAGCAGGGAGCTAGGCCTATCCCACTGCGGGACCTGCTCTCTGCATTACTGCCAGGGTTATTTTTAAACCAAAAAGGAGTCCAGAAGAGGGAATGTTGTTCAATCAGCCTTTGTGAGTCCAGTGAACCCACTGATGGTCCCAGGTAAATATCACCTTCATTCCCAAATGGATTCTGGGTAAACGCTTTGTCCTCAGACGATCATTCCTCATTCTCTTTTTTTTAAAATAATGGTATTTGTTAAACGCTTATTATGTGCCAGGCCATGGACTAAGCCCTGGGGTAGGTACAGGTCAATCAGGTTGGGCACATCAATGTTCCACATGGGGATCACAGTCTTCATACCCATTTTACAGATGAGGTAACTGAAGTAAAGACAAGTTAAGTGATTTGCCCATGATCACACAGCAGAGAAGTGGCAGAGCTGGGGTTCTCCCCCTCCCTCAAGCCCAGAGTAGCAAATGCAGTTTAATATTTCATTTGGGGTCCCACTGTCTTTATGAATGGGAGGAAAATGTGGGTGCCACTTGATGGTGCTTCTCATTCACTGGATGGGGAGAAAGGAAACCACACCCGAGGCCTTGTGTGGGAAGGAGAGAACAGCCAATAGCCAAGATGGGAGCAATAATTTCTTTGGGAATCAGGCAAATGGTAAACACCAACTTTAGCCAGCAGGAGAGCCAGGAAGCATGGTTTCACAGCTAAGATAACATAACTATTTAAATAAACCCGAAATTGTGATCTCATCACTCTGCTCCCTGTGGTATTTGAAACTACCACGTCTTGTCCAAACAGAAAACTTGTGCAGGTACAGCATGTTTAATTGGTCCAGGTTCGCAGCCCAGCTGAGCCTTGACCCATTTCTTTGTGTTGTGTGGTAGAAAGTTTCTCTTACCACAAGATCCTTAAAAATGATATCTTCAACCTGTAGTGTAACATACTGGAAATAAAGGGTGGAGATTAGATTGTCGTTAGGTAGGAGTGCAGGTGATAAAAGGGATATTGACAGAGAATAGAGATCAATGTCTCCGTATTTAGTGGAGCCCCATTAAGATTGACACTAAGAGTCTAGGGTAGACTGAAGTTTCTATTAACTGCTTGGATAATGAGACCCATACACTCACGAGTGAATGAGAAGCAGGATTGCCTAATGGAAAGAACACCTCACTTCTAATCCTGCTTCCACCACTTGCCTGCTGTGTGACCTTGGGCAAGTAACTCTCAGTTCTCTGTGCCTCAGTTCCCTCATCTGCAAAATGAGGATTCAATATCTGTTCTCCCTCCTACTTAGACTGTGAGACCCCTGTGGGACCTGATTATCTTGTATCTATCCCAAAGCTTAGTATTATACTTAACAAATACAAAGGACTAAATAAATATCACAATTATTGCTATTATTATTATTATTATTATTATTATTATTATTATTATTGGTGACCCTGAATGATGCAGTGTTTCCAGCATTCTGGGAATTTAGACTAGACCACATTTAAGACCACGTTAAGAATTGCCCTTGCCAAAGAGGATTACGTTCAACACCAACAAGCACATAACATCAGTGTACCACAATAAAATGAGGAAAAGCTTAGAAAGTCAGCGGTAAGATGTCCATATTGTACAACAATGGCAAATCTGAGCTCTGGCAGTTTCTAATCAAATTTGGCTGCCCAGTAGGGTATAATACAGTCTGGTTAGGTAAGATGGAGATGAAGATACACTTTTGGATAAATAGGCAAAACACTTCAGTAGTTACTTTGGATTTCTAGAGAAAATAATTCCACATTTTTTTCTGTGTGCTAGAAGCTTACTATATATGTGGATGTGTACATTCATTAATTTCCTATTTAAATGTAATGATTTAATGATCATAAATTAAAATAAGACAAACAATGGCAGCATTATAACTACCTTCCTAAGGATAAAATAATGAATTCTAGACTGTGAGCCCACTGTTGGGTAGGGACTGTCCCTATATGTTGCCAACTTGTACTTCCCAAGCGATTAGTACAGTGCTCTGCACACAGTAAGCGCTCAATAAATATGAATGATTGATTGATTGATTGGACGGCCAAATGTAACAATAATAATAATGATAATCGTACTTGTTAAGCTCTTACTGTTTTAAGTGTTAGGGTAGATACAAGTTAATCAATGTTGGCCCCTGTCCCTCAGGGGGCTCACATTCTTAATCCCCATTTTATAGATGAGGTACGTAAGGCCCAGAGAACTTAAGTGACTTGCCCAAGGTCACAGAGCAGACCTGTGGCAGAGCCCGGATTAGAATCCAGGTGCCCATATGCTACAGAAATGGTTTGTGGAAAATAATATGGAGAGCAGTGACACTAGCAGTAGCAGTGGCCTAGTGGAAAGACCGTAGGCCTGGGAAACAGAGGACCTGGGTTTTAATCCTATCTTGACTACTTGCTTGCTGTGTGACCTTGGGCAAGTCACTAAACTTTCCTGTGCCTCAGGAGGGAGGGAAGGAAATCCTACTCAGACTGTGAGCCCAATGTGGCACTGGGACTGTGTCTGTCCTATTACTTGGAATCTATCCCAAAGTTTAGTACAGTGGGGTTAAGTAGGCACTTACATGTACTGCTATTATTATTATATAAAAAGCAGAACACAATAGACCCAATATGCAGACCTTAGTGTGGTCTTCAGTTAACTTCCATGCCCAGATATGACCTCTCCATTTTAAGAGAACAATAAAGACTATATGAAGAATCAGTGGAAGAACTACAAAGTTGATTAAAGGATTTGGCTAAATAGAGAATTTAAAGGGGAATCAAGCCATTATTTTGGAGAAGAGAAGTTAATGAATCATTTTTATTTGACCCCAGATTCATGAAATGCTATCGCAAGTATTATGTCCTAAGAAGACTGAGGTCTGAACTGATGAAAAAGTCTCTCAATTGCAATCAGAGATGCCTGGTCCATCGTAAGGAACAATTACTTGACAGTGAGTGTTATTTGGCATTGGACAGACTCTGTGCAAGAAATGAAATTGCTATTCTTGGGAATAAGATACTCAACCCTGCCTGTCGAGGACATAGCAAAGTTTGTACGTTGGGAGTTTGATTCTATGACTTTGTGAGGTGCCTTCCAGTACTAAGAGAAACTTGAGTTGATGAAAATGTGATTCAGCAGTAAGGTCAAAAAACTCCACAGAGCTCACTTGGAAAATGAATCATTAACAAATGTTTTTTTTTCATCTTTGCTAATTCAGATATAGTTCATGGAACATTATCGTAATGCTTAATATAAAGACGGATTCTAAACCATGAAAAGGAAAGTTTTAATTAATCCTCTGTGCTATGAGTTTTTAAAAGCCCCTTTCCTTTGTGACTCTATGACTGTAATTAGACACAGGGGATCAAGTGCAAATAATTCAAATGTAGCAAGTAGAATGGAATAACTGAAGGTTAGGGACCCTCTTTCCTAGGCTTCTAAAGGATTTTGGCTTTGTTTCAATCTCAAAGAAGCTATTCATTGAAGGAAAATCATTTCAACGTTATTTGGAGAATGGGAAAACTTGCTCTAACAAAATAAAGCCCTCTCCGAAGTGTCTTCCTTTTCAGCTTCATGATGATCAAGAATGTTTTGAGGTTCGATATCAATTTTAATACCTTCACTAAGTTATCAGAGTACAGACATTCTTTTACCATTGTTTTAGGTTCAACACATAATAGAGACTCCTAAATGATGATTGATGCAGTAGGTAGGATGGTAGATGGAGGTTGAGGAGGAGGAGGATGAGCAGACAGAGAAAGGAAAGAGGGAGGAAAAGAGAAAAGGGGGAAGAAGAGGAGAAGGAAAATTAATCAATCAGTAGTATTTATTGGCTGCTTATTGTGTGTAGAACACCGTACCAAGCGCTTGAAGAACAGGAAAGGGAAAAAAGGAGGAAGGCAGAAGAGAGACAAGGAGGAAAATGTGGAGAAGGAGAGAGAAGAGGAAGAAGAAGAAAAGAAGGAGGGGGAAGAAGAGGATACAGAAAAGCAGTTCATCAGGCCACAAATCATCACACAAATTTTGTTTCCATTGAAACAATTTCCTAGGGTAAAATATAGAGCACTAAACCAGAACATGTTTGATTCCATTTTAACAACGAGGATGAATTTGTTGAGAACTTAAAGTGAATGGATATTTTGCTGGAAACAACTATAAGGTAACCTAAGTTCATTCATTCAATCATATTTTTTCAACGCTTTCTGTGTGCAGACCACTGTACTAAGCGCTTGGGAAGTACAAGTTGGCAACATATAGAGACGGTCCCTACCCAACAGCAGGCTCACAGTCTAGAAGGGGGCGACAGACAACAAAACAAAACATATTAACAAAATAAAATAAACAGAATAAATAGGTACAAATAAAATAAATAAATAAATAGAGTAATAAATATGTACAAACATATATACATATATGCAGGTGCTGTCGGGAGGGGAAGGAGGTAATGTGGTGGGGATAGGGAGGGGGAGGAGGGGGAGAGGAAGAAGGGGGCTCAGTCTGGGAAGGCCTCCTAACCTAAGTGTTGTGAAGGAACAAAAAATCCACAATAAAATAAATGACTTAGAGGAAAGCAAACTGTAACAGATATAGGACACTAGTAGGGAGGATGTGATAGAAAAAAAAGCCAGTCCAAGAAAGCTGGTTGTTCTTCAGAGGGACATTTTAGAAAAAGGAACAAGCTATATCATAGTAAAGTTGGTTACAGGATATCAAGTTGACCAAGCCCAGAATTATACTAACTACTGCACGGAAGGCAAAAGAACTAGCTACCTAGCATGGAAACTAAGCTAGATCACTAAAGAAAACCAATGAGGAGGCTCATGAATTTACAAAATTAGAAAAGTTCAAGGTTAAAAGCGTGCCACCAGCATTCATTCATTCATTCATTCGTATTTATTGAGAGTTTACTGTGTGCAGAACACTGTAAGCGCTTGGAAGTACAAATCGGCAACCTATAGAAACGGTCCCCACCCAACAACAGGCCCACAGTCTAGAAGGGGGAGACAGACAACAAAACAAAACAAGTAGATAGGCATCAATACCATCAAAATAGATAAATAGAATTATATATACACATCATTAATAGAATAAAGTAATGAATATGTACAAATATACAGAAGTTCTGAGGGACAGGGAAGGGGGTAGAGCAGAGGGAGTGTGTAGGGGCAAAGGGGAGGGGAGGAGGAGCAGAGGGCAAAGGGGGGGCTCAGTTTGGGAAGGCCTCCTGGAGGAGATGAGCTCTCAGTAGGATTTGAAGCGTGGAAGACAGCTAGTTTGGCGGATGTGTGGAGGGAGGGTATTTCAGACCAGGGGTAGGACATGAACCGGGGTCGATGGAGGGTCAGGGGAGAACGAGGCACAGTGAGGAGGTTAGCAGCAGAGGAGCAGAGTGTGTATGCTGGACTCCCTGAATGCTCTGAGGGCAACCGCGTCCTGAGCCTCTTCCGGAAAGCGTTCAACCAACAGCTCACGTTCACCGTGGGCACTCCATGACCATCGGGCAGCCCGATGTCATCACCTTTCCTCTCCTATCCGCGTTGCCTGACTGTCCAGCTTTTCGATGTTCAGTGTGTGGGATGGCCGGCTGTCTGTCCATCCCGGCCAGTCTGTCGTCCCACCCCCCTCAGGGCTGCATGGCCACCATGGCGGCCCAGGGAGTCCCAGAGACCCTGCGCGACCAGGATCGCATTGTCTTTGGCAACATACAGCAGATCTATGAGTGACATCGCGAGTGAGGGCCGGGGCCGGGGCTGGGGGAAAGGGGGTTTGGGGCCCGGGTTGGGGGAGTGGAGGAGGCGCTTGTTGGAGAACTGTGTTAGTGGGCTCTCCAGGCCGGGGGTCTCACATGAGTTCATGTCTTAAAGTACTCTTCTATATTTGGCAAAAACAGGACCAAGAAAGTGTCACCACCTCCATGGTTGACAGGAAGGGAAAGCTGATAAAAATGACAAAGGTCAGTCATGCTTTTTTTTCCTTCTCTCTCTTAAAAAAACCAAATGGAACAGTACATCTGGGAAGTCCTCCTTGAGCTGCAAACCTGGAACGCTAAACTAGAGTAGGGAAAGAAATAAGATATAAGAATATCTTTCTAAAAATCTGGTGGTAGTACATATCACTCAGCCTAACACGCCTCCTTTTCCCACAGTGAAGTGGCTCTTGTTACCACAGAGAAACTTATTATTTTGCAGATCTGCTGGAGAACAGGAAGGGGGAAAATGGCGCCCACAATAAAAGAGAAAAGAAAAGGTTCAGGGAAAGATGCCTCTGGAACAAACTGGAAGAAACCAAACATTTGTGGCTTCCTGAGGATGGAGTCTCCAATCAGAAACATCAGATGAATCTTGTGGAGGAGAATTCAGGCTAAGAAACTGTGCAGAAGACTTGATCATGGTGCTAGTGGCTTGTGAAACACCAGCATGGCTTAGTGGAAAGAGCACGGGCTTGGGAGACAGAGGTCGTGGGTTCTAATCCCAGGTCCACCACTTGTCAGCTATGTGACCTTGGGCAAGTCACTTAACTTCTCTCTTCTTCAGTTACCTTATCTGTAAAATGGAGATGAAAACAGTGAGCCCCACGTGGGACACATGGGCCTCCCGGTCCCGAGAGGCCCCCCAACCAACACACCGCACGGCCCTGATGCTCCCGGAAGGATCCTCTCCTCCAGATGCCGCCGCGAGGGCCGAGGCTCCCCCATCCTCCCTCCCTCCGTCCTTCCGTCCGTCCCCGAGCAGCCTGCTATCGGGCGCTCATGCCCCGCGGCCAGGCGACATGCTGTCCCCCGCCCGGACATCTGCATCCCTGCCGGACCACACTGAGGCCCCTGGGCTGGGCCCCCACCTCCCCATCATCGCAACACTCACCCATCGAAGCTTCCTCCACTCTGTCCAAGTAGCCAACAGGCATCTTGGGACATTGTGTTCCCATGCTTAATCGTGAATCATTGTGTCCCCTTGCTAGATGTTGATACATTGTGTCCCCCTGCTTCCATCCCACCCGCCAACCCTTAAGCGACCGTCTTTTAGGAGGCCCCCCACACCCCCCTTCCCGGTCCGGACATGACTGATCCCCCATCACCCCGCCTACCTTTCCTTGGGAAAAAGGCCCTTGTTATCTCCGAGTTACTTTAACAACAGCCTCATTTGCACCTAGTCAGCCCACAGATGCTATTTGGCTGTTCACTCCTCTCCCCAGACGTCTCCGCTCCCATGACCCCCCCTTAACAGTTCCGCCCTACTCCAGAACTGCCATGCATAACACTCCATCCTCCTCCACCTCCAAGACAATTTTGCCAAGAGCCCCTAGACTCTGCTTGCCATTAACCTCTTTGATCTGATTTGACTTGCCTATGGACAATTCATCCTTCTGCTTTGAGCATCATCTGCACATTTTACGGTCGCTTCTGCATGTTAATTGTTAACCGCTCTCCGTGATGTCATTGTCTGTTTATTTTATTATTCCCATCGAATGTTAATTGGTAATGACACTCAATGATGATGTCATCACCTGCTTATTTTGCTGCCATCGCGTGTTCATTGTTAACTGCTGTCTGTGATGTCACAATCTGCTTATTTTTGTCATCACATAGTAATTGTTATCTGCTGTCTGTGATATCATCATCTGCTTATTTTCTTATTGCCATAGCATGTTAATTGTTAACTACCCTTTGTGATGTCATCACCTACTTATATCATTGCTACTGCGTTATTACTACTGCATTTTAATTGTTAACCTCCCACTGTGCTGTTATTTACCTTGCTGACCTCACCATTAACTATCAGTTCCCCTACTCCCATCTGCCATTCCCATTCCACACCTTCCCCTTCCCCTCTCAATCTATCAATCAATCAATCAATCGTATTTATTAAACGTTTACTGTGTGCAGAGCACTGTACTAAGCGCTTGGGAAGTACAAGTTGGCAACATATAGAGACGGTCCCTGCCCAACAGTGGGCTCACAGTCTAGAAGGGGGAGACAGAGAACAAAACAAAACATAGTAACAAAATAAAATAAATAGAATAAATATGTACAAGTAAAATAAATAAATAAATAGAGTAATAAATACGTGCAAACATATATACATATATACAGGTGCTGTGGGGAAGGGAAGGAGGTAAGGCAGGGAGGATGGAGAGGGAGAGGAGGGGGAGAGGAAGGAGGGGGCTCAGTCTGGGAAGTTCTCCTGGAGGAGGTGAGCTCACCTCCTCAGTAGGGCCTTGAAGGGAGCAAGAGCGCTACCTTGGTGGATGTGGGGATGGAGGGCATTCCAGGCCAGGAGGATAACGTGGGCCGGGGTTCGATGGCGGGACAGGCAAGAACGAGGCACGGTGAGGAGATTAGCGGCAGAGGAGCAGAGGGTGCGGGCTGGGCTGTAGAAGGAGAGAAGGGAGGTGAGGTAGGAGGGGGAGAGGTGATGGAGAGCCTTGAAGCCGAGGGTGAAGAGTTTCTGCTCACCACTCCACTCCTCCCACCACTCCCACCACTACTCCCCCTCACCCCCTCATCAGGACCCCTCTGTACCAGCGCCAACCCTCAACTCCTCCCTCCCCGCCCCCTCCATCCCCTCCTCCCCGACGCACCCCATCCCAGTTCTCCTTTTTCATCGCCACCCCACTTCCCACTCTCCCCACCCAGGCCCCCGCCAACTCATCCCAATCCAAACCCTCCCCAACCCTCGCACCTTTTCCCCTCCCTCCCTTCCTTGCACAGCTGCTACCAGGTGTGGCCTTTGCAAAACCTGCTCCATTACAGGTAAGCTCCCTTTCATCCTGAACCTACTCCTTTCCAGCTCTCTACTCGTTCTCGCCGTAACTGAAACATGGCTGTCTCCGAACGACATGGTCCCTTCTGCTGCTCTCTCCAGTGGAGGCCTCTTCTTCGCCCACTCCCCCAGACTCACCGGAAAAGGAGGAGGTGTCGGTTTACTTTTTGCTCCCCAATGTCGCTTTCACTATCCCTCCTCTCTCTTCCGTTTCCTTCCCCTCCTTGAAGCCCACGTTATTCGCCTCTACCACCCTCTCCAGATTCTTGTAGATGTCATCTACCTCAACCCGGGCCTCACCTCCAACTTCTTTAACGATTTTGACCCCTTTCTCACTTTCCTTCTCTCCTTTTCCATGCCCACTCTGATGCTCGGAGTCTTCAATATCCACATTGATGTCCCTGGTGACTTCTCTGCTGCCTGCTTCTATCTCTCCTTGACACTGCCAACCTCCTGCTCCACCCCACCTCGCCCACTCACCAACATCGTCACACCCTCGACCTCATCATCTCCTACCGCTTCACTATCTCCACCCTCACCAACTCTGAAATCCCTCTCTCTGATCATAGCCTTTCACCTGCCTCCTCACTCACACTCCTCTCCACTGTAAATCTATATTACTACCTCACAGAGACCTCCACTCTCTCTTCCCCATCCATCTTTCTGAGAGCCTCACACCTCACCTCGCCTCTCTACCCAATCTTGATGACCAGATTATTGCTCTCAACTCCACCCTCTCTACTCAACTCAACTCGATGGCTCTCCTTTCCCTTCGCCGCTCTCGTACCACTAATCCAATCAATCAATCAATCGTATTTATTGAGCGCTTACTATGTGCAGAGCACTGTACTAAGCGCTTGGGAAGTACAAATTGGCAACACATAGAGACAGTCCCTACCCAACAGTGGGCTCACAGTCTAAAAGGGGGAGACAGAGAACAGAACCAAACATACCGACAAAATAAAATAAATAGGATAGAAATGTACAAGTAAAATAAATAAATAAATAAATAGAGTAATAAATATGTACAACCATATATACATATATACAGGTGCTGTGGGGAAGGGAAGGAGGTAAGATGGGGGGATGGAGAGGGGGACGAGGGGGAGAGGAAGGAAGGGGTTCAGTCTGGGAAGGCCTCCTGGAGGAGGTGAGCTCTCAGCAGGGCCTTGAAGGGAGGAAGAGAGCTAGCTTGGCGGAGGGGCAGAGGGAGGGCATTCCAGGCCCGGGGGATGACGTGGGCCGGGGGTCGACGGCGGGACAGGCGAGAACGAGGTACAGTGAGGAGATTAGCGGTGGAGGAGCGGAGGTTGCGGGCTGGGCAGTAGAAGGAGAGAAGGGAGGTGAGGTAGGAGGGGGCGAGGTGATGGAGAGCTTTGAAGCCCAGGGTGAGGAGTTTCTGCCTGATGCGCAGATTGATTGGTAGCCACTGGAGATTTTTGAGGAGGGGAGTAATATGCCCAGAGCGTTTCTGGACAAAGATAATCCGGGCAGCAGTATGAAGTATGGATTGAAGTGGAGAGAGACACGAGGATGGGAGATCAGAGAGAAGGCTGGTGCAGTAGTCCAGACGGGATAGGATGAGAGCTTGAATGAGCAGGGTAGCAGTTTGGATGGAGAGGAAAGGGCGGATCTTGGCAATGTTGCGGAGCTGAGACCGGCAGGTTTTGGTCACGGCTTGGATGTGAGGGGTGAATGAGAGAGCGGAGTCGAGGATGACACCAAGGTTGCGGGCTTGTGAGACGGGAAGGATGGTAGTGCCGTCAACAGAGATGGGAAAGTCAGGGAGAGGACAAGGTTTGGGAGGGAAGACAAGGAGCTCAGTCTTCGACATGTTGAGCTTTAGGTGGCGGGCAGACATCCAGATGGAGATGTCCTGAAGGCAGGAGGAGATGCGAGCCTGGAGGGAGGGGGAGAGAGCAGGGGCAGAGATGTAGATCTGGGTGTCATCAGAGTAGAGATGATAGTTGAAGCCGTGGGAGCGAATGAGGTCACCAAGGGAGTGAGTGTAGATTGAGAACAGAAGGGGACCAAGCACTGAACCTTGGGGAACCCCCACAGTAAGAGGATGGGAGGGGGAGGAGGAGCCTGCAAAAGAGACTGAGAAAGAACGACCGGAGAGATAAGAGGAGAACCAGGAGAGGACGGAGTCTGTGAAGCCAAGGTCAGATAGCGTGTTGAGGAGAAGGGGGTGGTCCACAGTGTCAAAGGCAGCTGAGAGGTCGAGGAGGATTAGGACAGAATATGAGCCGTTGGATTTGGCAAGCAGGAGGTCATTGGTGACCTGTGAGAGGGCAGTTTCCGTGGAATGAAGGGGACGGAAGCCAGACTGGAGGGGGGACTCCGTTCCCGAGAGGCCCGCCCGCCATCACACCGCGAGGCCTTGCTGCTCCCGGAAGGATCCTCTCCTCAGAGCGCCGCCATAGACGCCCGGGACTCCGTTCCCGAGAGGCCCGCCCGCCATCACACCGCGAGGCCTTGCTGCTCCCGGAAGGATCCTCTCCTCAGAGCGCCGCCATAGACGCCCGGGACTCCGTTCCCGAGAGGCCCGCCCGCCCGCCCGCCATCACACCGCGAGACGCCCGGGACTCCGTTCCCGAGAGGCCCGCCCGCCATCACACCGCGAGGCCTTGCTGCTCCCGGAAGGATCCTCTCCTCAGAGCGCCGCCATAGACGCCCGGGACTCCGTTCCCGAGAGGCCCGCCCGCCATCACACCGCGAGGCCTTGCTGCTCCCGGAAGGATCCTCTCTTCAGAGCACCGCCATTGACGCCCGGGACTCCGTTCCTGAGAGGCCCGGCCGCCCACCCACCCGCCATCTCAGCGCCCCCACGGACGCCCCCCCTGCTTCCACCCCCCAACTTAGGAGGCCTTCCGTAAAGTGCCCCTCATCCCCCCCCCCTTCCCGGTCCGGTCCACAGCCCTGGGTCACTGCCACTGTCTGCCTCCTTCGTTCTTATGCTCGAGCTGCTGAATGCTGCTGTCAAAAGTCTAAACACCAAGCCAACCGTGTTCACTTTAACTTTATCTTTTCCTGCCTTAACTCTGCCCCCTCCTCAGCCAGGCATAACTATTTCTTCTCCCTTATTGACACCATGACCATCATCCCCGTCAGCTCTTCCGTCAATTCCCTTCTCAGGCCCTCTGATCCTCCCCCTCCTCCATCCCTCACCCCCAACGATCTGGCCTCCTAATTCATTAGTAAAATTAACTCCATCAGGTCTGAGCTCCCCAAAGTCACTCCTCCCCCTTCTCCAACCCCCCGGCTCTCAACCCTCTCTGCTACTCTCCCATACTTCCCAGCAGTATCCTCAGAGGAGATCTCCTCCCTCTTCTCAAGTATTACTCCAGCCACCTGTGCCTCTGACCCCATCCCCTCTCATCTTATGAAATCATTCGCCCCTTCCCTCCTCTCCACCTTAACTTCCATTTTCAACTGCTCACTCTCCACTGGTTCCTTCTGCTCTGCATTCAAACATACCCCGGCTCTCCCATCCTAAAAAAACCCTCTCTTGACCCCACCTCCCCTTCTAGTTATTGCCCTATCTCCCTTTTACCATTCCTTTCCAAAGTCCTATAACGAGTCGTCTACACCCGCTGCTTCGAATTCCTCAACGCTAACTCTCTACTCGACCCCCTCCAGTCTGGCTTCCGTCCCCTACACTCCACCGAAACTGCCCTCTCAAAGGTCAACAATGACCTCCTTCTTGCCGGATCCAATGGTTCCTAGTCTATCCTAATCCTCCTCGACCTCTCAGCTGCCTTTGACATTGTGGACCACCCCCTTCTCCTCAACACACTATCCAACCTTTGCTTCACAGACCTCGCCCTGTCCTGGTTCTCCTCATCTCTCCGGCTGCTCATTCCCAGTCTCCTTTGTGGGCTTCTCCTCCCCTTCCCATCCCCTTACTGTAGGTGTTCCTCAGGGGTCAGTTCTTCGTCCCCTTCTGTTCTCTATCTACACTCACTCCCTTGGTGAACTCATTCGCTCCCACGGCTTCAACTATCATTTCTGCGTTGATGACACCCAAATCTTCTTCTCTGCCCCTGCTCTCCCTCCCTCCCTTCAGGCTCAGGTCCCCTCCTACTTTCAGGACATCTCCATCTGGATGTCTGCCCGACATCTAAAGCTCAATATGTCCAAGATCGAACTCCTTATCTTCGCTCCCAAACCCTTCCCTCTCTCTGACTTTCCCATCACTGTAGACAGCACTACCATCCTTTCCGTTTCACAAGCCCGCAACCTTGGTGTCATTATCGACTCTGCTCTCTCGTTCACCCCTCACATGCAATCCGTCACCAAAACCTGCCAGTCTCATCTCCACAACATCGCCAAGATCCGCCCTTTCCTCTCCATCCAAACCTCTACCTTGCTGGTTCAATCTCTCATCCTATCCCGACTGGATTACTGCATCAGCCTCCTCTCTGATCTCCCATCCTCCTGTCTCTCCCCATTTCAATCTGTACTTCACGCTGCAACCCGGATCATCTCTGTGCAGAAACGCTCTGGGCATGTTACTCCCCTCCTCAAAAATCTCCAGTGGCTATTAGTCAACCTGTGCATCAAGCAAAAACTCCTCACACTCGGCTTCAAGGCTCTCCATCACCTCGGCCCCTCCTACCTCACCTCTCTTCTCTTCTTTTACAGCCCAGCAAGCACCTTCCGCTCCTCTACAGCTAACCTCCTCACTGTGCTTCGTTCTCGCATGTCACGCCATCACCCCCAGGCCCGCGTCCTCCCCCTGGCCTGGAATGCCCTCCCTCCACACATCAGCTCCTCCCGCTTCTAGACTGTGAGCTCACTGTTGTGTAGGGACCGTCTCTATATGTTGCCAACTTGTACTTCCCAAGCGCTTAATATAGTGCTCTGCACACAGTAAGTGCTCAATAAATGCGATTGAATGAATGAAATGAATGAATCCGCCCAGCTAGCCGGAGAGCTTAGAGGTGGAGGTAGCATCCTGACAGCTCTCGCCCCTCGCCCAGACATTCCTGTCACTGCCGCCAGTGTGCAGGACCGCCGAGATGGAGTGAGCATCTTTCTCAGTAGAGTTCGAGGCTCCCCAGCCGAGGATGGGTCCAGTTAGTCCAGAGAGGAGCAAGGGAAAGGTGAGGGAAATTTCAATAGGGAACTGGGATGACCAGGGACAGAGTCGCAATTTCTCTATATTAGAAGCAGTGTTGCTTACTGGAAAGAGTACGGGCCCGGGAGGCAAGAGGACCTGGGTTTAATTCATTCATTCAATCATATTTATTGAGCACTTACTGTGTTTACAGCACTGTACTAAGCGATTGGAAAGTACAATTCGACAACAGGTAGAGATAATCCCTAACCAGCAACGGGCTCACAGTCTAGAAGGGGGAGACAGACCACAAAACAAAGCAAGTAGACAGGCATCACTAGCATCAAAACAGATAAATAGAATTATAGATATATACACACCATTAATAAAATAAATCGAGTAATAAATATGTAGAAATACACACGAGCTATGGGGAAGGGAAGGGGGTAGAGCAGAGGGAGGGGAGGAGGGGCAGAGGAAAAGAGGGGCTCAGTCTGGGACGGCCTCCTGAAGAGGAGCTGCTGAGCCATTCAGAGCGCTGCTGAGCCAAGAGGTGGCCAGCGTGGAGGCTGTGCACACAGTTCAGGGGGCGGCAGATGGCCACGAAGCGGTCGTGGAACATGATGATCAGCAGGGCCATCTACGTTCCCGCCAACCAAATCACGAGAAAGACCTGGGCAGTGCAAGCAGGCGGGGGATGGACTTAACGTTCGTTCCCCCTTCTTCCTTTCCCTCTTCTCCCCCTACCCATCACTCCGCTTTACCTCCTTCCCCTCCCCACAGCACCTGCATACATGTATATGTGTTTGTACGTATTTATTACTCAATTTATTTATTTTTTTGTACATATTTATTCTATTCATTTTATTTTGTTAATATATTTTATTTTGTTGTCTGTTTCCCCCTTCTAGACTGTGAGCCCGCTGTTGGGTAGGGGCCGTCTCTATATGTTGCCAACTTGTACTTCCCAAGCGCTTAGTATAGTGCTCTGCACACAGTAACCGCTCAATAAATACTATTGAATGAATGAATGAATGAAAGAGGAAGTTGAGGATGAATTTGGGGATGGTGATGGAGACGTAGCAGAGGTCAATAACGGCCAAGTTTCTGAAGAAGAAGTACATGGGGGGGGGGAGGAGCCGGTTTAGGGCAGTGACAGCGATGATGAGGAGATTCCTCGTCAGGGACGCAAGGTAGATCAAGAGGAACAGCGCGGTGTGGACCAGCTGCAGCTCCCGGACTTCTGAGAAGCCCAGCAGCAGGAATACCATCTTCACCGTGCCGTTGGCCATGTCGTCTGACATCTGCCTGGAAGTCCACACTGGGAACTCGAGCTTCACCCCAAGGATGGCACTGTTAGAAAGATGAAATTGTTGGGTTGGATGTAACGCCACAGATTCCTTCTCCCTCTACCTCTGGCCCTTAGTGGGATTCGGTCACCGCGGAGACGTGGCCGATGTCTGGGAGAGGCAGGGAACTTCCTGTGGACAGATGGAGAATTGTCAGGACAAAGGGTCCACAGCCGAAGCAAAGCTCCTTGCGAGCAGGGAGCCCATCTACCGACTCTGCTACATTGCACTTTCCCAAGCTCTCAATACAGTGCTTTGCATCCAGTAAGCATTCAATAATAAAAGTTGATTGACCCATCATTTCTATATGCCTACTATTAATTATAGTAATTTAAAGTACTTAATATACTTACTTGAAGAGCACCGTGGCTTGTTTCTCTCCCTAGAGTATAAGTTCTTTGTAGTCAGGGACTGCGTCTGCTATATTGTTGTATTGTAATAATAATTATGATGGTATTTGTTAGGCGCTTACTATAGTGCCAAGCACTATTCTAAGCGCTGGGGCAGATACAAGGTAATCAAGTTGCCCCACGTAGGGCTCAAATCTTAATCCCCATTTTACAGATGAGGTAACCAAGGCCTAGAGAAGTTAAATGGCTTGCCCAAGGTCACATAGCAGACAAATGGTGGAGCCGGAATTAGAACCCACGTCCTCTGATTCCCAAGCCCGTGCTCTTGCTGCTAAGCTATGCTGCTTCTCATGCTGCTTCTTTGGGTTGATCCCCCAAGCCAGCCCGGGTAGGGTTTTAGGATAGATTGAGAGTCATTTCTCGTTCTCTCTAGTTTGCAAATCAGAAGACGTCAGAAAATACAACTGATTAAATGACCGATTGTTTAAGGTCATGACCAAGATGAAACTCAGAGAAGCAGTGTGGCATAGTCGATAGAGCATGGACCTGGGAGTCCGAAAGACCTGGGTTCTAATCTCGGCTCTGTGTCTTTCTTCTGTGTGACCTTGGGCATGTCTCTTCACTTCTCTGCACTTCAGTTCCCTCATCTGTAAAACGGGGATTGAGACCATGAGCCCCATATGGGAAGCATGTCTCTTCACTTCTCGGCACTTCAATTCCCTCATCTGTAAAACGGGGATTGAGATCGTGAGCCCCATGTGGGACAGGGATTATGTCCAGCCTGATTATTTTGTATCGAATCCCAATACTTAGTACAGTTTCTGGCACAAACTAAGCGCTTAACAGGTACCATTGAAGGAAAAAAAGAAGCTGAAGCGTCCACCCGTTGATCCAGATGGTCAGTAGCAGCGGGAACCATTAGGAAGATGTTGCCATGGGAAACCTGCAGATTCATTCATTCATTCAATCATATTTATTGAGCGCTTACTGTGTGCAGAGCACTGTACTAAGCGCTTGGGAAGTACAAGTCGGCAACATATATGAGAAGCAGCGTGGCTTAGTGGAAAGAGCGCCGGCTTGGGAGTCAGAGGTCGTGGGTTCCAATCCCGCCTCCACCACTTGTCAGCTATGTGACTTTGGGCAAGTCACTTAACTTCTCTGTGCCTCCGTTACATCACCTGTTAAATAGGGATTAAGACTGTGAGCCCCAGGTGGGACAACCTAATTACCTTATGTCTAACCCAGAGCTTAGAACGTGCTTGGGTAGAGAGTAAGCGCTTAACAAATACCAAAATTATTATTATTATTATTATATAGAGATGGTCCCTACCCAACAACAGGCTCATAGTGTAGCAGGTAAGTGCCATTGCCTGATCCTCATCTCAATGGTGACTCAAAGACTCTGGGGACGAGTGGCCGTGATCTGGTCGTCCGGGTAAGCTCCTCAGAGCAGCGGTGGCTTTATATAAGGGGACGGGGCCCTGTCTGGAATGGACGTCTCAGTGTCCTCGGGAGAGCAGAGATGGGTTGATGGCTTCTCACCATCCCTCCGTGGCCGCTGCATAGAAGAGTCCGAGGAGAGATGGGGAACAAGCCCAGCCCAGAGGGGGTCAGGGGACCCCCCACCCCACGCTGATTCGTGAGAGTGACCGGGGGTGGGGCAGTACAGAGAAAGACAATCAGGCTCATCTATCTGAGTGTAAGGTCCACTCTGGGAAGACATTCATACCCGGCTTTAGGAAAGGACTAGATGAATAAAGGGGTATGCTTGGGTTTGCATGTGTACAACTGTTTATACAGATATGTACGTAAATGGAATCAGTTTGAAGAATGTGGGCTTTTTGTTGCTTTTTGTGTGTTTTATGGTATTGTTACGTGCTTATTATATGTGAGGTACTGTACTAAGCACTGGGGTGGTTACAAGCTAATCAGGTTGGACACAGTCTATGCCCCACATGGTGTTTCCAGTCATAATCCCCAATTTCCAGATGACGTAACTGAGGAACAGAGAAGGTACGTTACTGGCTCTAAGTCATACAGTGGACAAGGGGCCAAGACAGGAGTAGAATCAGGTCTTTCTGTCTACCAGGCTCCAATAAATGGATGGATTTATATATAAAGGCACTTCTTGTTTGACTCTAAAACCATCAAAAAAATTTCACAACAGTTATGTTCATATCTTGATGTTCTCTGACCTCTCCTATCGGCTATTCATTTCAGTTTCAGTCTCCTGAACCAAAAATACTACTCTAGAGATTTATGATATGAGATTTTATTTGAGATATGTTCCAAGCAACGTATTAAGTGCTGGAGGAGATTGAGGACAATCTGATAGTATATAGTCCGTGTCTAACGAAGGATTCATAAACTAAGTAGGAGGGAAAACTGGTTTCGAATCCTCACTTCACAATTGAGAAATCTGAGGTGTAGAGAAATTAAGTCTCTTTTCCATGACTATGCAGCCGACAAATGGTAGAGTTGGGATTAGAAACCAGGTCCTCTGACTTCCAGGAATGAGTTCTTCCCAATAGCACCCTGCCTCTACACAGTTCAAAGCTTGATGCTGCCAATAGAATGTACGCTCCTTAGGGGCAGTGATCACTTGTACTATTACTGTGTCCTCCTTAGGTCCTCAATAAACAGAATTGATTGACTTATTCTTAATTCTCCACCCCTAACATCAGTGTCTCTAAATTGAGGTCTTCCTTCCCTCTTCCTGTACAGGGAGTCGACATCATTTCCCAGGAATGTTTAATGTCTCCGAGGTGAACTCAGATATTATTTTGAATTCAAAAACTGTCTCCTCTCCATAGAGTACTAGTTAGTGTTCTGTCAATTCCTTCAGTCATCCCATCAATTAATTCTAACATTGGCTCTTTGCTAATCACATAAAGAAAGTCAATGCTGCCTCCCAAAAATGCCGAACGTTTCCACGGTGAGGGAATTCCTCCTGCTGGGTTTCTCGGAGATTAGGCAGCTTCAGCTGGTCCATGCTGCGCTGTTCCTCCTGGTCTACATGGCGGCCCTGACGGGTAAATCTTCTCGTCGTCACCATCACTGCCCTCGACCAGCGCCTCCACACCACCATGTACTTCTTCCTCAGGAACCTGTCCATCCTCGAACTCTGCTACATCTCTGTCACCATCCCCAAATCTGTCGTCATCTCACTGACTGATCGTAGATACGTCTCCCTCCTGGGCTGTGTGTCCCAGGTCTTTTTGGTGGCTCTGTTTTCTGCTTCAGAGCTGTCGGTCCTCACGGCGATGTCCTACGATCGCGACGCCACCATCCTCTACACCCTGCGCTATGAGCTCATCATGAACAACAGGGCCTGTGGAAAGATGGTGGCCGCCCCCTGGCTCAGCAGGGTGCTTTTTGGCGTCCTGTATTCAGCTTCGACTTTCTCCCTGAGATTCTGTGTGTCTACCATCGTCCAGCATATCTTCTGTGACGTCCCCAGCCTCCTGCCGAAGATCTCCTGCTACAAGAAACACGTTGTCATCGATATGAGCGTTACCGGCGGGGTAGCTTTAGGTTCGTCTGCCTCGTCTCCATCGTCATCTTCTACGTGCACATCTTCCAGGCCGTGCTGAAGATGCCGGCCTCCGAGTGCAGGGCCAAAGCCTTCTCCACCTGCCTGACCAATTTCGCCATCTTCACTGTCTTCCTCTCGACTGGAGTGGTTGACTATCTCAAGCCCGTGTCAGACTCCTCCTCGACCCTCGACCTGTGTCTGTGTTCTACACTGTGGTGTCACCCACCCTGAACCCCCTCATCTACAGCCCGAGGAACCAGGACATGAAGGCCTCCCTGGGGAGAGTCCTAAAGGGGAGATTTCTCCTCGCTCCTCTAAGTAACAAAATGTCTGTTACCTTTTGCTGACTTTTCCATTCCTCATCAGGGTTCTGACCGCGGGGGTATCCATGTAAAGAGCTGTCCAAAGAGAAAGTACAGCGTCTGAGGATTTGTCAATGTCTGGGACATAGGCTGAAGAGACGTGTGTAACTGTATGCGTGGTTTATGCAGGGACTGTCTCTCTTTATTCTGAATGGTAATTTCCAAGCGCTTAGTACAGTGCTCCGCACACACAAAGCACTCAAAAATATGTTGAATGAATGAATAAATGGCAATTGATTGTTTGGAAGGCCTCATGGCTTAGTGGAATTAGCATGTGGCTGGGAGTCATGAGATTTGAAAAGTCTGCACTGTTCTGACACCGGCCAGCTGTATGACTTTGGTCCAACCACATAACCTCTTTGGGTCTCTCTGTAACATCGGGATTCAATATGTGCTCTCTCTTTCTTTTACAATCTGACCCCCTGTGGATCAGGTAACGTGTCTGATCTAATTAGTTTGTGTCTACTCCAGCACCTGGAAGTCTTTTACAGGTAAATTCTTGATAAATTCAATAACTATAATGTTGACAGTACTATTGATAATAACAGTAATTCTTTGAATTTTAAGATCACTATTGTTGGTTATGAAAATCACAAGGTTAAAAGGGGAAGGGATGCAATCGTGGAAACTGTCTCTCACATTAGACTGCATGTTTACTTGTTTTGAGGTCTTTCTCCCCCTTTTATGTTATATGCCCATTGTGGACAGGGATTATCTCCATTTGTTGTTGAATGGTACTTTCCAAGCCCTTAGTACAGTGATTATCATCATCATCATCAATCGTATTTATTGAGCGCTTACTGTGTGCAGAGCACTGTACTAAGCGCTTGGGAAGTACAAATTGGCATCATATAGAGACAGTCCCTACTCAACAGTGGGCTCACAGTCTAAAAGGGGGAGACAGAGAACAAAACCAAACATACTAACAAAATAAAATAAATAGAATAGATATGTACAAGTAAAATAAATAAATAAATAAATAGAGTAATAAATATGTACAAACATATATACATATATACAGGTGCTGTGGGGAAAGGAAGGAGGTAAGATGGGGGGATGGAGAGGGGGACGAGGGGGAGAGGAAGGAAGGGGCTCAGTCTGGGAAGGCCTCCTGGAGGAGGTGAGCTCTCAGCAGGGCCTTGAAGGGAGGAAAAGAGCTAGCTTGGCGGATGGGCAGAGGGAGGGCATTCCAGGCCCGGGGGATGACGTGGGCCGGGGGTCGATGGCGGGACAGGCGAGAACGAGGTACGGTGAGGAGATTAGCGGCGGAGGAGTGGAGGGTGCGGGCTGGGCTGTAGAAGGAGAGAAGGGAGGTGAGGTAGGAGGGGGCGAGGTGATGGAAAGCTTTGAAGCCCAGGGTGAGGAGTTTCTGCCTGATGCGCGGATTGATTGGTAGCCACTGGAGATTTTTGAGGAGGGGACTAATATGCCCAGAGCGTCTCTGGACAAAGATAATCCGGGCAGCAGCATGAAGTATGGATTGAAGTGGAGAGAGACACGAGAATGGGAGATCAGAGAGAAGGCTGATGCAGTAGTCCAGACGGGATAGGATGAGAGCTTGAATGAGCAGGGTAGCGGTATGCATGGAGAGGAAAGGGCGGATCTTGGCAATGTTGCGGAGCTGAGACCGGCAGGTTTTAGTGACGGCTTGGATTTGAGGGGTGAATGAGAGAGCAGAGTCGAGCATAACACCAAGGTTGCGGGCTTGTGAGATGGGAAGGATGGTAGTGCCGTCAACAGAGATGGGAAAGTCAGGGAGAGGGCAAGGTTTGGGAGGGAAGACAAGGAGTTCAGTCTTCGACATGTAGAGCTTTAGGTGGTGGGCAGACATCCAGATGGAGATGTCCTGAAGGCAGGAGGAGATGCGAGCCTGGAGAGAGGGGGAGAGAGCAGGGGCAGAGATGTAGATCTGGGTGTCATCAGCGTAGAGATGATAGTTGAAGCCATGGGAGCGAATGAGGTCACCAAGGGAGTGCGTGTAGATCTAGAACAGAAGGGGACCAAGCACTGAACCTTGGGGAACCCCCACAGTAAGAAGATGGGAGGGGGAGGAGGAGCCTGCAAAAGAGGCTGAGAATGAACGAACGGAGAGGTAAGAGGAGAACAAGGAGAGGACGGAGTCTGTGAAACCAAGGTCAGATAGCGTGTTGAGGAGAAGAGGGTGGTCAACAGTGTCGAAGGCAGCTGAGAGGTCGAGGAGGATTAAGACAGAGTATGAGCCGTTGGATTTGGCAAGCAGTAGGTCATTGGTGACCTTTGAGAGGGCAGTTTCCGTGGAATGTAGGGGACGGAAGCCAGAGTGGAGGGGGTCGAGGAGAGAGTTGTTTTTGAGGAATAGGAATTCTAGGCAGCGCGTGTAGACAACTCGTTCAAGGAGTTTGGAAAGGAATGGTAGGAGGGATATGGGGCGATAACTAGAAAGTGAGGTGGGGTCAAAAGAGGGTTGTTTTTTAGGATGGGAGAGACATGGGCATGTTTGAAGTCAGAGGGGAAGGAACCAGTGGAGAGTGAGAGGTTGAAGATGGAAGTTAAGGAGGGGAGAAGGGATGGAGCGAGAGATTTCATGAGATAAGAGGGAATGGGGTCAGAAGCACAGGTGGCCGGAGTAGCACTTGAGAGAAGGGAGGAGAACTCCTCTGAGGATACTGCTGTGAAGGATGGGAGAGTAGCAGAGAGTGTTGAGAGCCGGGGGGTTGGAGAAGGCGGGGGTAGTGACTTTGGGGAGTTCGGGCCTGATGGATTTAATTTTGGTAATGTAGTAGGAGGCCAGATCGTTGGGGGTGAGGGAAGGAGGAAGGGGAGGAAACGGGGGCCTAGAGAAGGGAGTTGAATGTACGGAAGAGCTGTTGGGGGTGATGGGCATGGGTGTCAGTGAGGGAGGAGAAATAGGTTTTTCTGGTAGAAGAGAGGGCTGTGTTAAGGCAGGAAAGGATAAACGTGAAGTGAACGAGGTTGGCATGGTGTTTAGACTTTCGCCAGCAGCGTTCGGCAGCTCGAGCATAAGAGCAAAGGAGGCGGACAGTGGCAGTGATCCAGGTCTGTGGGTTAGTGGAACGAGAGCGGTGAAGGGAAAGGGGAGCGAGTGAGTCTAGCTGAGTAGAAAGGGTAGAGTTGAGAGCAGTAATCTGATCGTCAAGACTGGATAGAGAGGAGAGGGCAGCGAGGTGGGGTGTGAGGCGCTCCGAAAGATGGGTGGGGTCCAGAGAGCGGAGATCTCTGTGAGGGAGTAATACGGATTTACAGGGGAAAGGAGTGTGAGTGAGGAGGGAGGTGAGAAGTTTATGATCAGAGAGAGGGATTTCAGAGTTGATGAGGGTGGACACAGTGCAGCGATAGGAGATGATGAGGTCGAGAGTATGACCAAGTTGGTGAGTGGGTGAGGTGGGGTGGAGGAAGAGGTTGGCAGCGTCAAGGAGAGATAGAAGGCGGGCAGCAGAGGAGTCGTTAGGGATATCCATGTGGATATTGCAGTCTCCTAGGATCAGAGTGGGCATGGAGAAGGCGAGAAGGAAGGCGAGGAAGCGGTCAAAGTCGTTAAAGAAGTTGGAAGTGGGTCCGGGAGGGCGGTAGATGACTGCTACAAGAATCTGGAGGGGGTGGTAGAGGCGAATATTGTGGGCTTCAAAGGAAGGGAAGGAAAGGGAAGGAGGAGGAGGGATAGTGCGAAAGCGACATTGGGGGGCAAGAAGGAAACCGACACCTCCTCCTTTTCCGGTGACTCTGGGGGAGTGGGAGAAGAAGAGGCCTGCACTGGAGAGAGCAGCAGAAGAGACCGTGTCGTCTGGAGACAGCCATGTTTCAGTTAGGGCGAGGAGGAGTAGAGAGCTGGAAAGGAATAGGTCCAGGATGAAAGGGATCTTACTTAAAACGGAGCGGGGGTTCCAGAGGCCACACGTGGCAGCAGCTGTCGAGGGAGGGGAGGGAGGGGGAAGGGTGCGAGGGGTGGGGAGGGTTTGGATTGGGATGAGTTTGCGGAGGCCTGGGCGGGGAGAGTGGGAAGGGGGGTGGCGATGGGAAAGGGGAACTGGGATGGGGTGGGGGAGGGGAGAAGGGGAGGGAGGGGGCCGGGAGTGAGGAGTGGAGGACTGGCGCTGGTACAGAGGGATCCTTGGTAGGGGGTGAGGGGGAGTGGTCTTGGTGGGGGAGAGGGAGGGAAAAAGCTGGGTGGGAGAGGGGAAGGGGAAGGTGAGGAATGGGAATGGCAGTTGGGAGCAAGGGAATTGAAAGTTCATGATGAGGTCAGCAGGGCGAGTGACAGTACAGCGGGAGGTTAACAATTGAGATGCAGAAGCAATAAAACAGTAGCAATGATATAAGTAGGCGATGGCATCACGGGGTGTAGTTAAACAATCAATATGCTATGGCAATAATCAAATTGGCAGATAATGATGTCACAGAGAGCAGATACAAAATATTAAGTGCTGAAGTAGGGTGGGCCTGTTAAGGGGGGTCAGGGAGCAGAGATACCTGGGGAGAGGAGCGAAAAGTCAACTAGCATGGGAGGGCTGAGTAGGTGTGAATGAGGTTGTCGTTAATGTAACATGGTGCTAACAAGTTCTCCTTTTCTTCCTTCTACTTAGACTGTGAGCCTCTTGTGGGACAGGGACAGGGACAGGGACTGTGTCCAGCCCAATTCACTTTTATCTACTCCAGCACTTAGAACAGTATTTGACACATAGTAAGTTCTTAAAAAATACTAAAAAAGAGCCCACATAATAATAAGAATAATGACAATAATTTTTAAGTAAGCACTTACTATGTGACATACTCTGTAATAAGTACTGAGGTAGAAACAGTGCAATCAGATGATCCCAGTCACATCACATCACATCATCAATCACAATCACTCACATTTCTCCATTCATTCATTCATTCATTCTTATTTATTGAGTGCTTACTGTGTGCAAAATACTGTACTAAATGCTTGGGAAAGTACAATATAATAGGAAACAGACACATTCCCTGCCCACAGTGAGTTTACAGTCACCTGCACTGACCCTTAGAAACTTCCAAATTCACGCTGATGATTCGGCTGACACACTGACTTCTTGTTTCTGCCTGCTGCTCAACTCTGATGACTTCCAAAACCATCCCAG
The DNA here is from genome assembly GCF_015852505.1 of Tachyglossus aculeatus. Lineage (NCBI taxonomy): Eukaryota > Metazoa > Chordata > Mammalia > Monotremata > Tachyglossidae > Tachyglossus > Tachyglossus aculeatus. The sequence continues at coordinate 7,402,536 of NW_024044829.1, read as the reverse complement.
CAACATTAGCCGCACATTCAGGGGCTTCTAATTGCCCGATGCCACACCAGCTTTGCTATCCTAAATTCCATCCTTTACCCCTCCAGCTCTGAATTACTCCTGCTCATAGTTTCTTATCGTGGCACCTCAACCACATCTCTCCCTCCTTCAAGACCTTCTTCCGCTCCACTGAGACCTTTGATCTCCAGATTCCCTCTCATGGACTTCCTGAAAACTTCCCTTTCTCGGGTGGCCACTGATTACCATCTTGAATGCTGGATAAAGATACCCAAAAACTGCCACATCCCTTATGCAGGTTAACGTAATGTCTAATGTACCATTTTGAGGAAGCTTGTCCATGGTCACCTGAATGTAGAATATTTATTCTCGGGGAGAGGGAACCCTTAACCCATCAATTTCATCTGGAGTTGTTTCATTCCCCTCTGAGGTCTTTCAAAACCCGGGTGTCACTTCCGAGCTGCAGATTTCAGTGGCAGAAGCTGCGGTAAAACGGCCTGTTGCTTAACATACAAATAGGGTCCAAGCGGCTTCTGGTATTGTGTCTTTACTATGTAGAAGACAGACCAGCTGGAAACCTGCTAGCTCGAAACTGGACCCCTGGTCACCCTACAACTTTTTCCAGGAAATATTCCGAGATTTACTTCTGTATCAGCAGGAGGTGTGAGGATAGGATGTGAACTTATGAACTTCGTTTGTGAACTTTATCTTTGGATCATCTGTTTGTAGATGTTTATCCACAGTAAAGAATCCTATTCCTCCTGTTGGTTTGTTCACCTCTAGGTGCCTCTAGCGACACTGAAATCCTGACAGATTAAGGTTCGGAAAGGTGATAAATGCACTGGGAGACTGAATTCACTTTGGGTACCACTGAGAACATTCCCGTATGTAAATCAATCAATCAGTCAATCCATCAATCATATTTATTGAGCGCTTACTGTGTGCAGAGCACTGTACTAAGCGCTTGGGAAGTACAAGTTGGCAACAAATAGAGACAGTCCCTACCCAAAAGTGGGCTCACAGTCTAGAATGGGGAGACAGAGAACAAAATCAAACATATTAACAAAATAAAATAAATAGAATAGATATGTACAAGTAAAATAAATAAATACATAAATAGAGTAATAAATATGTACAAACATATATACATATATACAGGTGTTGTAGGGAAGGGAAGGATGTAAGATGGGGGATGGAGAGGGGGACGAGGGGGAGAGGAAGGAAGGGGCTCACTCTGGGAAGGCCTCCTGGAGGAGGTGAGCTCTCAATAGGGCCTTGAAGGGAGGAAGAGAGCAGGCTTGGCGGATGGGCAGAGGGAGATCATTCCAGGCCCAGGGGATGACGTGGGCCGGGGGTCGACGGCAGGACAGGCGAGAACGAGGCACGGTGAGATTAGCGGCAGAGGAGAAGAGGGTGCAGGCTGGGCTGTAGAAGGAGAGAAGGGAGGTGAGGTAGGAGGGGGCGAGATGATGAAGAGCCTTGAAGCCGAGGGTGAGGAGTTTCTGCCTGATGCCCAGATTGATTGGTAGCCACTGGAGATTTTTGAGGACCGGAGTAACATGCCCAGAGAGTTTCTGGACAAAGACAATCCATGCAGCGGCGTGAAGTTTGGATTGAAGTGGGGAGAGACACGAGGATGGGAGATCGGAGAGGAGGCTTATGAAGTAGTCCAGACGGGATAGGATGAGAGCTTGAATGAGCAGGGTAGCGGTTTGGATGGAGAGAAAAGTGAGGATCTTGGCAATGTTGTGGAGCTGAGACGGGCAGCTTTTGGTGATGGCTTGGATGTGTGGGGTGAATGAGAGAGCGGAGTCGAGGAAGACACCAAGATTGTGGGCTTGTGAGCCGGGAAGGATGGTAGTGCCGTCAGCAGTGATGGGAAAGTCAGGGAGGGGGCAGGGTTTGAAACCCATATGTTGTTATTCAAAATACACCCATGGCATGCCAGGACTCTGCCACTTGTGCTCTATAGTCTACTTGATATGAAACCTTCTCAGATATAGACTGGAAGCTGTTATCGGGTCAGAATGAAAGGACCCAATTAGGCACTCATCCAGATATTTTCCCCACACAATTGGCAAATTAGCACAGGCTGTATCTGTGGGTTGTTTTGTTTTTTTTTTGGATAGCTATGCAGACAGGAGATAGGTAATTCCTCAGAGCTGCAGAGCTCCAGGTACTGCACTAGGTTCCTGAGCTTTCAGAGAACTCACTTTTAATAGTTCTCAGTAGCCTGAGGAAAAACCCATGCCACGTAGGAGCAGATGGTAATAGAGAGGGAGACCTTATAGAAGTTTCCTATTCTGGGTTCTTGTTTTCTGTAGTTGTAAATATGTCAAAGAGATCAGTGAGTTCTCATCATCTCCATGCTGAATGCAGGTTTCCAGCAAATGGGATGTGGAATGAATTTCCATAACATGTGCTTTATATCAAAAAGAATTCAAGTGACTTGTCAATCTCTTGGTAGTGTCACCCAGACTACTCACCCCTAAACTGAGTTATGTCTTTCTTCTCAAAAGGTCTACAGGGATGGTAAAAATCACAAAATCACTGGGTGTGATCAGCATCCAGAAATGCAACTTCTGTAAGTGTTCCAACCTTTTGGCATTTTATTTCAACTTTCCCAGAAATCACTTTGACTCAAGCTTTCTTTTTCTTTTTTTAGTCTTGTTTTGGGAAATTTGTCGATGTTTGTGCATCACTATTTCAGGTATAGTCATGGATGAAAGGTGGAGTGAGAGAAAATATGCAGAATGTGTCTCTAAGCATTCTGGTACAGTGATATTTCCCAGATTACAGTAGGGGGTGAATTTGTATCATGCTTGTGCCTCCAAATAACTCTCATCTCTTCTGCTAAATATCAGAACCCTGATGCCTAGGCTGACCAAAGTGACAGGTAAAGGTGTGTGTGTGTGTGTGTGTGTGTGTGTGTGTGTGTGTGTTCGTTTTGTGTCTAATCAATGTTATTGGAATAGGAAAGGATTTTTCTTCTACTTCCCCTCCCCATCACCCCCAATCCCTCCCTTTGCTATATCCCCTCCCCGCCCCACAGCCCTTGTGTGTATATGAACATATTTATAATTACATTTATTTCATTAATAATTTGTATGTATCTAGAATTCTATTTATTTATATTGATGTTATTGATGCCTTTTAATTGTTTTGATGTCTTTCTCCCCCTTTCTAGACTGTGAGCCTGTTGTGGGCAGGGATCGTCTCTATTTGTTACTGAATTGTATTTTCCAAGCACTTAGTGCAGTGCTCTGCATACAGTAAGCATTCAATAAATATGATTGAATGAATGAATGAATAAGTGCTGTAGCAACAAACCGCGATGGGGGTTAAAGTGATAAAAAATCAATCAATCAATCAATCGTATTTATTGAGCACTTACTGTGTGCAGAGCACTGTACTAAGTGCTTGGGAAGTACAGATTGGCAACATATAGAGACAGTCCCTACCCAACAGTGGGCTCACAGACAGAGAACAAAAACCAAACATACTAACAAAATAAAATAAATAGAATAGATATGTACAATTTAAAATGAATAAATAAATAGAGTAATAAATATGTACAAACATATATACATATATACAGGTGTTGTGGGGAAGGGAAGGAGGTAAGATGGGGGATGGAGAGGGGGACGAGGGGGAGAGGAAGGAAGGGGCTCAGTCTGGGAAGGCCTCCTGGAGGAGGTGAGCTCTCAGTAGGGCCTTGAAGGGAGGAAGAGAGCAGCCTTGGCGGATGGGCAGAGGGAGGGCATTCCGGGCCCTAGGGATGACGTTGGCCCGGGGCCGATGGCGGGACAGGCGAGAACGAGGCATGGTGAGGAGATTAGCGGCGGAGGAGCAGAGGGCGCGGGCTGGGCTGTAGAAGGAGAGAAGGGAGGTGAGGTAGGAGGGGGCGAGGTGATAGAGAGCCTTGAAGCCGAGGGTGAGGAGTTTCTGCCTGATGCGCAGATTGATTGGTAGCCACTGGAGATTTTTGAGGAGGGGAGTAACATGCCCAGAGCATTTCTGGACAAAGACAATCCGGGCAACAGCATGAAATATGGACAAGGGGAGGGGAAAAGAAGGAGTGTGGGGCATTAGGAGTTGCAGAGAGACACCCTGATGTGTAGACATTAACGTGCATGACATTGGAAACCTGTAGTTTTTTCAAAAAATTTATTGGCTATATAATAAAGTGCTAATGTCACAGCATACCTTTATGCAGACAATCAACAAGTCAGTAATGTTCACTGACTGAAGGGCAGTTGACATTGTATGTAATGTACATTGTTAAAGAAGCTACCAAGGATGTAGAAAATTCAGTACTTTAACTTCAGGTTATATCCTCATAAACATGGGTAGTGTGGGAATTCTAGGTTTCTTTGCTGTAGAGAGGGTCAGATTATATACTATGGCTCTGAAGACCTTTAGTTTGGTCTGAAGCCTGATACCAAATTTTTTCCCCAGTAATGGTAGATTCTATTATTCTAGTTTCTTATTTGTTATCTAAGCGTTGGGAAGTGTGCAGTCTAGGTAATGGATTTCTGGGGTATAGTGGTTACTATGTACACTTACGTACACTTACACTTTACTAAGCACTGGAGTAGGTACAAGAAAATAAGGTTGGAAACAGTCCATGTCCCATCTGAGGCTCACAGTCTCTATTCCTCATTTTTCAGATGGGGTAACTGAGACAAGAGAAATGAAGTGACTTGCCAAGGTCACGCAGCAGACAAGTGGCAGAGCCAGGATTAGAAATCATTACCTTCTAATTCCCAGGCTCATGCTGTATCCGATTATCAATCTGAAAAGTTGGATTGATTTGGAGAAGTTTGTTTGCAATCATTTGTACTTCCATTCTTGGGTGTGAAACTCTAGGGTACAGTCATAGATGCACCTCCTGAATACTTATCTCTAGGACTTGCAATGCCTTTCAAAGTTTGTCGAGTTTCCCGAGGAGCAGAAGCATGTTCAAAATCTTGCATCCAGATTTCTTGTTGAATTCTACATCATGGCTGCAGAAATGCATTGAATAAATGTTATGATTTGCATATGTGCAGTGTCACTTCTGATAATGCTGAGCATTATTGACAGATTCAAAAATGAATCATTTTGAAAAAAATCACGAGTAGTGATATTTATATAAAAGAAGGGAATATGGAAAGCTCAAAAGTTTATTCAGTGTAGAATTTCAAAATGTTTTGGCATACTTCTGTTATCTGTACAGTCCTTGCTACCACCCTGACCTGGAGTGATCCTCTCATTATGGAGAAGAAGCTATAATGTTCCGTAGATATGAAACAAGTAACTTTCATCTTGAAAAAAGGACTAAATCTTTCAGCCATTTTGAGCAACCTGATCAATATGTAGTTTGGTAATAGAGTAATTCTCAGTCTTATCCGACCCCAAACAGAGTTGGTTTTATTTGAAGACCTTTGACATAATCTGTGGCCAGGTAAATTGTATTATTTGCTCCCTTTGTCCACTAAAGACCTAGTGGGTCAGCAAAGAGAAATTGCTTGGGAAGGGGGTGCCATGTGGTTTTCTGGTGGGCTAAACTTTGACACCTGCTGGTGTTGCTTTTACTTTAAGTGGAGGATATCAGTGTGTCTGCAGACCTAACCATGGTACTCCATCCTTGCTCCCTAGATGATGACGATGATGATGATGATAATAATAATAATAATAATAATAATAATAATAATAATTCACTTACTATGTGCCAGGAGATATACTACACGCTGGGGTGGATACTAGCAATTTGGGTTGGACCTGTCCCCTCCCCATGTGGCTCACAGGCTCAATCCCAATTTTATAGATGAGGTAACTGAGGGACAGAAAAGGTAAGTGACTTGCACAAGGCCATACAGCAGGCAAGTGGAGGAGTCAGGATTAGAACCTAAAACCTAAAACCTTCTGACTCCCAGGCTCTATCCACTTTGCCATATCTAACTGCACTCAGTTCATTTAGTGGGCTAGGTAACTGCCTTTGGGTAGGTTTGAAGAAAGGATGTTGATGCATCATGGTCTAGTCGGGAGAACACAGGCCTGGGAGTCAGAGGACCTGGATTCTAATCCCGGCTGTGCCACCTGCTTGCTGTGCGACCTTGGGCAAAACACTTATCCTCTCTGTGCTTCAGTTACTGCATCTGTAAAATGAGGTGAGAGTCTAAATCCCCTGTGGGACAGGGACCGTGTCCAACCTGATTAACTTGTCTCTACCCCAGCATTTAGAACAGTGCTTGGTACATTGTAATCACTTAACATGTACTATAGTAATAATAATAATAATTATCTTATGTCTACCCCAGTGCTTATTAAAGTGCTTGGCACACAGTAAACGCCTTCTACACTGTGAGCCCACTGTGGGCGGGACTTGTCTCTGTTGCTGAATTGTACTTCCCAAGCACTTAGTACAGTGCTATGCACACAGTAAGTGCTCAATAAATATGATTGAATGAATGAATGAATGAACAAATACAATAGCTATTATTATCATAAAGACAATTGCTATCATCATCATAAAGACTGGGCATTGTTAAATGTAAGGCTGGAGGCTAGAGTGGTTGAGGATTTGGTATCTGCCCTTTATGACTGCTCTACTTGCTATATAGCCTTAGCAGCCAGTACTGGATCTGTTGGGAACCTCAGCTACAGCTGCTCAAGACCCTTCAATCATATTCACTGAGAACTTACTATGTGCAAAGCACTGGACTTAGTGTTTGGGAGAGAAATAATAATAATAATAGCATTTGGTAGGTGCTTACTATGTGCCAAGCACTGTTCTAAGCACTGGGATAGATGCAAGGTAATAAGGTTGTCCCACATGGGGCTCACAGTCTTAACCCCCATTTTACAGATGAGAGAAGTGAGACACAGAGTAGTTAAGTGACTTGCCCAAGGTCACAGAGCAAACAAGTGGTGGAGCTGGGATTAGAACCCGTTACCTCTGACTCTTAAATCCGTGCTCTTTCCATTGAACGATGCTGCTTCTCAAAAACAGAGTTTGTAGACATGTTCGCAGGCCACAAGTACCTTACTTTCAGTTGAAGAGATTTTGGTTGACCCTTGATCAAACTGCAGTCTAGTTTCATGCATTTAGTGCATGGATAATAATAATGAAAATAATAATGATAGTAATAATAATAATAATAATAATAATATTTCTAAAGTGCCTACTGTGTGCCAAGCACTTTTCTAGGAACTGGGGTAGATACAAGGTAATAGTGTTGGACACAGTCCTTGTCCCACCTGGGCCTCATGAAGCACGATTAGCATACATTAAGGAGTAGCATGGCCTAGTGGAAATAATAATAATAAAAATTACAGTATTTGTTAAGCGCTTACTATGTGCCAGGCACAGTTCTAAGCATTGGAAGAACACTGGCCTGGTAGTCAGAGCACCTGGGTTCTAATTTCAACTCTGCCACATGCCTGCTGTGTGACCTTGGTCAAGTCACTTAACTTTTCTGTGCCTCAGTTACCTCATTTGTAAAATGGAGGTTAAATACCTGTTCCAAGGTGTAAACCTCCGATTTAGATTGTGAATGCTGTGTGGGATAAAGGACTTTGTCTGTCCAGATCATCTTGTATCTTCCCTAGGGCTTAGTGCAGTTCTTGACACATGTTAAACCATAATCATTATTGCTTTTTGATTAAAGTAGTGCACACTGGGGGTCAGAGGCAATATTGGCTCTTTCGATTAGCCACTAATGGAGCATTTAAGCTAGAATACAGCAGGACAGACTGCTCTAGTGCTCCATGGACAAGTAGCTCATATAAATCTGAGATGTCAGTAGTGAGGATGTTCACTATCTTTTTGTTTTCCTGATTTAATGGAGAATGAAAACAGTGTGACAGAATTCATTCTTTTGGGACTTACACTGAATCCAGGGATGCAGAAAATAATATTTATTGTGTTGTTAGCCATCTAAAGCGTTACTATGATTGGCAACTTGCTCATCGTGACAACCATAACCAGCAGCAAGACTTTGGGCTCTCCCATGAACTTTTTTCTTACTCATATGTCCTTCATAGATACGATTTATTCTTCCTCCTCAGCCCCAAACTGATTGAAGACTCCATCCGGGAGAAGAACACCATCTCCTTTGAAGGGTGCATGACCCAGGTCTATGTGGAACACATCTTTGGAGGTGCTAAGATCCTCCTCCTCACAGTGATGGCCTACGATTGCTACGTGGCCATCCATGAGCCTCTACACTGTTGACCATCATCAACAGGCGGTTATGCAGGCTGCTGGTGGGGGTCGTCTGGATTGGGGGGATTCTTCACGCAACGATCCAGATTCTCTTCACGGTGAGGTTACCATTCTGTGGCCCCAGTGTTATCAATCACTTCATGTGTGATCTGCACCCTTTATTAAAACTCGCCTGCAGTAACACCCAAACCCTCAGTCTCTTCATAGCCACCAGCAGTGGGGTGATCGGCCTGTTCAATTTCATCCTGCTGACACTTTCCTCCTTCATCATCTTATGCTTCCTGAAAACTCACAGCTTGGAAAGGAGATGCAGAGCCCTCTCCACCTGAAACACCAACATCACTGGTGTTGTCTTATTCTTTATTCCCTGTATATTTGTGTATATGCGACCCATGACCACTTTGCCTATAGATAAAACCTTGGCTGTGTTTAGTACCATGGTAGCCCCCATGCTAAACCACCTAATCTACACTCTGAGAAATGCAGAGATGAAAAATGCCATGATGAACTATGGAGAAGAAAAGTATCAAACCACAAGATAAATGGTCCAAAGTGAAACTCATGTTCACACAAATGAGAGAAGCAACTGACTTTATAAAAGAAAATTGATCAGGAGAAGTGTGGCTATTCGTGTTAATGATCAGAAACTTTAATTGCGTATTCTCTTTCCTTATTTAGAAACCTCTCCAGATTTTGGGTACTTCTTTCCCATCTTCTTCCAGCTGTGTGTAATGTGTGTTCTTAGCTTTCTACGGAGAATAATACTAATAATTCTGGTATTTGTTAAGTGCCCTACTGTGTGCCAGGCACTACACTAAGCACTGGGGTGGATACAAGCAAAATGGGTTGAGCGCAATCTCTGTCCCACATGGGGCTCATAGTCTTAACTCTCATTTTACAGCTGAGAAAACTGAGGTACAGAGAAGTGAAGTGACATATCCAAAGTCACATATCAGACAAGTGGCAGAGCTGGGATTAGAACCCACTACCTTCTGACTCCCAGGCCCATGCTCTATCCACTATGCCATGCTGCTTCTCAACCCACTTGCTGCTGGGTTTGGGGTCTGTTTCCTGGATGAACACTACTATATACTCTAATTTACCAAAACCAACTAAACAAAACATAAAACCCAAACAAACAAACAAAAAATACCCAAAGTCCCCCAAACAGTAGCATTATAGTGCCTTTGTCCTAATGTTCTATTAGACCATTTGTGTCTGGCTATAATCAGTGGAGGGTATCTCTGCACAGAGGGATAATATAATAATTTCATGCCCGAGATGCTGCACAGAGAGGATGTTCATGCCTGTTTTTTATGGTATTTGTTAAGTGCTTATTATATGCCAAGCACTGTTCTAAACGCTGGGGTAGCTACAAATTAATCAGGTTGTCCCACATGGGGCTCGCAGTCTTAATCCCCATTTTACAGATGAGGTAACTGAGGCACAGAGAAGTTAAGTGACCTGCCCAAGGTCACATAGCAGACAAGTGGTGGAGCCAGCATTAGAACCCACATCCTCTGACTCGCAAGCCTGTGCTCTATCCACTAAGCCACCGTACGTCAGGATAATTTCAAATCGAGTCTTCTGCTCATCACCAAATCCACATGGGACTTACAGTGGGTGGGATGGGTGGGAGAGGTCTAAAAAAGAGCAGTTCAGACTGTTAGCATTTTGAGGGTCAATCATGCTATTGGCAAAATTGCATCCAGTTTCCCAGAGGGACAACTGCTTAGAGCATTGCTGAATTCTTCAGTTTCTCTACACATTCTTTCCCACTGAGGGAAACTTTGAGAAGAAAAATCAAAGTACTCTACCTGCAAGGAGAGGAAAAACACAAATAAGAATGATAGAAAACTGGGGTGAACTAATCAGTGTTTAACTCCTACCTGACTCTCTTCTTTTAAACTAAGTCCCATGTTCCTAAGTGACTGCCCCTTTTGGACTTTTCTGGTGCTTCTAGAACTCTAACCATGTCTATTTCCTCTCAGAGGAAGATCATCTGGCTCTATGTCCTACCTACTATCTCACAATAGGGGTCAATGAATGGGGAGAGGTGGAGTGGATGGATAAGTAACTGAGGAGCATCAGTTAATCAAAAAGGTTTTATTGAGCACTTAAGCGATTGAAGAAGTACAATACAATAGAGCTGGTAAATGTGATGCCTGCTCGCAAGGAGCTTATACCTACAGGAGCAAAGCCTGCTGGTGGTAGACTATCTCCTTTTTAACAATCAATGACATTTATTGTTTACTGTGTGCAGAGAGTTGGACTAAGTAATTGGTGGGGTATAAGGGAGAGAAGCAGCATGGCCTAGTGGAAAGATGATGGGCCTGGGAGTAAGAGGACCTGGGTTCTCATCCCATCTCTGCCACTTGCCTGCTATGCAACCTTGGGCAAGTGACTTAACTTCCTGTGCATCCTTGCTCTCTCCCCCTCTCTCCAGGCTCGCATCTCCTCCTGCCTTCAGGACATCTCCATTTGGATGTCTGCCCGCCACCTAAAGCTCAACATGTCGAAGACTGAACTCCTTGTCTTCCCTCCCAAACCTTGCCCTCTCCCTGACTTTCCCATCTCTGTTGACGGCACTACCATCCTTCCCGTCTCACAAGCCCGCAACCTTGGTGTCATCCTCGACTCCGCTCTCTCATTCACCCCTCACATCCAAGCCGTCACCAAAACCTGCCGGTCTCAGCTCCACAACATTGCCAAGATCCGCCCTTTCCTCTCCATCCCAACCGCTACCCTGCTCATTCAAGCTCTCATCCTATCCCGTCTGGACTACTGCATCAGCCTTCTCTCTGATCTCCCATCCTCGTGTCTCTCTCCACTTCAATCCATACTTCATGCTGCTGCCCGGATTATCTTTGTCCAGAAACGCTCTGGGCATATCACTCCCCTCTTCAAAAATCTCCAGTGGCTACCAATCAATCTGCGCATCAGGCAGAAACTCCTCACCCTGGGCTTCAAGGCTGTCCATCACCTCGCCCCCTCCTACCTCACCTCCCTTCTCTCCTTCTACAACCCACTCTGCACCCTCCACTCCTCCACCGCCGATCTCCTCACCGTATCTCGCTCTCGCCTGTCCCGCCATCGACCCCCGGCCCACGTCATCCCCCGGGCCTGGAATGCCCTCCCTCTGCCCATCCGCCAAGCTAGCTCTCTTCCTCCCTTCAAGGCCCTGCTGAGAGCTCACCTCCTCCAGGAGGCCTTCCCAGACTGAGCCCCTTCCTTCCTCTCCCCCTCGTCCCCCTCTCCATCCCCCCCATCTTACCTCCTTCCCTTCCCCACAGCACCTGTATATATGTATATATGTTTGTACATATTTATTGCTCTATTTATTTATTTATTTTATTTGTACATATCTATTCTATTTATTTTATTTTGTTAGTATGTTTGGTTTTGTTCTCTGCCTCCCCCTTTTAAACTGTGAGCCCACTGTTGGGTAGGGACTGTCTCTATATGTTGTCAATTTGTACTTCCCAAGCGCTTAGTACAGTGCTCTGCACATAGTAAGCGCTCAATATATACTATTGATGATGATGATCACTTCCCAGACTAAGCCCCCTCCTTCCTTTCCCCCTCGTCCCCCTCTCCATCCCCCCGTCTTACCTCCGTCCCTCCCCCACAGCACCTGTATATATGTATATATGTTTGTACATATTTATTACTCTATTAATTTATTTATTTTACTTGTACATATCTATTATTTTTATTTTATTTTTTTAATATGTTTGGTTTTGTTCTCTGTCTCCCCCTTCTAGACTGTGAGCCCACTGTCGGGTAGGGACTGTCTCTATATGTTGTCAACTTGTACTTCCCAAGCGCTTAGTACAGTGCTCTGCACACAGTAAGCGCTCAATAAATATGATTGATTGATTGATTGATTAATAGATCAGTTCCCTCACCTGTAAAATGGGGATTCACTACCTGTTCACCCTATTTAAACTGTGAGGCCCATGTGGTACCTGGTCAGTGCTTAGTACAGTGCCTTGGCAACACGGTAAGTACTTAACAAATACCAGAATAATAATAATAATAATAATAATAATAACAATAATAATAATAATTATTATTATTATTATTATCTCATATCTATACTAGTATTTGATGCATACTAAGCACTTAACAATTATCAACATTATAATTATTATTACAATACAACAGAGTTGGTAAACACATTCCCTGCCCGTAACGGGCTTACACACCTCAATGATGTCTGAGGAAGGCTCAGCTGAATGGCAATTGACTAGAAAAGGGACACTATTTTCATGGGCAAAGTGTGCAAGAGATAGTCTCTCTTAATTCACACTCATGGATGCAGCCTCATCAGTGGTAAGACAATCTTGGGCCCTAAGGCCAAGGAAAAGCATGGGAAGGTGAGATCAGCTTAGAAAAAGGAAGAGTTTGGGAAGTAGTCCCTCTGTTTCACCCAAACCATCTTGTCTCGGTTCAGCAGTTAAATTAAATGTAGTTGTCTAAATGCTTACATGGATTAATTAATTAATTAATTAATTAATTCAATCGTATTTATTTGGTGCTTACTGTGTGCAGAGCACTGTACTAAGCGCTTGGGAAGTGCACGTTGGCAACATATAGAGACGGTCCCTACCCAACAGTGGACTCACAGTCTAGAAGGGAGGGACAGAGAACAAAACAAAACGTATAAACAAAATAAAATAGAATAAATATGTACAAATAAAATAAATAGAGTAATAAATAAGTGCAAACATATATACATATATACAGGTGCTGTGGGGAGGGGAAGGAGGTAAGGTGGGGGGATGGGGAGGGGGGAAGGGGGAGAGGAAGGAGGGGGCTAAGTCTGGGAAGGCCTCGTGGAGGAGGTGAACTCTCAGTAGAGACTTCAAGGGAGGAAGAGAGCTAGCTTGGCTGATGTGGGGAGGGAGGGCATTCCAGGCCAGGGGGAGGACATGGGCCAGGGGTCGACAGCGGGACAGGTGAGAACGAGGCACCGTGAGGTGATTAGCGGCAGAGGAGCGGAGGATCCAGGCTGGGCTGTAGAAGGAGAGAAGGGAGGTGAGGTAGGAGGGGGCGAGGTGATGGAGAGCCTTGTATCCGAGGGTGAGGAATTTTTGATTAGTCTTCTGAGCTCCTAAATCTGCTTGCTGTGACTGTGGCATTCCAAAATGTTTTCCTGGAATGGACTTACTAAGTCTCGAAGCATCAAACTCATCTCATCTCTGTGTCTCTATGTTCTTACTCTATGCATCGGTCAATAAAACCTGCATTTATGATGCTGGCACCAACTCACAATCCCTCTCCATCCCTTTCCAAGAGAGAAAAATACTTGTTCAAAATGCTTGTCATTTTGAGTGCTTACTCTGTAAGAGCGCTGAACTAAAATCTTGGGAAAGTACAGATGGAAACAGTGTTTGGCACATAGTAAGCACATAACGAATATCACCGTTATCATTATATAACAGACACATTCCCTGCCCACAGCGAGTTTACAGCTTAGAGGGGCTGGTCCCCATTTAAGGTAATGATTAAATATTCTTGAATAATCAACTCCTTTCTCAGATAGACTCAGTCCTTAGTTGTAACTAGAAGTGGCATCCTGTGATAATATGATAAAAGGAAGTGGTGTGGCATAGTTGAAAGAGCACAGGTCTGGGAGTGAGAGGACCTGGGTTCTAAACCAGGCTCACCACTTGTATGCTGGGTGACCTTGGGAAAGTCACTTTATTTGTATGCACCTCAGGTAACTCAATTGTAAAATGGGGATTCAATACCTGTTCTCCCTCCTACTTAGACTGTGGGACTGTGGTATGAGTCCCCTATCTGTGAATTCACCCCCTCCCTCCACCTGAGCATCCTACAGCAAGGACACAGAATTGCTACACTACAAGGTTGCGGAATGGGAAATGTCCCAATCAGATAGACATCCTGGGAATACTGGGAGGACCAACAGGTACGAGGGGGTTTTGTAAATAAAAGGCATTGCTGCTATTTTTAGTTGTAGGCATTCAGACCAATCCCTGCAGAGCCTGGCTTGCTGATTAGGACTCAGCCCTCCTCCTTTGCTTGCTTGCTGTGCTACAGCTATGTGAGTACACCCAATGAAGAGGCAGAACTGATCACTCTGACTCGGTATCTGGTCTTTGGATAGTTGTCGACCAATCTAAAGAACCCGGAACCGCTCTCTGGTCGGCGACCCCAGTTGACTTGGGTAGCATCTACTTACAGGGCCTCATGTGAGACAGGAACCAAACTGATTTGTATCTATATCAGCACTTAGAACAGTTCTTTACACATAGTAAGTGCTTAGCAAATATCTTTGAAAAATAATCCTATTTTGTCTCTTCCTTTTTTCTTGTTGACACCTGAATGAAACGACTCCTATATCTCTAATGTCTCTAGAGAATGAATATGAAAAGAGATAAGACAAAGAATCAATAAATCATATTTATTGAGCACTTACTAGGTGCAGAACCCTGCACAAATAACTTAGGGGAGTATACTATAACAGAAATGATAGACACATTTCCTGCTCACAACAAGCTTACATTCTAGAGGGGGAGACAGTAGAATCAAGTAGAACTATTACGGAATAAAGAAATTTCTGTGAATTATTTCCTCGGAATTATGGCCTAGAAGACAACGGTCATTGTTGTGGAGTTCAGGCATTCAGTCATATAATAATAATAATAATAATAATAATAATAATAATAATAATAGCATTTGTTAAGTGCTTACTATGTGCAAAGCACTGTTCTACTGGACACTAGCTGTGGCACTCCTGGCGTTCATGGCTGAAATTCAACCTTCAGCTAGCTGTTCCAAGCCTGAGCATCAGAAGATCTGAGGATCTGTCATAGGGATGGACGATTCAAGAAAACACCCAGAACCTTCCCTCTTGTCTCCAAAGAAACAGACATTAATATAAAGCATATTCTGCAATGAGCGATAAAATCCCTAAATGACTAGCTCTGTCTGTTCTTAAAATATTGCTTGTCAAGATTTATTTTTTAATAATAATAATAATAATAATGACATTTGTTAAGCACGTACTATGTGCAGAACTCTATTGTAAGCACTGGGGGGATACAAGGTGATCAGATTGTCCCACGTGGGGCTCAAAGTCTTCATCCCCATTTTACAGATGAGGTGACTGAGGCACAGAGAAGTGACTTGCCCAAAGTCACATATCTAACAAGGTGTGGGGCCTTGATTTGAACCCATGACCTCTGCCTCCCAAGCCCATGTTCTTTTCATTGAGCCACGTTCCTTCTCTAAGTTATTTTGGTTTCTCAAAGCACTTATTGTTGTTGTAACAGTTGGGGATTTATTGTCAAATGTGACATTTGGCAGGATTACTTAGGGACAGTGTCAAAGGATGGTTTTTCATGTTGATCCAAATGCTCTATGTTTCTGAGGAGCCCTCAATGTCTCCAGAATTGAATTACTGAACAACACTGATTAAAACTCATAATATAGATGCACAACTGAATGAAAATAAATGCAATTTAGCTCAAAGGTAATTTCAATTAGCTGAGTAACGGTGTTAAAATTAATCAAAATGGAATACAGGTGAGCAAGTCTAACAAAAGATAAGAGTAACCGGTAATGATGAAATATTTGGCTTTTCTGGCAAGTGCATTTCATATCTGGCACAAGAAACAAGACATTTAATACCTTTCAAAGAGGATAAATACCACAAGAGTCCAAAGGTATTGAGTAAAAGAGCATTACCACTACAGTATACCAAAAGTGAAACCAAAATATTAATGGGTGCCTGAAAGTGAAGATCCAGTACAACAATATCCATGTTATAATGTGGAACAGAAAGGTATCAGGAGCATAACAACCTAAATCAATCAATTGTATTTATTGAGCACTTACTATTTGCAGAGCACTGTACTAAGTCCTTGGAAGAGTACAATACAACAAAATCTAAGGTGCAGACAGTGACTAAGCTCAAATGAAAACAGAGGTCCTCTTATTTACAACTGGTCAAAAACCAGTAATAATAATTGTCTGAAACTGTAACATCACGCCCAAATTACAAATGTTAATTTTTCAGTTATAGGTACATGATATATTCTAGCAGTCTGACGTAGTGTATAGAGCAATGGCCCGGAAGTCAGAAGGTCATGGGTTCCCATCCTGGCCCCACCAATTGTTTGCTGTGTGAACTTGGGCAACTCATTTAACTTCTCTGTGCCTCAGTTACCTCAGCTGTATAATGGGGATTGAGACTGTGAGTCCTATGTGGGACTATGTTGCCAACTTGTACTTCCCAAGCGCTTAGTACAGTGCTCTGCATACAGTAAGCACTCAATAAATACGATTGATTGATTGACAGGTACTGCGTCCAGCCTGGTTTTCTTGTATCTACCCCAGTGCTTAGTACAGTGTCCAGCACATAGTAAGCCCTAAACAAATACCAGTATTATTATTATTATTAGTGAAATGTATCAAAATATCAACAATGACTGTGGATTAGGAAATACTGAGACCTTGGTTAAAAGTGGCAATTGATCTCTTTTAATATAAGGGAAATGTAAGGTTTAGTTATTTAAATTCCAATTTCATAAATGTGAAACGCTGAATAGGATTACGGAGAGTGAAGAAGCTACAATTAAGACTAATTTAGTAAGCCATCATCATTCTTGTAGCATTGCATTAAAAAAAATGAATTGGATTTAAATTTCCTTTGTATCACTGCCTGTCTAGGATAATTCCTGGGTATAGATTTAGCAGAAAAAAGGGTAAAAATAATAAAAAAAACACTATTTGTCAAAGCTAAACATTTAGGAGAGAGCTCCATTTGGCCTTAGGAAATTAACACTATGTTTGGCAATAGGACCAATCACCACCAGAGCTTCCTTTCTGGAAGTAAGTCATAGCTACATTTCCAATTAATTTGGAGGTGTCCTCTCTCTGACTTTCCCATCATTGTAGATGGCACTACCATCCTTCCCATCTCACAAGCCTGCAACCTCGGTGTCATCCTCGACTCCGCTGTCCCATTCACCTCACACATCCAATCCATCACCAAAACCTGCCGTTCTCCCCACAACAACATCTCCAAGATCCGCCCTTTCCTCTCCATCAAAACCGCTAACCTTGCTGGTTCAATCTCTCATCCTATCCCGACTGGATTACTGCATCAGCCTCCTCTCTGATCTCGCATCCTCCTGTCTCTTCCCTCTTCAGTCTATAGTTCACTCTGCTGCCCGGATTATCTTTGTACAGAAACACTCTGGGCATGTTACTCCCCTCCTCAAAAATCTCCAATGGCTGCCTGTCAATCTACGAATCAAGCAAAAGCTCCTCACTCTTGTCTTCAAGGTTCTCCATCTCCTCGCCCCTTCCTACCTCACCTCCCTTCTCTCCTTCTACAGCTCAGCCAGCACACTCCGCTCCTCTGCCACTAACCTCCCTGTGCCTCGTTCTCACCTGTCCCACAATCGACCCCTGGCCCACGTCCTTCCCCTGGCCTGGAATTCCCTCCCTCCACATACCCGCCAAACTAGCTCTCTTTCTCTCTTCAAAGCCCTACTAAGAGCTCACCTCCTCCAGAAGGCCTTCCCAGAGTGGGCCCCGTTTTTCCTCTCTTCCTTCCCATCGCCCCCCCTTCCGCCCTACCTCCTTCCCCTCACCACAGCCCTTGTATATATTTGCACATATTTATTACTCTATTTTACTTGTACACATTTACTACTCTATTTTATTAATGATGTGCATATAGCTATAATTCTATTTATTCTAACGGTTTTCACACCTGTCTAAATGTTTTGTTTTGTTGTCTATCTCCCCCTTCTAGACTGTGGGCCCATTGTTAATTAGGGACCGTCTCTATATGTTGTCGACTTGTACTTCCCACATAAATATGATTGAATGAATGAATGAATTTAGTAGAGATAGTGTGTCAAGAAAACAAAGCAAGAAGCTCAAGGATATTCTGCAGAATCGATGAAGACATAAGGAATTTTTATCTACTTGTCCTTTGGGTTAAAGATGCCACTATTGAGTTTTTTATTGGGCTACATAAGTATGACTAACAATTCCTTCCACACTGTGCGCATATAAAGATGCTCCCTTCACCTCTTTTTGGATATTTGTTAAGTGCTTACTATGAGTCATGCACTGTTCTAAGCATTGGGATAGATACAAGATGGTTAGGTTGGACACAGTCCGTGTTCTAAATGGGGTCCACAGCTTTAATCCCCATTTTACAGGAGAGGTAATTTAGGAACAGAGGAGTCAACTGACTTGCCTAAGGTCACACAGCAGACAAGTAGCAGAGCTGGGATTAGATCACGGTTTCTCTGACTTCGAGGCCCTTTGCATTTGTCATCCCCAATTTTATCCAGTGATGTAATGCTATGTATTGAACACTTACTATGTGCAAAGCACTGAATTAAGAACTTAAATAATAATAATAATGGTGGTTTTTGTTAAGTGCTTACTATATGCCAAATACTGTTCTAAACGCTGCAGTATATACAAGGTAATCAGGTAGTCTCACATAGAGGTCACAGTCTTAATCCTCATTTTGCAGATGAGGGAACTGAGGCACAGAAAAGTTAAGTGCTTTGACCAAGGTCACACAGTAGTCAAGGGGCAGAGCTGGAATTAGAACCCAGATTCTCTGACTCCCAGCCCCATGGTTTTTCAAATAGACCATGCGGTTTCTCTCTTTTGTGTAATATTATTGCTCCATTATAATTTCTCCATCCATTGCTCCATCCACCTTCAGATTCATTTGGATACTGATGCCATGTAGGCTCCCACTCTCTAAAAATAAGCCTTAATGGTCTTTATGTTTCCTACTTCTTTTTCCATTTTTGCATCATTTAAGGATGTAAAGAATTGAGGGTCAGTATTTAGGTCTGTGTCACAGCTGGAGAGTCTTGTTTGTGCATAGAGTAGTAAATAACCTTGATTTTCAAATTAATTGCTAGTCCATAGAAATTTGCTGACAGGTGGTTCCTAGAGAAGTGGTCCCTGGAAAGAACTCAAGCCTGAGAATCAGAGATCCTGGGTTATAATCTTGGCTCTGCCATATGGCTGCTGTATGACCTTGGGCAAGTCACTTAACTTCTCTATGCCTCAGTGCTCTCATCTACAAATTTAATGTCTTTCTCCTCTGATAGACTCTAAGGTCTTTGTGGGCAGGGATCATGTATACCCATTCTGTTGTATTGTCCTTTCCTAGGTTCTTAATTCAGTGCTCTGCACACAGTAAACATTCAGTAAATACTATTGATTGATCTCTGAACCTTCTCTGACCCATTATTCGGTAGATCTATAAGGTAAAGCACCCTCTCAGTATTGCATCTGGAGAATTTCCAGTACTCTACCAATCTCGACTATAAGAAGAAGAGTCAAGGAGAGGAATACTCATTCCATTCTTAGTTTGGGCAGTGGCTAGCAAGTGAAAGGCAATCTGCTACAAGTCAAAACTCACCTGTGCTGGGCAGCAGCAGCATGGGAGAGAGAGTCGAGGGTGGAGACTCGTTTATTGTGAGGAAGAAGGTAATGACAGACCACTTTCGTATTTGTACCAAGAAAACTCTATGGATATGTTACCAGAATGATTGCAGACGGAGGTGGGGCGATTTGGGAGAAAAAAGAATTTGGAGTCGCTGAGGTTGGAGATGATTCAACAGCATAAGACAAGACAATAGTGTAAAACCACCCCCAAATTAATAAGCATCTCTCATTGAATTAGAATTCTTGCTACCAGTGGGCAGGGAAGGCATGGCTTCTTTACATTTTCCTATCCCAAACACTTAATACAGTGAACTGTGTTTAGTGGAGTGCACTCAGTGGGTGTTCAAATAAATACTTTGTCAGAGTAGTTCTCGCAGTGTCCATCATTATTATTATTATTTAAGTGCTTACTGTGAGTCCGCTATTGTACTAAGTGCTGGGGTAGACACAAGCTAATCGGTTAGGACAGGGTCCCTGAATCACATGGGGCTCACTGCCTAAGTAGGAGGGAGAACAGATATTTCACCCCCAATTTACAGATGAGACAACAGAGACGTTAGGTGTCTTGCCTAAGGTCACACAGCAGACTGCTGGCAGAGCCGGGAATAGAATCCACTTCCTCCAACTCCCAGGCCTATGCTTTTTCTATTAGACCATGCTCCTCCTCATCCTTTAATGACACTCTTCTCCTTTATTGCCAATGCTTGCATTAGGAGAGACTAGAAATGAATGATAAGCAACCGGAGGATGGTGGCAAAGCAGCACCTAAAACTGGAAGATTTCCAAATTATCATGAAATGATGTTCATTTGACCTCTGACCTAAAATCAATGAAAACCATCGACCACGTTTCCCTTGATCAATTTAGTGTGTGTTCTCCAATAAAAGATGGGAAGAACACTCTGCAGCTGATTTCTTCGTTTGTATTAATAACACTTTTCCTAATTTGCCACGTATTCGAGGTGAAATGTCACTGTTTTGCTCACTGACTTTCTAATGGAATTTATCATCTCAGCATTTCTCAACGTGTAGATGAAGGGATTTAGCATGGGGGTTATCATCGTGTAAATTACAGCAACAGCCTTGTCAACGGATGAGGTATTGTATGCTGCACATATTCAAAGATGCATGGAATGAAGAACAAGATGACAACAGTGAAGTGGGAGGCACAGGTGGAGAGACCTTTGAGCCTACCAACGGCACTGTGTGTCTTCAGAGAGTGCAAAAAGAAGGCATAGGAAATGATCAACAGGACAAAGATTAGCACGCACATGCCACCACTGTTAGCAGCAACCAGCAGGCACAGGGTGTGAGTATTGGAGCAGACCAGTTTCAGTAAGGGGTATAAATCGCACATGAAATGGTCGATGACATTGGGTCCACAGAATGGTAAGTGCACCATGAAGATAATCTGAATTGTGGCATGAGGGAAGCCTCCAACCCAGGCCACGGCCACCAGTGAGCTACAGAGATGTCTGCTCATGATGGTCGCATAGTGCAATGGCTTACATATCGCCACATAACGGTCATAGGCCATCACTGTGAGGAGAATGATCTCAACTCCTCCAAAAAAATGCTCTACAAAGACCTGGGTCATACAGCCTTTGAAGTAGATGATTTTCTTCTCAGAGAGGGAATCGATGATCAGTTTAGGTATGTTGACTGAGGAACAGCAGGCATCGATGAACGACAAGTAAGCCAGAAAGAAATACATGGAGGAATCCAGGGTCTGACTGGAAGCTATGGTTACCACAGTGATCAGGTTTCCTAACACGGTGACGATGTAAATTATTAAAAACACAACAGAGATAATTTTCTGCATCTCTGGATCCTGTATGAGTCCCAACAGAATGAATTCTGTCACATTGCTTTCATTCTCCATCAACTTGAGGTAGACAATAAGTACACAGGTGAGAGCTGCAGATTCGGGTAAAGAGAATGATGATCCTTTTTAGGTTTGTATTGGGATGATTGAACAATGCTTCACAAAGGAGCTCAAAACACATTCATTCATTCAATCGAATTTATTGAGCGCTTACTGTGTGTAGAGCACTGTACTAAGCGCTTAGAAAATACAATTCAGCAATAGAGAAAATCTCTGCCCACAACAGGCTTACAGTCTAGAAGGGTGAGACAGACATTAAAACAAGTGAACAGCCATCAATATAAATAAATAGAATTATAGACATATGCACATGAAAAGAAGTAAACGGGCATCAATATAAATAAGTAGAATTATAGATGTACACACACACGTATTATATATATATATAATATATATAAGTGCTGTGGGGCAGGGGGCAGGAGGCAAAAGGAGTGAGTCAGGGTGACACGGAAGGGAGGGTGAGCTGAGGAAAAGGAGAACTTAGTTTGGAAAGGCCTCTTGGAGGAGGTGAACTTTCTTTAGAGCTTTGAAGTGTGTAAGAGTGGTGGATTTGAAGAGGGAGGGCATTCCAGGCCAAAGGTGGGATATGGGCCAGGGGTCGACAGCAGAACAAGTGAGATGGAGGCACAGTGAGAAGGTTAGCACCAGAGGAGCGGAGTGTGAAGGCTCGGATGTAGAAAGAGAGAAGGGAGGTGAGGGAAGAGAGATGGAGAGCTTTGAAACCAATAGTGATGAGTTTTTGTTTCAACCATTGCATTCATTCATTCATTCAATCGCATTTATTGAGAGCTTAATATGTGCAGAGCACTGTACTAAGCGCTTGGGAAGATCAAGTTGGCAACATACAGAGACGGTCCCTACCCAACAACGGGCTCACAGTCTAGGGGAAGAGGAGGAGCAGGAAAAGGTGTTTGGAGAAAAGGAGAACTGAAGACCCAAATGGAGGCCCCCGTTGTGAAATCTGATTGAAGAGCCCAGTCTTTCCAGCCTCTACTCCCGTAAGAAAGCTTCTTGTTTGCCAGATGATCTCAGTTGCCCTTCTCGCGATCTTCTCCAGATTTATTATGTCCCATCTAAGATGTGGCCTCCAAATTCGGCGAACTTCACAGAGGGATTGGGTGATGGCAAAATGGGCCTCTGGACAAAGTTATTCTGCTTTTTTCCATTGCTTCCACCGCCCTCAAAGTGAATGTTGTGTTTTGCCAAGCAGCCCAGCAGTAGTCGAACTGGAATTTCTCATGCATCCCGGGGTGCCGTTTTTTTTTTTTTTGGAATGCCGCTGCTGGCCACCATATGTTTGTCGTAAGTTGCATGTTTTGAATTCTTCATCTCCAACCCCTGAAGAACTAATTCACTCCCAGGGCTTCAACTACCATCTCTATGCAGATGATTACCAAACCTACCTCTCCAGCCCTGACCTCTCTTCTTCTTTACAGTCTCGCATTTTCACCTGCTTTCAGGACATTTCTACTTGGAGGTCCTGCCAACACTTCAAACTAAACATGTCCAAAACAGAACTCCTCATCCTTCCACCCAAAGCCCACCCTCCCCTCATCTTTCCCCTTACTATAAACAACATGACTATCTTCCCTGTAACACAAGCTCATAACCTAGGCATTATCCTCATCTCTCTCAGTCAGCCAATATAGGCAATCTGACACCAAATCCTGTCCGTTCTAACTTCAAAACATCGCTAAAGTTCACCCTTTCCTTTCCATCCAAATCGCTACTACACTGATCCAAGCACTTATATCCTGCCTTGAACATTGCATCCGCTTCCTCGCTGACCTCTCTATCTCCTGTCTCTCTCCATTCCCGTCCATTCTTTGCTCTGTTCCTAAAACTGATCAAATGATAAAAATGTTCAGTCCAAGTATCCCATCCTCGAGAACCTCCAATTGTTACCCATATACCTCCACATCAAACAGAAACTCCTTACCATTGGCTTTAAAGCGCTTAACCAGCTGACCCCATCCTATTTTATCTTCCTAGTGAAACCCAAATCAGAACACCTCACACCTCTACTGCCAACCTTCTCACTGTATCTGCTCCTTCCTGCTTCTCTCAATTCCCTCCTCTTCCTTCCCCTTAGTCAACTTATTCAAGAGACCTTCCCTGACCAAGCCTCATTTCCCCTACTCCCTCTCGCTTCTGTGTCACCTATGCACTTAGGGACCGTCTCTATATGTTGCCAACTTGTACTTCCCAAGCGGTTAGTACAGTGTTCTGCACACAGTAAGCGCTCAATAAATACGATTGATTGATTGATAGAAGGGGGAGACAGACAACAAAACAAAATATGTAGACAGGCGTCAAAGTCGTCAGAACAAATAAAATTAAAGCTATATACACATCATTAACAAAATAAATAGAATAGTAAACATGTACAAATAAAATAGAGTAAACTATATATATATATATATATATATATATATATATATATACAAGTGCTGTGAGGAGGGGAAGGAGGTAGGGCGGGACATGGGGAGGAGGAGAGGAAAAAGGGGGATCAATCCGGGCCTCCTGGAGGAGGTGAGCTCTCAGTAGGGCTTTGAAGGGAGAAAGAGAGCTAGTTTGGCGGATGTGTGGAGGGAGGGCATTCCAGGCCAGGGGAAGGACTTGGGCCGGGGGTTGACAGAGGGACAGGTGAAAACGAGGGTCAGTGAGGAGGTTAGCGGCAGAGGAGCTGAGGGTGTGGGCTGGGCTGTAGAAGGAGAGAAGAGAGGTGAGGTAGGAGGGGGTGAGGTGATAGAGAGCCTTGAAGCCGAGAGCGAGGAGTTTTTGCCTGATTCGTAGGTTGACTGGCAATCACTGGAAATTTTTGAGCAGCTCAATTGCAGCTTAAATTTCCATAACCTCTCTTCAAGAATGGTTTTACTGTTCCCCACTTATTAATTATGGTATTTATTAAGGGCTCACTATATGCCAAGCCCTTGTAAGGGCTGGGGTCATTTTCACACAGAAATAGTGAGATAATTCTTTCTCTACTCAGGGTTCTTTTGCCAATGTCCAGCGGGCCACAAATGAAAGTGGGGATTAAATCCAGCTCACCAGAATTCAGCTCAATGCTCAAGCCCTTGGGCTTTTAGTTTCTTTTCAAACTCTCAGGGACTGTGAGTTCATGAAGTTGTTTCCTATGACACCCCCTACCAGAATCACGGGATTTAAAGTGGGAGCTTAGCCATTTTTTTATCCTGCCTTCAAGACAGTAGGGAGGGGTCTCCTGGGTCTCTTTCCTCCCAGAAACGTGCATTTTAGAGCTGAATGCAGTTGAAAAATAACCCACTCCAGCTTCAAGTCTTGCAGTTACTGCTAGGACTTGCTGATATCCTTCAACAACTAAACGGGGCAGCTAGGAAGCACCCCAAATCACGGTTTTCCTGTAAGAACTGTGGAATACAGTCAACTGGACACATATAGTAGCCTTCACATCAGCGTCCTTGCCATAGATAACAAACTACCCAATTGTCTATTCTCTTAACAGCCAGTTGACTAATGCATTCATAGCTCCAGAAATGGACTCTATGACTACTAGCTCCCTGACCTTTAAAAAGACTCCTAAAGATTTAGCTTCCTAACACCAACCACATAGGAACCTGCATGGCTTAATAATAATGATAATAATAACAATAATTATGTGCCGCACACTGTGCTAAGCCCTGGAGTAGATACAGAATAATTAGATGGGACACAGTCTCTATTCCAGATGGGTCTCACAGTCTAAGGGGAAGGGAAAACTGCATACATGAGAAGCAGTGTGACCTAGCGGAGAGAACATGGGCGTTGGAGTCAGAAGGACCTGCGTTCTAATTCCAGTTCTTCCGCTTGTCTGCTGAATGACACTGGGCAAGCCCATTCACTGCTCTGTGCCTCAGTGACCTCATCTGTAAAATGAGGTTGAAGACTGTGAGGCTCAGGTGGAATAAGAACTGTGTCCAACCTGATTAGCTTGCAAATATCCCAGCTGTTAGTACAGTACCTGGCTCAGAGTAAGTGTTTAATAAATACCATTAAAAAACATGGCAAAGTCAGAATTAGAACGCAGATCTCCTGATTTCCAATTTCTTTCTATTAGTCACATTGCTTCTCATCGCTCTTCTTTGGATTCACTAAATCTTCCACCTCAGGATGTGGGGAGAACATTAAAGCATGAAGGCACTAGGTTCAAAACAACTTAGAGGAAATACTTCTTCATGCAGCAATTGGTGAGCACCTGGTGAGCACAGGAAGCTGTGCAGACACAGAGTGTTGGGGGCTTTAAGAAGGATTTGAACTAATTTTTGGACAAGTCATTCATAATTGGTTACACTAGAGGGAAAGTTATGGTAAAGAACGGAATTTTACAAAGTAAGACCTTAAACATTATGATGGAATGTAACTGAGTCACAGAGAAGCTAAGTGGCTTGCCCAAAGTCACAAAGAAGACAAGCAGTGGAGCCTTCTGACTCCCAGGCCCATGTTCTATCCACTAGGCCTTAAGTGCAGTAGGCACAGATAAGGGGTTGGTGGATCGGGGCTTTCTAAGGATTTGAGAGGAAACCACCCAGAAGCCTCACACAGCCACTGAAAGCACGCACAAACAGGGAAGCAAAGGGAGAGAGAGGAATTTACAGGCAAAAACAGAATCTCAGATTGGCAGAGACGGGGACAGAGCCACAAAGCCATAAAGTACCATAATTCAAAGACACGGAGAGACGTTCAGAAAGAACAGAGAAAAATATATCATTAAATACAATATATTTTACAAAGCTTTTGAAGCTTTTAAGAGCAATAAAGCTAAAAGCTCAGCAAAATTTCTTATGTTGTCAATAATCTAGCTTTAGCTTCGGGTTCACAGATTCACTTTCTAAGGATAATCGACAGCATGAGGAAAAAGCATCAGACAAGAAATTCTTTAAGCCTCTCCTAGCCAGAGTTGGTCCAGTTGCTGGTAGTCTATGTCAGACTCTTTCACCTCATGTCTCTATGCTATGCGTGTTTCATAAAGCTCTGTTATGAGTCCCCTATGCTTCTTCGCCCATTTCCTCTTGGGGATTACCCACTTTCGTAGTTTCAGCTACCACCTCTATATAGAAAACACCCAGAAGCACATACATATATATCTGTAATCATGTATTTATTTATGTATATTAATGTCTGTCACCCCTCTTAACTGTGAACTCATGGGCAGGAAATATGTTTGTTGCTATATTGTATTCTCCCAAGTGATTAGTACAGTGCTTTACACACAGTAAGTGCTCAATAAATACAAGTGAATGAATGAATGAACTCCAAATCTACTTCTTTAGTTTTACTCCTCATGTTTAACCTGCAATCCCTCATCCTTCTTGCCTCCAAGACATCTCCACTTGGATATCCCACTGCCCCTTAACCACCATCATCATCACTGGCATTTACTGAGCACTTACTATACACAGAGCTTTGTTCTAAGGTCTTGGAAAAGTACAATTCAACAGTTGGCAGACATGTTCCCTGCCCACAATAAGCTTACAATCTATAGGGGGAGGCAGACATTAGTATAAATAAATAATTTATAATATACAATTTAAAGATATGTACAGAAGTGTCATGTCTTTATTTTCTGTTTCCCAGATGCTAAGTACAGACCTTTATGACCAGTGAGTGCTCAATAAATGTCATTACTCCTGCTCCTTCCTCTTCTCCCCTTTATCCTCCTTCCCTCTTCTTCCCCTCCTCCTCCTCCTCCTACTACTATTACTACTACTATTACTATGATAAGGGGTCTGAGAAGACAGATATCAGAACAGGTAGAATGATTTTATTTTCTTTAAGAATTACCTTCAAAAGGAAAAGATTTTAGTGCTCATACCAGTGATGAGGTTTGAGCCCACAAAGGAAATGGGAACCGGAAATGGTGTAGCAAACATTTCTGAATATGTGCCAGACATTCTGTTAAACAATCAATCAACCAATCAATCATTTTTATTGAGCTCTTACTGTGGGCATAGCACTATACTAAGCGCTTGGGAGAGTGCAATATAACAGAGTTGGTAGATACATTTCCTGCCCTCAATGAGCTTACAGTCTGGAGGGGGAGAACGACATTTATACAAATTAATTAAGGATATGTAAATAAATGCTTTGGGGCTAAGGTAGGGGTGAATAAGGGGTGCTAATCCAAGTGCAGAAGGGATGCAGAAGCGAGTTGTAGAGGAGGAAATGAGGATTTAGTTGGGCAAGACTTCTTGGAGATGTGCCTTCAAAAAGGCTTTGTTTGGGGGAAGAGAAGTTTGTATAACTAGTCTGCTTCCATCCCATCACTGAAAAATAACTCAAGTAGGAAAGTTTTGATGTAAGTGAATGTCAGATCTTGATAGCCTCACGTGACTAACTTTCATAATCAGAGTTTGGTGGGTGCAAGATTTTAACAAGTAGAGCAAATTCTATCTCTTTGTGTTGGCTTATATATTTTCACCCAACTTTCTATATCACCTATTGCTTAATGGATCATTTTAGAATACTTCACTAGAATCACTAAAATCACTTCAGTCCTGTTTTCAAATATTGGTTCCAAACATTCTCTGTTTATCAGTGTGTATCAGTGAACAAAAATGTACATCTCTCACCTACAGCATTTCCATCCAGACTACTATTCTCACAGTTCAGTGAGATGCCACAAGGCTTTTTTGAAATTTTTGATCAAAGATGAATTCCTGGACAATAATATCATTTAGTAATATTGAGAAGCAGTGTTTCCTAGTGAATTAAGCACAGGCCTGGAAGTCAGAAGGACTTGAGTTTTAATCTGAGCTCTACCACTTCTCTGCCATTGTAACTTTGGGCAAGTCACTTAACTTCTCTGGGCCCCAGTTACCCCACCTGTAAAGTGGGGATTAAGATTATGAGCTCCATGTGGGACATGGCCTGTGTCCCTCCTGATTAGCTCGTATCTACCCCAGCCCTTAGAGCAGTGCATGGTGCACAATAAGTGCTTAACAAATACCATAAAAACAATGAAAACAAAATTTAGGCGACCTAGTGACTATCTCTCCACAATCAGTTGTTTTGTGATGCCCCACACTTATATGGCCTTTACAGTGAGACCATAAAATGTGTGCAGAGTCATGCCATTATCTGTAGAATTGGTAAACATATTTTGAGGATCCGGTGCATCGCCAAAATAGCAGAGAACACTAGTAAAAAGGTATCCTTTTTAGCTAAATGGCTTCAGATGAGATTTAAACAAAAGAAATTTAGGAATAAATTGTAAATCCCAATGAGGAGAGGATCCTTACGTTGAGTTGCCGTTGTGGATCTTGATGATCTCTGTTGAATTTAGGGTTTTACCAGCCCAGGTCCTAGAGCTTGACATTCTAAAGTTGCCTTAGAGATGAAGGACACAGTGTACCTATGGGGGTAGACAGGTTGGATATGTGGCAACAAAACAAGTAAATCATTTAAGTAAAACTTCTCAGGATAATCAACCTCAGCTGGCAGCTGGCCTAGCATGTTCAATTAATAATAATAATGATGACATTTATTAAGCACTTACTACGTGCCAAGCACTGTTCTAAGCGCTGAGGAGGTAACAAGGTGATCAGGTTGTCCCACGGGGGGCTCATATTAACCCCCATTTTCCAGATGAGGTAACGGAGGCACAGAGAAGTGAAGTGACTTGCCCAAAGTCACACAGCTGACAAGTGGCAGAAGCAGGATTTGAACCCATGATCTCTGACTCCCAAGCCCGGGTTCTTTCCACTGAGCCACGCTGCTTCTCTGCTTCTCACGGTTAGCAAAGACTGTGTGACCGTGTGCTCTGGCCGAGGGCTGAAAATTAAATTCCTAGAGGACAGCTCATTGACCTTCCTTTTTGCAAATCTGTAGCTGCTGAGAATAGAAAAGATCAATAGGAGGAGACCCTTTCATTAATACTCTCCATCCCTCCTTCTAGTTTACAACTTCAGAGGTTTCTCTTTGAGCTGCAAATAGACATTAAAAGGGAGTCCCATACAAGTTCACACCTATATTATCATGCACAGGTTCTCTCTCCTTCTCTCGGAGGAATTACTTTTTTTATTCTTGAAGCATATGCCAAAGCAGTTAGGCCCTGGGTTATTTGGGAGATTATCTGTGTCTCTGCCTAATCAAATCTTTGATTTACGAGCAGCCCTGGGGCCAGTGATGTTGAGTCGGATTCTCCAGATGTGTGTTCAGAGAAGAGATATATGGGTATGCCAAAATGCACACACATGCTTTTGGGCCATGCACTTGAACTGGTCAGGTAGCAGCCCCTGAACTTTGAAGAAGCAGCGTGGCATAGTGGATAGAGCATGAGCATGGGAGTCAAAAGGACGTAGGTTCTAATCCTGGCTGTGCCACTTGTCTGCTCTGGGCCTTGGGCAAGTTGCTTCATTTCTCTAGGCCTCAGTTACTTCATCCATAAAATGAGGATTAAGACTATGAGCCCCATGTGGGGCAGGGACTGTGTCCAACCCAATTTGCGTGTATTCCCCCTGGCACATAGCACACTGCCTGGCACCTAGAAAGTGCTTAACGAATACTATTATTATTATTATTATTATTACTATTATTACCTCAAGTGAAACAGCTACACCGAGGGCTGTGGGAGTTTCTGGGAGCATGAATTGGGCTGTTAGCTACAGTTCTTCTTGCCTTTCAATCAATTAGTCAATGGTATTCATTCATTCAGTCGTATTTATTGAGCACTTATTGTGTGCAAAGCACTGTACTAAGTGCTTATTTATTTAGCACTTACTGTATACAGAGTATTATGCTAAGCACTTCGGAAAGCACAATACAATAGCACTGATGGAAACCATCTCATGCCCACCATGAGGTAACAGTCTTCCGAAGTTGAGTAAATGGTCATCAGTCTTCCCCTGCCCCCTTCATATTTTCAGTGTGGATGGCTCCATTGTCATTAGTTCCTCTTCCCTGTAAAATATTCATCCTCTCACCTGGGCATCTCACAAAGCTCTCCATGAGTCTGCAAGGCCTAGCTCTTCTCACAGACAACTGTCTTAAGCCACCACTGTGACCCAAACTCGTGCTGCCTCACTCTCCCTCTGTACTCTGCCCCACTATCCCTCTGTCATGTAAGAAGACAATTTTGTTCTACCTGTTCTGGTCACTGTCTTCTCAGACCCCTTCTGCCTTGTAGTAGTAGTAGTTAGATTGTTAGTTCCAAGTAGTTAGATTGTTAGTTCCACATGGGACAGGAACTGTGTGTGCTGTGATTAACTCGTATATATTCCAGTGCTTTGTGTCAAACATTGTTTTACATAGTTGTTATCTATGAAGAGCCTGGAAAAATTCATGAAATGTGCTGATGAAACAATTGACACAACAATAGAAATTGTCAGCTTCATGGTGTTTCCAGTAACAATGCATGGATCTGAAAGCTGGACATTGAAAAAAAAAAAGATAGAACATCGATTCTTTTGAAATGTGGTGTTGGAGAAGGCTTTTGTGAATTCATTCATTCATTCAATCGTATTTATTGAGTGCTTACTGTGTGCAGAGCACTGTACTAAGCTCTTGGGAAGTACAGGTCAGCAACATATAGAGACGGTCCCTACCCACCAATAGGCACACAGTCTAGAGGGGGGAGACAGACAACAAAACAAAACATTTAGACAGGTATCAAAATCGTCAGAACAAATAGAATTAAAGCTATATGCACATCACTAACAAAATTAATAGAGGAGTAAATATGTACAAGTAAAATGGAGTAATTAATCTGTACAAGTGTTGTGGGGAGGAGAAGGATGTGGGGAGGATGGGGAGGTGGAGAGGAAAACAGGGGGCCCAGCCTGGGAAGGACTCCTGGAGGAGGTGAGATCTCAGTAGGGCTTTTAAGGGAAGAAGAGAGCTAGTTTGGTGGATGTGTGGAGGGAGAGCATGCCAGGCCAGGGGAAGGACGTGGGCCAGGGGTCGACGGCGGGACAGGCAAGAACGAGGCACAGTGATGAGGTTAGCAACAGAGGAGCAGAGGGTATGGGCTGGGTTGTAGAAGGAGATAAGGGAGGTGAGGTAGGAGGGGGCGAGATGACGGAGAGCCTTGAAGTCTAGTGTGAGGAGTTTTTGCTTGATTCGTAGGTTAAGAGGCAACCACTGGAGATTTTAGAGGAGGGGAGTGACATGCTCAGAGCGATTTTGTACAATGAAAATCCTGAAAGCAGAGTGAAGCATAGACTGAAGCGGGGAGAGACAGAAGAATGGGAGATCAGAGAGGAGGCAGATGCAGTAATCCAGTCGGGATAGGATACGAGATTGAACCAGCAAGGTAGCAGTTTGGATGGAGAGGAAAGGGCGGATCTTGGCGATGTTGTGGAGGTGAAACCGGCAGGCTTTGGTGACAGATTGGATGTGAGGGGTGCACGAGAGAGCGAGTCGAGGATGACACCAAGGTTGCGAACTTGTGAGATGGGAAGGATGGTAGTCCCGTCAACATTGATGGGAAAGTCAGGAAGAGGACCGGGTTTGGGAGGGAAGATAAGGAGTTCAGTCTTGGACATGTTGAGTTTTAGATGGTGGGCAGACATCCAGATGGAGATGTCCTGAATGCAGGAGGAGATATGAGCCTGGAGGGATGGAGAGAGAGCAGGCAGATGTAGATTTGTGGGTCATCAGTGTAGAGATGATAGTTGAAACCGCGGGAGTGAATGCGTTCACCAAGGGAGTGAATGTAGATAGAGAACAGAAGGGGATCAAAAACCGACCCTTGAGGAAACCCTACAGTAAGGGGATGGAAGGGAGAGGAGGAGCCTGCAAAGGAGACTGAGAATGAATGGCCAAAGAGATAAGCAGAGAACCAGAAGAGGATAAAGTCTGTGAAGCCAAGGTTGGATAACGTGTTTTGGGGATGGTCCGCAGTGCTTAAGGAAGCTGAGAGGTCGAGGAGGATTAGGATAGAGTAGGAGCCATTGGATTTGGCAAGAAGAAGGTCATGGGTGAGGTTTGTGAGGGCAGTTTCGGTGGCATGTAGGGTACGGAAGCCAGATGGGGCGGGGGGGGTGGTCTAGGAGAGTGTTGGCATTGAGGAATTCGAGGCAGGGTATGTAGACCACTCTTTCTAGGAGTTTGGAAAGGAAGGGTAGGAGGGAGATAGGGAGATAACTAGAAGGGGCAGTGAGGTCAAGAGATGGGCTTTTTTTAGGATAGGGGAGACGTGGGCATGTTTGAAGGCAGAGGAGAAGGAACCAGTGTAGAGTGAGCGGTTGAAGTTGGAAGTTAAGGAGAAGAGGAGCGAAGGGACGAGAGCTTTCGTAGAATGAGAGGGAACGGGGTCTGAAGCATAGGTGGATGGAGTAGCACCTGAGAGGAGGGAGGAGATCTCATCTGAAGATACCGCTGGGAAGGATGGGAGAGTAGTGGAGAGGGTGGAGAGCAGGGGAATGGAGAAGGGGGAGGGTTGACTTTGGGGAGCTCAGATCTGATGGAGCTAATTTTACCAATGAAGTAGGAGGCCAGATCGTTGTGGGTGAGAGATGAAGGAGGGGGAGGAACACCCTGGACTGCCCAAAGAACAAACAAATGGATTTTGGATCAAATTGAATCAAAGTCGTATTTGGAAGGCCAAATGACTCGACCTAACATATTTTTGACACATAATCAGGAGGACTAATTCTCTGGAGAAGACAGTAATGCTAGGAAAAGTCCAGAGGAAACATGGAAGAGGCAGACCGGCAGCTATGTGGATAGAGACCATAACAACGATAAGCAGAAGCACCATTAGATAGGTTGTGGATTATGGCAGAGGACAGGATGTTCTGGAGAAAGTATATCCATGGAGTCACTATAACACAGAAACGACTTGACGGCACTTAATAATAATAATAAAAGTGTCAAACAGTGTTTTATAGATAGTAACTCCTTAGCAAATTCCATCATTATTAGTAGTAATTGTAGGCAATAGTAATAGTAGTATTTGATGAGTGCCCACTGGGTCTGATGCACTGTACTGCCAAACTATAGCCCATGCCCATAAATGTGACCTCATCCTACACCCGAGCGAGGAGGACCTAGAAGGTAAGCCAGCATCTCTCCCTTCCCACCACTCATTCTACACACACTCTATTCATCTAGCCCCCCAGCCTGCCTGACAACTTCGGCCAATGTTCCACATGGCTCTGACAAGGAGCCAGGCACAAGCCTCCTACCTCAGAAGTGAAAGTTGAGGCCTCCACCACACCTGCCCTCTGCTGATCACTGAGTTCATAGAGGCTTTGATCATGGTATATGGATGCACCCTATAGCCTTGGATATTTAAAAAAGCTCTACAAGATTTGGACTGGGCCAGCCACTGTGAAACCCTTCCAGGATTTGCCAGGGCTCCACATCCAGCAGTACGGGAGAATGTTCTTGGAAGATGATGAGTTCGAAATAGGGGCAACCCAGCTCAAGGGGACAGCTTTGGTAGACAGCCTCTCTACCGTTTTTTATGGCATTTGTTAAAGGCTTACTATGTGTCAAACAGTGTTCTAAGCACTATGGCAGGTACAGGCCAATTAGGTCAGACAAAGTCCCTGTCTCGCATGGGGCTCACAGTCTAAGTAGGAGGGAGAACAGGTATTGAATCCCCATTTTACAGTTGAGGAAACTGAGGAACAGAGAAGTCAAGTGGCTCGTCCAAAGTCACAGAGCAAGCAATTGGCAGAGTCAGGATTAAAACCCGGGTCCTCTGACTCCAAGACCTGTGCTTTCTCCACTAGGGCACACAGCTTCGCTACTTCCACTGATCTTCTCTATGGGAAATAGGTAAATTTGAAACTGTCAGTGAGGCAAGAGACCACGGACAAGACAGATCACAGGGGAAACTGTGGAAGGGTCTGGAAAACTGTAAAAATGAGGAATTGGAGAATGGAGTTTCTAGCTCTAGTTCTGGTGGCCGGCGGGGAGAGGATTCTTTTGAGTCTCTCTTCTCCCTTTCCTTCGCCACACTGAAAGTCACTTGTCACAGAGATGGAACTAGAATTCTCACTGTCACCACCAACCTGCTGGAACAGGATACTCCGACGTTGCCGCCTTACCTGACTCATTCCAGTGGGTCATTCCGGAGCCTTTTCTGGCGCCTTGTGACCAGCCCCAACTCTACAGGGCTACCTCTATCGTTCTGGGCTGGGTTAGAGAGCCCTGAGAAGTCTCTCACGTCTCCAATCAACCCTATCTCTGGGTTGTCTGAACTGAAACTCTTAATGGTCTTTTGGCTTAACCTTTCTTGTCCAATCACTTGTGCCTGAGTATCTGAGAGTTCACCTCTGGGCCTATGCCTAGGGACCTTTACTGACCTCCTCCAGATCTGAAAGGGCAGCAGGATTTTCCTGACCCCAGGGCCCAAAAATAAGGAGGTCTTCGGTGACCCCTTTCTGGTGACAATATTAAATGCCAGGTGGTTGTGGTAAGAAACTTTTTTTCACTTTCACCCCTGCTCCCATCTATCTCTATCTCCTTGGGTTTCTCATCCCTATGTTCTTTTCTCTCCCCTCCATCTCTTTCCTCCCTTCCTTCCAGCTCCAGGACCCCAACCATCCTGTCCTCTCATCTTTCCTCCAGTCAATCAGTGTTATTTATTAAGTGTTTACTGTGTGAGAGTACTTTTCTAAGCTTTCGGGAGAGTACAATATAACAGAGTTGGTAGCCATGTTCCCTGCCCACAATGAGCTTACAGTCTGAAACTGTAAGTCTGAAACCCTTTCTTCCCCTTCCTCTCCCTGCTCTTGTTTCAGCACCTCATTCTGTGCTTTCCTACGGAGGTGGACTGTGGAAAAAGAGGGAAGAGTGAGAAAGCAGGTAGGAGATGAGGCTCTCTTGACTCAAACCAAATATTTACCATTCATTTTAAGATATTGCCTTTTGTCTGTGGGGGAATGAGAAGTGTGAGAAAGAGGAGAGAAGGAAGACTTGAATCCGTTCTGAAGGAGGGGCTAGAGAAAGGGCAGACCAACACTGCCACATAGGTGCCTCTGCCACCCGGATTACCCAAAAATTCCCCAAGGCGGGTCTTGAAAACCTAGTTCCAGTGTTGTGCTTCTGTTCTTGTCATAGCCTTAATTGAAGCAATTAGTGCATTATTTGTGTTGACTGGGACTGTGTCTTTCTAACCAGCAATGAGAAACAGCGTGGCTAAGTGGAAAGAGCACGGGCTTTGGAGTCAAAGGCATGGGTTCGAATCCCGGCTCCACCACATGTCTGCTGTGTGACCTTGGGCAAGTCACTTAACTTCTCTGAGCCTCAGTGACCTCATCTGTAAAATGGGGATTAAGACTGTGAGCCCCACGTGGGACAACCTTATCACCTTGTATCCCCCCAGCGCTTAGAACAGTGTTTTGCACATAGTAAGCGCTTAACAAATGTCATTATTATTATTATTATAACCACTACCCATAACTTTGACAACCCTGGGAATGGTCAGTTCCAAACCTGGACAGGGCCTGGATAGAGGGATAGAGTGTTTTATGATCCCAGGCCTGTCATGCCTATAAGGAATTCAACAGAGACACATTAGAGGACAGAGCCCTCTCTCCCTAGAGAGAATGCTTTTCATAGTCAATGGTATGTATGAGCACTTTCTGTGTGGAGAGCACTGTACTAAAAGCTTGAGAGAATACAATGTAACATTAAACAGACACATTCCCTGCCCACAGTGAGCTTACAGTTTGGAAGTCTCTTCGCCAATAGCTGACTCCTCCAAAGGGGAGGGCCATTTTAATGACAGCCTAGCATTTCATCTACACACATGGATCACATAGCAGGACTCGGGGTTCCACTGCATCTCCATCCTGCAAGTGACCCAGAACTGTCAATCCAGTGGAATGGTTTCCCCTTAAATTAGAGGCAAAGACTTTGCCTCTTGCTTCCTCCTGGCTTTTTTAATGGTATGTTCTAAGTGCCGGGGAAGATACAAGATAATCAGGTTGGACACAGTCTATATCCCACAAGAAACTCACGGCCTTAATCCCCATTTAACCAATGAGGTAACTGAGGCACAGAGCAGTGACTTGCCCAGGGTCACACAGTGGAGAAATGGCAGAGCTGAGATTAGAACCCAGATCCTCTGACGCCCAAGCCTGTGCTCAACCTACTAGGCCATGCTGTTTCTGAGCCATTCCAATTCTGCAAAAAAATGGTCTGCTTATACCAGCATGGGCCATTAGTTCTTTCCACCTCCACAGAGTTACATGTTGTCTGTTGGGTTAATTAATTCTCACCCGACTCTCAATTATGTAGACTCCTCAGAGCGCCGCCATAGACGCCCGGGACTCCGTTCCCGAGAGACCCGCCCGCCATCACACCGCGCGGCCATGCTGCTCCCAGAAGGACCCTCTCCTCAGAGCGCCGCCATAGACGCCCGGGAC
The DNA here is from genome assembly GCF_015852505.1 of Tachyglossus aculeatus. Classification (NCBI taxonomy): domain Eukaryota; kingdom Metazoa; phylum Chordata; class Mammalia; order Monotremata; family Tachyglossidae; genus Tachyglossus; species Tachyglossus aculeatus. The sequence goes on along the minus strand of NW_024044829.1, from coordinate 7,365,642 downwards.
TCCGTTCCCGAGAGGCCCGCCCGCCATCACACCGCGCGGCCTTGCTGCTCCCGGAAGGATCCTCTCCTCAGAGCGCCGCCATAGACGCCCGGGACTCCGTTCCCGAGAGGCTCGCCCGCCATCACACCGCGCGGCCTTGCTGCTCCCGGAAGGCTCCTCTCCTCAGAGCGCAGCCATAGACGCCCGGGACTCCGTTCCCGAGAGACCCGCCCGCCCGCCATCACACCGCGTGACCCCCGCTGCTCCCGGAAGGATCCTCTCCTCAGAGCGCCGCCATAGACGCCCGGGACTCCGTTCCCGAGAGGCCCGCCCGCCATCACACCGCGCGGCCTTGCTGCTACCAGAAGGACCCTCTCCTCAGAGCGCCGCCATAGACGCCGGGGACTCCGTTCCCGAGAGGCCCGCCCGCCCGCCCGCCATCACACCGCGCGGCCTTGCTGCTCCCGGAAGGCTCCTCTCCTCAGAGCGCCGCCATAGACGCCCGGGACTCCGTTCCCGAGAGGCCCGCCCGCCATCACACCGCGCGGCCTTGCTGCTCCCGGAAGGCTCCTCTCCTCAGAGCGCAGCCATAGACGCCCGGGACTCCGTTCCCGAGAGGCCCGCCCGCCATCACACCGCGCGGCCTTGCTGCTCCCGGAAGGATCCTCTCCTCAGAGCGCCGCCATAGACGCCCGGGACTCCGTTCCCGAGAGGCTCGCCCGCCATCACACCGCGCGGCCTTGCTGCTCCCGGAAGGCTCCTCTCCTCAGAGCGCAGCCATAGACGCCCGGGACTCCGTTCCCGAGAGACCCGCCCGCCCGCCATCACACCGCGTGACCCCCGCTGCTCCCGGAAGGATCCTCTCCTCAGAGCGCCGCCATAAACGCCCGGGACTCCGTTCCCGAGAGGCCCGCCCGCCATCACACCGCGCGGCCTTGCTGCTCCCAGAAGGATCCTCTCCTCAGAGCGCCGCCATAGACGCCCGGGACTCCGTTCCCGAGAGGCCCGCCCGCCATCACACCGCGCGGCCTTGCCGCTTCCGGAAGGCTCCTCTCCTCAGAGCGCCGCCATTGACGCCCTGGACTCCGTTCCCAAGAGGCCCGCCCGCCCGCCATCGCAGCGCCCCCACGGACGCCCCCCTGCTTCCACCCCCCCCCCCCCCCACTTAGGCGACCTTCCTTAAAGTGCCCCTCATCCCCCCCTTCCCGGTCCGGTCCTGACTGACTCTCACCCCGCCCCCAGGTAAAATGCCCTTGTTAGCACCATGTTACATTAACGACAACCTCATTCGCACCTACTCAGCCCTCCCATGCTAGTTGACTGTTCGCTCCTCTCCCCAGGTATCTCTGCTCCCTGACCCCCTTAACAGGCCCACCCTACTCCAGCACTTAATAGTTTGTATTTGCTCTCTGTGACATCATTATCTGCCAATTTGATTATTGCCATAGCATACTGATTGTTTAACTACACCCTGAGATGCGATCGCCTACTTATATCATTGCTACTGTTTTATTGCTTCTGCATCTCAATTGTTAACCTCCCGCTGTACTGTCACTCGCCCTGCTGACCTCACCATGAACTTTCAGTTCCCTTGCTCCCAACTTCCATTCCCATTCCTCACCTTCCCCTTCCCCTCTCCCACCCAGCTTTTTCCCTCCCTCTCACCCAGCAAGACCACTCGCCCTCACCTCCTACCAAGGATCCCTCTGTACCAGCGCCAGTCCTCCTCTCCTCCCTCCCGGCCCACTCCCTCCCCTTCTCCCCGCCCCCACCCCATCCCAGTTCTCCTTTCCCATCGCCACCTCCCTTCCCACTCTCCCCGCCCAGGCCCCCGCCAACTCATCCCAATCCAAACCCTCCCCACCCCTCGCACCCTTCCCCCTCCCTCCCCACCCTCGACAGCTGCTGCCAAGTGTGGCCTCTGGAACCCCCGCTCCGTTTTAAGTGAGATCCCTTTCATCCTGGACCTTTTCCTTTCCAGTTCTCTACTCCTCCTCGCCCTAACTGAAACATGGTTGTCTCCGGACGACACGGTCTCTTCTGCTGCTCTCTGCAGTGCAGGCCTCTTCTTCACCCACTCCCCCAGACTCACCGGAAAAGGAGGAAGTGTCGGTTCCCTTCTCGTTCCCCAATGTCGCTTTAGCACTATCCCTCCTCCCCCTTCCCTTTCCTTCCCTTCCTTTGAAGCCCACATTATTCGTCTCTATCACCCCCTCCAGATTCTTGCAGCCATCTACCGCCCTCCCGTCCCCACTTTCAACTTCTTTACGACTTTGACCCCTTCCTCACCTTCCTTCTCTCCTTCTCCATGCCCACGATGATCCTCGGAGACTTCAATATCCACATGGATATCCCTAACGACTCCTCTGCCTCCCGCCTTCTATCTCTCCTTGACGCTGCCAACCTCTTCCTCCACCCCACCTCTCCCACTCACCAACTTGGTCATACCCTCGACCTCATCATCTCCTGCCGCTGCACTGTGTCCACCCTCACCAACTCTGAAATCCCTCTCTCTGACCATAATATTCTCATCTGCCTCCTCACTCACACTTCTTTCCCCTGTAAATCCGTATTACTCCCTCACAGAGATCTCCGCTCTCTGGACCCCACCCATCTTTCGGAGCGCCTCACACCCCACCTCGCCGTCCTCTCCTCTCTACCCAGTCTTGATGATCAGATTACTGCTCTCAACTCTACCCTTTCTACTCAGCTAGTCTCACTCGCTCCCCTTTCCCTTCGCCGCTCTCGCATCACTAACCCACAGCCCTGGATCACTGCCACTGTCTGCCTCCTTCGCTCTTATGCTCGAGCTGCCGAACGCTGCTGGCGAAAGTCAAACACAATGCCAAGCTCGTTCACTTCAAGTTTATCCTTTCCTGCCTTAACTCAGCCCTCTCTTCTGCCAGACAAAGCTATTTCTCCTCCCTTATTGACACCCATGCCCATCACCCCTGCCAGCTCTTCCGTACATTCAACTCCCTTCTCAGGCCCCCGGTTCCTCCCCCTCCTCCTTCCCTCACCCCCAACGATCTGGACTCCTACTTCATTAACAAAATTAAATCCATCAGGTCCGACCTCCCCAAAGTCACTTCCCCCCCTTCTCCAACCCCCCGGCTCTCAACACTCTCTGCTACTCTCCCATCCTTCCCAGCAGTATCCTCAGAGGAGCTCTCTTCCCTCCTCTAAAGTGCTACCCGGCCACCTGTGCTTCTGACCCCATTCCCTCTTATCTCATGAAATCTCTCGCTCCATCCCTTCTCCCCTCCTTAACTTCCATCTTCAACTGCTCACTCTCCACTGGTTCCTTCCCCTCTGCCTTCAAACATGCCCATATCTCTCCCATCCTAAAAAAACCCTCTCTTGACCCCACCTCACTTTCTAGTTATCGCCCCATATCCCTCCTACCATTCCTTTCCAAACTCCTTGAACGAGTTGTCTACACGCGCTGCCTAGAATTCCTCAACAACAACTCTCTCCTCGACCCCCTCCAGTCTGGCTTCCGTCCCCTTCATTCCACGGAAACTGCCCTCTCAAGGGTCACCAATGACCTCCTGCTTGCCAAATCCAACGGCTCATACTCTGTCCTAATCCTCCTCGACCTCTCAGCTGCCTTTGACACTGTGGACCACCCCCTTCTCCTCAACACGCTATCTGACCTTGGCTTCACAGACTCTGTCCTCTCCTGGTTCTCCTCTTATCTCTCCGGTCGTTCTTTCTCAGTCTCTTTTGCAGGCCCCTCCTCCCCCTCCCATCCTCTTACTGTGGGGGTTCCCCAAGGTTCAGTGCTTGGTCCCCTTCTGTTCTCAATCTACACTCACTCCCTTGGTGACCTCATTCGCTTCCATGGCTTCAACTATCATCTCTACGCTGATGACACCCAGATCTACATCTCTGCCCCTGCTCTCTCCCCCTCTCTCTAGGCTCGCATCTCCTCCTGCCTTCAGGTTATCTCCCTCTGGATGTCTGCCTGCCACCTAAAGCTCAACATGTCGAAGACTGAACTCCTTGTCTTCCCTCCCAAACCTTGTCCTCTCCCTGACTTTCCCATCTCTGTTGACGGCACTACCATCCTTCCCGTCTCACAAGCCCGCAACCTTGGTGTCATCCTCGACTCCGCTCTCTCATTCACCCCTCACATCCAAGCCGTCACCAAAACCTGCCGGTCTCAGCTCCACAACATTGCCAAGATCCGCCCTTTCCTCTCCATCCATACCGCTACCCTGCTCATTCAAGCTCTCATCCTATCCCGTCTTGACTACTGCACCAGCCTTCTCTCTGATCTCCCATCCTCGTGTCTCTCTCCACTTCAGTCCATACTTCATGCTGCTGCCCGGATTATCTTTGTCCAGAAACGCTCTAGGCATATTACTCCCCTCCTCAAAAATCTCCAGTGGCTACCAATCAATCTGCGCATCAGGAAGAAACTTCTCACCCTGGGCTTCAAGGCTCTCCATCACCTCGCCCCCTCCTACCTCACCTCCCTTCTCTCCTTCTACAGCCCAGCCTGCACCCTCCGCCCCTCCACCGCTAATCTCCTCACCGTACCTCGTTCTCGCCTGTCCCGCCATCGACCCCCAGCCCACGTCATCCCCCGGGCCTGGAATGCCCTCCCTCCCAACATCCACCAAGCTAGCTCTCTTCCTCCCTTCAAGGCCCTACTGAGAGCTCACCTCCTCCAGGAGGCCTTCCCAGACTGAGCCCTTTCCTTCCTCTCCCCTTCGTCCCCCTCTCCATCTCCCCCATCTTACCTACTTCCCTTCCCCACAGCACCTGTATATATGTATATATGTTTGTACATATTTATTACTCTATTTATTTATTTATTTATTTATTTTACTTGTACATATCTATCCTATTTATTTTATTTTGTTAGTATGTTTGGTTTTGTTCTCTGTCTCCCCCTTTTAGACTGTGAGCCCACAGTTGGGTAGGGACTGTCTCTATATGTTGCCAATTTGTACTTCCCAAGCGCTTAGTACAGTGCTCTGCACATAGTAAGCGCTCAATAAATACGATTGATGATGTTGATGATGATCTAGGATGAGACTTTGCACCACGAGAGGTATTCTCCATTTTTGAGCAAGGCTGTGAAGTATGATGGGAAGCCTCAATGCCTTGGTCATCACCTCTGGATAGAGCTACAACTTCCCTCTAATGTGCTTCTAGGCCTGGTTAATCAAATGCTTAATAACGTCTTGGGTCGTCTTCTGTGATGGCACTTGAAGCCAATACATTCTCTAGCAGGTCATTTCTTGTGTCACTGAGAGAAAGGGAAAAACCAACTGAAAAATTTGTCCCTTTTCCTGCTCTTCCCTCGTCAACACAAGCACCTCTGTCTTTTCCTTTTCTCTTTCTTTGTAAATGGTATTTGTTAAACGTTTACTATGTGCCAAGCACCATAGTAAGCGCTGAGGTGAATACAACATAATCAAGTTGGACATAGTCCCTGTCCCTCATGGGGCTCAAAGCCCTAAACTCCGTTTTACAGATGAGGGAACTGAGGCATAGAGAAGTGATGTGATTTGCCCAAGGTCACACAGCAGATAAGTTGAGGAGCTGGGATAAGAACGCAGGTCCTCTGATCCCCAGACTTGCGTTCTTCCCAAAGAGTCATGTTGCTTCCCACAGTGGGTCCAGAATGGTCCCTCACAACTCTCATTTTTAGGAGAAGATGCAGACTTATGCAAACATTGATCCCTCACATTGGACACTGGCCTATTTAAGCAGCTTTCTTTAGGCTGGAATAGTTGGCCAAGCAGTCCCAGTGCCTCTGATTTGATCTCGGTCTCTTCCAAGTTGTTTTTATTTTCTGATTTGCTTAATCTAGTGCAGAATCAATGAATGAAAGCATGCTTTGACTCTCTTTGTAGCTAAGCATCATGATTATAGATGTGGAATGATATCATGGATCATGCTTCCTAATACTGTCCCTCTCCCGATTGTTGATTGGAGAAAGAGTCAGCATTGGTTTGTTTTGCAATTCACAAGGAGTTCCCATCTTCTATAACCCGCTTCGCAGGAATCAAATTAGGAAACACCCCATTCTACTGTTAATTACCTTGATGTATCTGGTACAATGTGATATTAAGTGGAGCTATAGGAATAAGACAATAGGAAAAAGACAACACTCTGTTGCTAAAGAAACATTTATTATTTAAACTAGAACAGGTCTGACTGCACTATTGATTAGGCTCCTCTCATTTATCCTCATTCGAGATGAGAGAAGGATAAAAAGATAAACGAAGATAGCTGTAGCAGGAGCAAAATCAGCCTCTTAACACGTAAAGGTTGCTAAATAAGCTGCACTGAGGATGAATACCTCTACAGATAAGAAATTCTTCAGTAGTTCATGTAATGGTGTTTCTACTGAATGCAACATTCATTCATTCAATCACATTTATTGAGCTCTTACCGTGTGCAGAGTAGTGTACCAAGCACTTAGAAAGTACAATTTGGCAACAGGTAGAGGCAATCCCTACCCAATAACGGGCTTACAGTCTAGAATGGGGAGATAGACAATAAAACAAAACAAGTAGACAGGCATCACTGCCATCAAACTAGCAATCAAAATAGCAATACACTGTAACAAGTTCTTGGGAAATACAACGGACATATAAGACATGTGCTCCACTGAGCTTTGAATGCCCTATACATTTTTCCTAAAATTGTTACCTGAAATCAATGCTTGCCACTTCCCTCACTAGGACAGATATCACGATTTTCACAGGGTGATGCCTATTTATCTTCAGAAGTCACTTTTTTGCTCCATAGTTTCCTGATGACATTTTTCACGTGGACATTTCTCAGGGTGTAGATGAGGGGGTTTAGCATAGGGGTTATAATCGCGTAAAATACTGCAATAGCTTTCTACATGGATAAGGTGGAGGTGGGCTGCATATATATATAAATATACACGGAATGAAGAACAGGATGACGACTGTGATGTGGGAGATGCAGGTGGAGAGCGCTTTGCCCCTACCCTCTTTACTGTGTGCTTTTAGGGACCGCAGGATCACGTCGTAGGAAATCATCAACATGACGAGCTTAATAGACAGATCAACCCACTGCTGGTGGCTATAAAGTGATTTGAGAGTGTGGCTATCCGTGCAGGTAAGGTTCAGCAAAGAGTTCATTCATTCATTCAATCATATTTTTGGGCACTTACTGGACGCAGGGCACTGTACTAAGCGCTTGGGAAGTAGAAATCGGCTCAAATCACATATGAAGTGATCAATGATGTTGGGGCCTCAGAAGGGTAAATCGACCATGTTGAGAATCTGGATAGTCGCGTGCACCAGGCCTCCCGTCCGGATGGCCCCCAGAAGCACACCATACATACGCCAGTTCATGATGGTCATGTAATGAAGCGGCTTACATATCACCACGTAACGGTCATAGGCCATCACCGTGAGAATAACTTGGGCCCCACCAAAAAAATGCTCTCCAAAGACATGAGTTATACAGCCTTTGAAATAGATGATTTTCTTCTCACAGAGAGAATCAGTGATCAGTTTAGGTGTGATGACAGAAGAATATCAGGCATCGATAAATGAAAAATAGGCCAGAAAGAAAGACATGAGGGCGTTCAGAATCTTACTGAGCAGTTATGATTACCGCAACCGCAGATTTCCCACCACGGTATGTTGTAGATGATTAAAAAGACAACAAAGATCACTTTCTGCATCCTAGGATTAAGTGTAAGTCCCAATAGAACGAATTCTGTTTTCATTACCCATCAATTCAGGGTAGGCGATGAGGGCATGGGAGAAAGTTGCGGATTCTGTATGGAGAATGATGATCCTTGATAGTTTGCTTTGAAACGATCAAGTAACAGAACTTAAAGTACCACATCTCTATCATCTTGTGAATTTTCTCCAAACGCCAGGGCGGGATGGGAAAGTATTTACTGTACGCAATTTACACAATAGAAAATTGAAGCAGATCAGGTTAACTTAACTCCTCAAATCCGAAGGACAACTTCTCTCCCCCACTTCAAAAACTTATTGAAGGTACATCTACTTTAAGGGGCCTTCCCTGACTAAGCACCCCTGTTCTCTTCTCTCACTCCCTTTTGCATCACTCTGACTTGATCCGTTTATTCATCCCGCCCCCCAGCCCCACAGCACTTCAGTACATTTCTTTAATGTATTTATTTATTAACATCTGTCTCCTCATCTAGACTGTAAGCTCACTGTGGGCAGGGAATGCCTATTTATTGTTAATTACACTCTCACAAGTGCTTAGTACCGTGCTCGGTACACAGTAAGCACTCAATGAATACTACTGAATGAATGAATGAGTTTAGGACAGTGGTGTCCTAAATGGTCAGTGATGGAGTTGGGAACACAGTCAATATCTTCAGAGCCTTTTCGATGCAGTCATCCCTGGAGTCAGTTTGATTTCCATGCCATTTTCAATAGACAAGAAGCTCAGTAATTTTGACTATTCCAGTCTCATAAATGCAAACTGATAATCACATTCACATTCCCCATAAGAAAAAACTGCATTAGGCTGTTGGTTCAGGACCTTCTAAAATCCTACTGGGCAGTGGATGATAAACTAAATGTTTAGCAGACAAGAAGCCCACAAATAAACTCAGAATTTAATGTAAAACTTGTAGAATCTCTTTCCATTGATGAGTGATAATTGTTACCTCTACAACTTCTACTGGTGGTAGAGCCAAGCTTAAAGTCTTTGTTATATTTTTTAATGTGTGGATATTGGTACAAACAAAGCCCTGGAAGGTGGTATCCAAATTTGCAAAAAGCTATCCAGCTCTGGGAAAACACTCGAATAGTGGTTGTGGGCAGGAAATGTTTCCACCTATTGTTATACTGTACTCTCCCAAGTTGTTAGTACAGTGCTTTGCACACAGTAGTTGTTCAATAAATAAAACTGACTGATTAACAGTCCTTTTTTTCGAGGTAATTGTTAAGTACTTACGATGTGCCAGCATTGTACTAAGTGCTGGGGTAGATACATGTTGATCAGGCTGGATTCAGTCCCCATCCCATATGGGGCTTACAGTCTTAATGTGCATTTTACAGATGAGGTAACTGAGGAACAGACAAGTTAAATGCCTTCCCCAAGGTCCCACAGCAGACAAATGGTGCAGCTAGGATGAAAACCCAGGTCCTTCTGATTCCCAGCCCATGCTCTATCCACGAGGCCACGCTACTTCTTAGCTCCTTGGAGGCAAATGCACAGCAGCCCTGTTAGAACAAGGAGCCTGAGATAGGTCTCAATGTGTACAGTGAGTAGATGAGAATGGATTTAGGAAGCTATCAAGATTGTGTGCTCAGCAAAGAGACACCACCAAGATTATTATTAATAATAATAACAATAATAATGGTATTTTTAAGCACTTTATGCTAGGCAATACACTAAGCGCTGGGGTGGATACGAGCAAATCAGGTTGGACACAGTCCCTGTCCACGTAAGGCTCACAGTCTCAATACTCATACTACAGATGAGCTGAGGCCCAGAGAAGTGAAGTGACTTGCCCAAGGTCATATATCAGACAAGTGGCATAGCCAGCATTAGAACCCAGAGCCCATGACCTTGGTTGATGAAATTAGCAGAGATTTAAAGACTACGTACCACAAAACAGGAAATGCATCAGTACCTCTGAGCTCCTAATGTTCAAAACAAAACAAATGTCTTCAAATTCCTGCCATGGGATTTATAGTTTAGGCTAGGTCATGCACATAAATAATGGTGGGATATCAGGGTGGAAGAGATCAGGTACATGCTGAATGCCACAGTCTAAAAGCAAGGGAAAACAGGAGGGAATTGCCATGGCAAGGGAGAACAGGAGGGAATTGCCATTTTACAGATGAGAAATCTGAGGTACAGAGAAGTAAAGTGACTTGCCCAAAGTCACACAGAAGACAAGTGGCAGAGTTAGGTTAGAACTCAGGTCCTTTGACTCGGAATCCCACACTCTTTTCAGTAGGACACACTGCTCCCAATTGTAATATGTTTATAAAAGTATCATTTCAAGACAATATCAAGTGAATGTAAATATAGACCTTGAAAGATACTTGGATATTTTTGTGAGCTATAGGAAGAGAATCTATTAGAAGATTTCACCAAAAATATTAAAGGGTAATGAAGAAAATGTGCATTTTTGAATGTGAATGCAAAGTAAAAATCAGAAGGTCTGGAAAACTAACATTAGTCAGATTTGTTGATGCTGAAAAGATCTGAAGAACTGGGGCCTTATCCTATCTCTCTGCTTACCTCTTCACCCGATAATAATAATGATGGCATTTATTAAGCACTTACTATGTGCAAAGCACTGTTCTAAGCGTTGGGGAGGATACAAAATGATTAGGTTGTCCCACTTGGGGCTCACAGACTTAATCCCCATTTTACAGATGAGGGAACTGAGGCACAGAGAAGTCATAATTTGCCCAAAGTCACACAGGTGACAAGTGGCAGAGCCGGGATTTGAACCCATGACCTCTGACTCCAAAGCCCGTGCTCTTTCCACTGAGCCACGCTGCTTCTCTAAAGCACCTGATAAAGTCGTTTACAGATGAAAGACAAAGATAAAGACCCGATAAAGTGGTTTACAGATGAAAGACAAAGTAGGCCCTTAAAACAGAAAATTCAGATTGTCCAGCCACAAAGTCAGCAGTCAGCAATTCATTTTAATAACTCTTCTCAGGGAAATGCATTTAGTGGTAGAATTCCACATCCTATTCACCGAATCCCTTTGCTCATTGAGACAGGATAATGAATAGACCAGGAAGGACATTCTGAACTTCCCCTTTTCAAATCTATAACCACAGAAAAGGAAAGAATTGGAGTTAAAAGCTCTCCCTCCAGCCCCACTCTCAAATTACTCTTACTCAGATTTTTCTTTGGGTTACAGAACGACATCTTAATTGCCTCTATGGGAGTGTGTGGACCTACTGTAATAGCCAGAGCGCTGAGTCTCTGTAGAATTTCTTACCTCCTTTTCTGGTAGTGTCTTCATGCCAAAAGCAGTAGCTAAATCTTACGCGAATTTGGCTAGTTCTCTGAGAAAATAACTGTGCCCTTAACTAATTTGATCTTTTCATTACGAACCTCACCTTGTAAAAATTCTTGACTACATCTTTAAAGTGGCAGCGGTTATTATGTAGACTCTGACATTAACTCCCATTGTGGGAGGCAGTGAGAGGGCTCAGCACCCTGTGAATATGTTTTGAACAATAATAACCTACAAGGTTGCATCATTTGAATGGACTGTCCCTGATGCTGTATCCTTTTTGTGAATTTAGAGAGGATTTCTGCACCTTCCATGTAAGCCTAACTGGGGTTCAGACTCTGAAGAGACTCTTGGAGATGAAAACGCCAGCAAGGTGAATTCTTACTGTAGACAACACCTGCCAGCAGTTCATCCAACACTGAAGTTCAAAAAAGAGGTTCATTGTCTGACACACTTCCCTTGAGAGCTTTTGATAGAATAGTCTTCCCATCTCCGCCATTTGGAATGGCAGGACCACCCCAGGTGATTAACTGTTGCTGCTGGGAAGTCCCCCAAGTATTCCCTCTCAGTCTAGAAATTCCTCTATCCACAGGCTGGATTAGGAAAGAGAGGCAACCGTCAGACCACCTGGATTGATAATAGTAATAATTATGGTATTTGTTAAGCTTTTTCTCTGTGCCAGACACTGTACTATGTTCTGCGGTGGATAGAAGCAAATAGGATTGGACACAGTCCCTTGTCCCACTAGGGGCTCACCCAAATGTTTGGCCTTTTAGTTGTCACTCCAGTGAATCCTCATCTTTGCATTAGTTCTTGTCTCTTATGTAGCCATTTTAACTTCCCTGAAATCTCTCAGCTCTGAGGGGAGATGCAAAGCTTTCTCCACTTGAGCTACACAAATCATTGCTGTTATCTTATTTTTTGTACATTTTATCTTTATGTATGTGACCTACATCCACCCAGCCCATCGATGAGGCGACAGCAGTATTTTATTCTATTATAAGCCCCATGCTAAACCCCTAAATCTAAATTCTGAGAAATTCAGAAGTGAAAAGCTTCCTGGAAGTTATGGTGCAGGAAAGTGACCGGTTATCATCCATAAATGTCTCGGTACCAAATTAATTTATTGGTATATAGAAAATTTTGTTAAAACATTTTCTATTGCTTTTTTGAGGCAAAATTTCCCCACTATTGATCAAGAAGATTCTGGACACTGAAATAACAAGATCATATATTCAGACAAGCACACTGTAACCCTTCTCTCCCAGGTTTCATGTTCATATTAATGTCAGTGTCCCCATCTAGATTGTAGCTAATTGTTGGCAGGGAATGTTCCCGCTAAGCCTCTTGTATTACACTCTCCCAAGTGCTTAGAACAGTGCTCTGCACATAGTAAGCACTCAATAAATTTCATTGTTTGATTGATTGGTAGAGAGAATGGGTGATCCAAAAGTCAAGTCAAGGAAGTCAAGTCTTATCCATGTTCGGTAGCTGTCACAAGGGAGGATGGGAGATCACCTCCTCTGCCCCTAAACCTGAACTCAGAGATGCTGAGACGCTTTTAAGTCTCTATACTTCGCTTGGGGGAATGATTCGGGCTGGGAAATAGATAGGGAGGGTTAGAACTGTGGTGACTGGCTGCAGCTGTCCTTAACTCCCCCCAAATTCCCCAGACCTAGCCTTTCACCTCACTTATTTTTCAGTGTTTTCAGCGGCAAGAGCACGGGCTTGGGGGTCAGAGGTCATGGGCTCTACTCCCGGCTCCACCATATGTCTGCTGTGTGACCTTGGGCAAGTCATTTAACTTCTCTGACCCTCAGTTACCTCATCTGTACAATGGGGATTAAGACTGTGAGCACCACGTGGGACAACCTGATGACCTTGTATCCCCCCAGCGCTTAGAGCAGTGCTTCACGCATAGTAAGCACTTAACAAATGCCATCATTGTTGTTATTATTATTATTTGGCCAGCAAGCAGCCAGGACTGCTGCTTGTGCAGTGGCCAATCAATTCTCTGAAGTAACCAAATGAAGACCTCCTATAGAGACGGTGAGGCATAGAAGGAAGAGTTGAGATGTTATTTCAAGCAAGAGGTGAAGAATCAAACTTTACTTATAAACTTCGATTTAAAAATTTCCTTACAAATGGGTTTTTCTAATTTAAGATCCTGCCGGACATTTTCCCTCTAATTATTTATGGCATACCTCCTGATGTAGTCATCAATATCTCAAGAGCCCAATTCTTCCTTCCCACTGATCCTGGTGCCAGGTCATATTTTTCAGTTCCTGCACTCATTACCGAGTCCCAAAACGGGCATGGCCTCCACAGTGTCCTCAGCAGGGCACATAAGAAATATTAATAATAATGATAATTGTGATATTTGCTAAGTGCTTACTATGTGCCAGGCACTGTAGTAAGTGCTTGGGTTGATGAAAGCAAATCGGGTTGGATGCTGTCCCTGTCCCACGTGGAGCTCATAGTCTCAATCCCCATTTTACAGATGAGGTAACTGAGGCTCAGTGAAGTGAATAAACTTGCCCAAAGTACCACAGCATACAAGTGGTGGAATATGTTGAAATGATGTTAGCTTTTTGACCAGCAACAGGTACTTGACGGTCAAAGGAGGGGATGAGGGGTGGTGCTATTTGTCTAAGAGGTATTTGATTGGATAATGGATGTGTCTGGGCTCCCCTATCTGATTGACCTCCATCTTGTTAGAGGGGATGATGTACAACTGACTAATGAGTTAACGATTCCTTTGGAAGTTTTCCCAGTGCTAGAATGCAATCTGAACCACCTGGGAGGGTTTGGTTTCTAAACGTGGCCCTGCCACTTGTCTTCTTTGGGACCTTGGGCAAGTCTGTTCTCTGTGTCTCAGTTACCTCATTTATAAAATGGGGATTAGGTCTGTGAGCCCCATTCGGGGAGTGGACTGTATCCAACCTGATTAGCTTGTACTTACCCCTGCACTGATTACAGTGCCTGTATATACTGTCATTTATTTATTTATCTATCTTTTTATTTATTTATATAAATGTCTGTCTCCCCCTCTGGTCTGTGAGCTCGTTGAGGGCAAGGAATGTGTCTGTTTGTTATTATATTGTACTCTCCCACGTGCTTAGCTTATTATAGTACTTTACACATAGTAAGCACTCAATAAATACAATTGAACGATTGAATGAATGCCTGGCATACAGTAAGCACCTAACAAATACTAATAAAAAATAAAACATTACAAAACAAAAGAAAAAAAAACAAACTCTGCAGCTTCTTACTACTTTTGATGAAGACATAGTGGAGCATATGGGATGTGGTGTCAGCCAGTCAGTAAATCGTATTTATAGAGTGCTTACCGTGTGCGGCGCTCTATACTAAGTGCTTGGGAGAGTACAATTTAACATTATAACAGACATAATCCCTGCCCACAATGGGTGTACAGTCTAGAGGGTGAGACAGACATTAATATAAATAAAATTGTAGATATGTATGTAAGTTATGTGGAGCTGGGAGTGAAGATGAATAAAGGGAGCAAGTCAAGGCGTTGGAAAATGGAATGGAAGGGGAAAGGAGGGCTTAGTCAGGGAAGACATTTTGGAAGAGATGTACTTTCAATGAGACTTCAAAGACTGGGGCAGTAATTGCCTGTTGGATATGAAGAGGAAGGGTATTCCAGGCCAGAGGTGAGATGTGAGCGAGAGGTCGGTGGTGAGATAGACAAGAACGATGTACAGTGAGAAGGTTGGCATTAGTAATAGGAGAATGAAGTCTTCAGGAAGATCCCAAGTGAGCTGCAGCCTTGTGTGTTTTGAAAAGCCACTTGAATGGACAACAGCTCTACTGCTGAATGATTCCCATTCTTAAGTGGATGTTATCTACATAGACCTTCAGTGTAGACGAGCCTGCATTTGTGGATAATATTTTCATCCATGCATTCTGTCAGAATTAAAGTGTTAATTTTGACTAAATACATGAAAAACCCTTGAATAAAGATTCTCTGTGGGTGTGAAATATTCCTTCCCTGCAAACTGTGGTCACTGGGGGCCAAGGGTTGGGTAGCTTTGGGAATGGAACAGGAAACATCCAGGAATAGGACTCGTGAATCTGAACAAAACTGTCCATCAGAAAGACTCTTGCCAATCTGGCAAGCAGAAAAATAAGGTTGGACTGCAAGCTCAACTGTTACCTGAATTTAAAGAGAAATCTCTTCAGATGAGAACAAAATAGAACAATGAGTAGAACCAAGTGGACTTACCATACATAATAAGACCAAATGTTAAATAAACATGGAATAGATTCGTTTTAGTAGGACCTGTGCTCTCTTCATCTTTGTTTCTGTTTTCTAAACTGATAATTTTGCTTCCTGTTGCCAAGATGTAACACTGGCTATTTTCCTAAGGGAGCATTCTATTTGTCAGATTCAACTCTTTTGTCCTCTAGATTGTATGCCTGTTGGGGACAGTGAATGTGTCTACCAACTCTGTTATATTCTACTCTACCGTTTACATAGTACAGTACACTGCTCAGAGGAAGTACTCAATGCATGCCATTGATTGATTTATGTCTATTAACAACGTTATCAACCTAAAGTGCCCACTGATGCTGTCTCCACTTGACAAATGTGCGAAATCAGAGATGCAGAAGTCAGGCAAGTAAGTGAGCAATCTCTTTTATTTGAAATACACAAACAACTGAGCTGGAAAATTTCCCTCCAAAATTATCTGAAATATTTTCTCAGCTATCTTCTCCAAATCACCAGGGGACATTTGGTTGCAAGGTTTTGGTGACTGGCAATTGTACGATGGTCATAAGAGGAGCAGAAATGATTTCTCCTTGGGGATCAAAATCCAGTGAAAATGTGTTTTTCCTTCCTCACATCTATGCTCATTTTTCTAAAGCAAAATTCCATCTGTCATCATTTTGGGCAAACCTTCTGCAAGGAGAGAGTGGTCGTATTCCCATGAGGCTGATTAGACAGAATGTTACAAAGTTCTTGAATATCTGTAAAATCCAGTTTAAGTGTGAGAGGAGAAACAGTGTACCTAATGAATCTGCTCCAGGGCAGACCTAGAGCAAGGATGGGCAAATCGAGTCAGGTAGAGACGTTTGTCACAGTCTGGGCAAAGTATATTCTTTCTGATTGACCTGGAGAAGTCAGTACGTTTTCACTGCACTTAGAAGCCCTCCTTACTAAAGGATCCAGATGTTCTGAAAAGGATCTTGAGCTAATATTGCAGAGAAAGATTGGCACCCAAAGGAACTTAGACTAAAATTCGTTGCTGTTCTAAATCTGGACTTTACTCCAAAGAAAGAGATCTCAGGTCAAATTTGGGTTCATCCAGAATCCACATGGGATCTTACGGAATGTCAAACCTGGAGCTTTTCTAGTTTCTAGGATTCTGTATCTTTGGCGGGAGTAAGGAAACGAAGCTGGGAAACATGGTTGTGGCTGGAATGGAGTGGCCAGCAGTTCCTTTCACTTAACCGCGTTAGACTTGTGTCTATTCTATTTTAAGGACACTGTAACTGGAGAAAGCCATTGATGAAGTTGGGTGAACAGGGAACAGAGGAAGAAATCCACATCTATGAAGGCACAGAAAGTGAGTGTTTGGACGGGTCTTTAATCATTCCTCCAAGCATCTTGGAGAAATCAGGATACCGTAAATTGATCAATTTACTGAGCTCCTACTCTGCGCACAGTACTGTACTAAGCACTTGGATGAGTACAATTAAATTATTAGACATGGTCCTTGCCCTTAAGAAGGTTGCATTGTAGCAGGGGAAACAGATACTGAAATAATGGAGAGAGAGGAGGAAAGAGCAAAAGGGGGTGTGTCCATGAGTTAATGTTTGAATAATTGATTATATAAAATACAGACATAAGCTTGAGAAGCTTGAGATTGTAGGTACTCAGATGGCATGAAAGCCAACGATCTGGCCTCCTACGTCATTAACAAAATTAAATCCATCAGGTCCGACCTCCCCAAAGTCACTTCCCCCCCTTCTCCAACCCCCCGGCTCTCAACACTCTCTGCTACTCTTCCATCCTTCCCAGCAGTATCCTCAGAGGAGCTCTCCTCCCTCCTCTCAAGTGCTACTCCGGCCACCTGTGCTGCTGACCTCATTCCCTCTCATCTCATGAAATCTCTCTCTCAACCCCTTCTCCCCTTCTTAACTTCCATCTTCAACCTCTCACTGTCCACTGGTTCCTTCCCCTCTGCCTTCAAACTTGCCCATGTCTCTCCCATCCTAAAAAGAACCCTCTCTTGACCCCACCTCACCTTCTAGTTATCGCCTCATATCCCTCCTACCATTCCTTTCCAAACTCCTTGAACGAGTTGTCTACACGCGCTACTTCGAATTCCTCAGCACCAACTCTCTCCTCGACCCCCTCCAGTCTGGTCTCCATCCCCTACATTCCACGGAAACTGCCCTCTCAAAGGTCACCAATGACCTCCTGCTTGCCAAATCCAACGGCTCATACACCAGTCTAATCCTCCTCGACCTCTCAGCTGCCTTCGACACTGTGGACCACCCCCTTCTCCTCAACACGCTATCTGACCTTGGCTTCACAGACTCCGTCCTCTCCTGGTTCTCCTCTTCCCTCTCCGGTCGTTCATTCTCAGTCTCTTTTGCAGGCTCCTCCTCCCCCTCCCATCCCCTTACTGTGGGGGTTCCCCAAGGTTCAGTGCCTGGTCCTCTTCTGTTCTCGATCTACACGCACTCCCTTGGTGACCTCATTCGCTCCCACGGCTTCAACTATCATCTCGACACTGATGACACCCAGATCTACATCTCTGCCCCTGCTCTCTCCCCCTCTCTCCAGGCTCGCATCTCCTCCTACCTTCAGGACATCTCCATCTGGATGTCTGCCCGCCACCTTACACTCAACATGTCGAAGACTGAACTCCTTGTCTTCCCTCCCAAACCCTGCCCTCTCCCTGACTTTCCCATCTCTGTTGACGGCACTACCATCCTTCCCGTCTCACAAGCTTGCAACCTTGGTGTCATCCTCGGCTCTGCTCTATCATTTACCACTCACATCCAAGCTGTCACCAAAACCTGCCGGTCTCAGCTCCACAACATTGCCAAGATCCGCCCTTTCCTCTCCATCCATACCGCTACCCTGCTCGTTCAAGCTCTCATCCTATCCCATCTGGACTACTGCATCAGCCTTCTCTCTGATCTCCCATCCTCGTGTCTCTCCCCACTTCAATCCATACTTCATGCTGCTGCCCGGATTGTCTTTGTCCAGAAACGCTCTGGGCATGTTACTCCCCTCCTCAAAAATCTCCAATGGCTACCAATCAATCTGCGCATCAGGCAGAAACTGCTCACCCTGTTCTTCAAGGCTCTCCATCACCTCGCCCCCTCCTACCTCACCTCTCTTCTCTCCTTCTACAGCCCACCGCGCACCCTCCACTCCTCTTCCGCTAATCTCCTCACCGTACCTTCGTTCTCAGCCTGTTCCCGCCATCGACCCCCAGGCCCACGTCATCTCCCTGGCCTGGAATGCCCTCCCTCTGCCCATCCACCAAGCTGGCTCTCTTCCTCCCTTCAAGACCCTACTGAGAGCTCACCTCCTCCAGGAGGCCTTCCCAGACTGAGCACCTTCCTTCCTCTCCCCCTCGTCCCCCTCTCCATCCCCCCATCTTACCTCCTTCCCTTCCCCATAGCACCTGTATATATGTATATATGTTTGTACATATTTATTACTCTATTTATTTATTTTACTTGTGCATATCTATTCTATTTATTTTATTTTGCTAGTATGTTTGGTTTTGTTCTCTGTCTCCCCCTTTTAGACTGTGAGCCCACTGTTGGGTAGGGACTGTCTCTATATGCTGCCAACTTGTACTTCCCAAGCGCTTAGTACAGTGCTCTGCACACAGCAAGCACTCAATAAATACGATTGATTGATTGATTGAAAGTGCTAAAATAGCAAATGAAGGAAATATAGCCTGAGTAGAGGAAATAATTAATCAAAGTAGATCTCTTTGTCAGAGATATGACTTCAGTAACACTTTGAAATTGGTGAGTCGAGAAAGTTGGTGGGGGGGTTGGCTCTGTAGGATTTACAGAGGGAAGGAGTTCCAGGCAGAGTCAAAAGCATGACAAAGAGATCCCTTGCAGAAGAGACAAGAATGCAGCACTGTCTGGGAGGAGCAAAAAGTGCTAGTTGGGTGTAGTGGGAAAAGAAAGTGGATAGGTAGGAAGGACAGTTTATTGAGTGGTTTAAAGCCAGTGATTAGGAGTTCCTACTTGATGTGAAGGGGACTGGAAAATCATTGGAGGTTTTTGAAGAGTGGAGAGATGTGGTAGAACAACACAATAGAATGATCAACATTTTAGAGAACTAGTGTGGCCTGATAGGTAGAGCATGGGTCTGGGAGTCAGAAGGACCTGGGGTCTAATCCCTGACCTGACCTTAGCTTGCTGTGTGACCTTGGGTTGAGGCACTTCACTTCTTCGTGCCTCATTTACATCATCTTTCAAAAGGGGATTAAGAGTGTGAGCCCATTGTGGGACATGAATTGTGTCCAACCTGATTAGAACGTATCTACCCCCTTCACCTAGTTTAGTGCCTGGAACATAGTAAGCACTTAAGTGCAATTTTAAAAAAATGATGCTGGGCTCAGAGTAAAATATGGATAGGAGAGGAGAGCAACTGATTTAGCTGTCAAACATGAGTGTATCTGTGAGAGGGAATATCTTGCGAGCTACTAGCTAAAGTAGTGTATCAAATTAGCTATTGAGGTTGGGGAACAATACTACAAACATCACAGGAAATTATCCAATTTAATATTACACATTTAACAAATATATCTCTTTCATTCTGGTTGATCATTACTTCAATTACATTTTTTTCAACTCATTGGAAGGAAGTTTATTCTAGATCTTACTAGCCAGCATTTTTCTCAAATGATGATCATGTCTTGAGACTGTAAAGTCCATATGAAAGTCTGTTTCTCCTTCATGTGCTTATATCAAGGCATTTAATTGGATAACCACATGTTTAGGGCACCAATAAGCCCCATAAAACTGTTAATAAAATTAGGAATTGACCTAATTTGTCCCAAATACAAAGCCAGTTTTGAAACGACTCCAGGGACCAGTTATGTGTTTCTATTGGAAATGTCAGATGTATACAAGTGCTCAAAAATGCCTTTTTCACTGCATTTATATTTGACCCTACAGAAATACTGCCCGTATTTGTACTCTACCAAGCACTCATTGCAATGCTCTACACACTGTAACCTATCAATAAATCGACCACATTTATTAAGAGTTTTCTGTGTGTAGAGTACTGTACAAAGCAACTTGGAGAGTACAATATAACAGAGTTAATAGATACGTTCCCTATTCATTCATTCAATCGTATTTATTGAGCACTTATTGTGTGCAGAGCACTGTACAAGTTGGCAACATACAGAGACAGTTCTTACACAACAACGTGCTCACAGACTAGAAGGGGGAGACAGATACCAAAACAAAACATGTGGACAGGTGTCGTCATCAGAATGAATAGCAATAAAGCTAGATGCACATCATTAACAAAACGAATAGAATAGTAAATATGTACAAGTAAAATAAATAGAGTAATAAATCTGTACAAACATATATACAGGTGCTGTGGGGTGGGGAAGGAGGTAGAGCTGGGGGGGGGGGGGGATTTAGAGGAGGAGAGGAAAAAAGGTACTCAGTCTTGGAAGGGCTCCTGGAGGAGGTGAGCTCTCAGTAGGGCTTTGAAGGGAGGAAGAGAGCTAGCTTGGCAGCTGTGTGGAGGGAGGGCATTCCAGGCCAGGTGGAGGACGTGGGCCGGGGGTCGACGGCAGGACAGGCGAGAACGAGGTACAGTGAGGAGGTTAGTGGCAGAAGAGCGGAGGGTGTGGGCTGGGCTGTAGAAGTGGAGAAGGGAGGTGAGATAGGAGGGGGCGAGATGATGGAGAGCCTTGAAGCCGCGAATGAGGAGGTTTGGCTTGATGCATAGGTTGACTGGTAGCCACTGGAGGTTTTTTAGGAGGGTAGTAACGTGCCCAGAGCGTTACTGTACCAAGATGATCCGGGCAGCAGCATGAAGTATAGACTGAAGCGGGGAGAGACAGGAGAATGGGAGCTCAGAGAGGAGGCTGCTGCAGTAATCCAGTAGGGATAGGATGAGAACTTGAACCAGCAAGGTAGGGGTTTGGATGTAGAGGAAAGGGCGGATCTTGGCGATGTTGCGGAGTTGAGACCGGCAGGTTTTGGTGACGGATTGGATGTGAGGGCTGAACGAGAGAGCAGAGTCTAGGATAACACCAAGGTTGCGGGCTTGTGAAAAAGGAAGGATGGCAGTGCCGTCTACAGTGACAGGAAAGTCAGGTAGAGGGCAGGGTTTGGGGGGGGAAGATAAGGAGTTCAGTCTTGTACATATTGAGTTTTAGATGGCGGGCCGACATCCAGGTGGAGATGTTCTGAAGGCAGGGGGAGACCTGAGCCTGAAGGGAGGGAGAGAGAGCAGGGGCAGAGATGTAGATTTGGGTGTCATCAGTGTAGAAATGACAGCTGAAGCCTTGGGAGTGAATGAGTTCACCGAGGGAGTGATTGTAGTTAGAGAACAGAAGGGGACCAAGAACTGACCCTTGACGAATACCTATACTAAGGGGATGGGAGGGGGAGGAGGAGCCCAGAGAGGAGAATGAGAATGAACGGCCGGAGAGATAAGAGAAGAACCAGGAGAGGACGGAGTCTGTGAAGCCAGTGTTGAATAGCGTGTTGAGAAGAGGGCAGTCCACAGTGTCGAAGGCAGCTGAGACGTCGAGGAGGATTAGAATAGAGTAGGAGCCGTTGGATTTGGCAAGACGGAGGTCATTGGTGACCTTTGAGAGGGCAGTTTCGCTGGAGTGTAGGAGAAGGAAGCCAGATTGGAAGGGGTCAAGTAGAGAATTGGCGTTGAGGAATTCGAGGCAGCGGGTGTAGACAACTCGTTCAAGGTGTTTGGAAAGGAATGGTAGGAAATAGATAGGGCGATAACTAGAAGGGAAGGTGGGGTCAAGAGAGGGTTTTTTAAGATGGGGAGACCTGTTCATTTTTGAAGGCAGCGGGGAAGGAACCAGTGTAGAGTGAGCGGTTGAAGATGGAAGTTAAGGAGGGGATAAGGGAAGGGGCGAGGGATTTCATAAAATGAGAGGGAATGGTGTCAGAAGCACAGGTGGCTGGAGTGGCACTTGAGAGGAGGGAGAAGATCTCATCTGAAGATACTGCTGGGATAGGATGGGAAAGTAGCAGAGAGGGCTGAGAGCAGGGGGGCTGGGGAAGGGGGAGGAGTGACTTGGGGAGCTCAGACCTGATGGAGTTAATTTTACTAATGAAGTAGTAAGCCAGATCGTTGGGGGTGAGGAATGGGGGAAGGGGAGGAACAGGGGGCCTGAGAAGGGAGTTAAATGTACGGAAGAGCTGACAGGGATGATGGGCATGGGTACCAATAAGGGAGGAAAAATATGTTTGCCTGGCAGTGGAGAGGGCAGAGTTAAGGCAGGAAAGGATAAACACGAAGTGAACAAGTTTGGCCTGGTGTTTAGACTTTCGCCAGCAGCGTTCAGCAGCTCGAGCATAAGAGCGAAGGAGGTGGACAGTGACAGTGATCCAGGGTTGTGGGTTAATGGTACGAGAACGAGAAGGGAAAGGGGAGCCAGCGAGTTGAGCTAAGTAGAGAGGGTCGAGTTGAGAGCCGTAATCTGATCATCAAGATTGGGTAGAGAGGAAAGGGAGGCGAGGTGGGGTGTGAGGCGCTCAGAAAGATGGACGGGGTCGAGATAGAAGAGGTCTCTGTGGGGTAGTAATATAGATTTACAGGGGAGAGGAGTATGAGTGAGGAGACAGGTGAGAAGGTTATGATCAGAGAGAGGGATTTCAGAGTTGGTGAGGGTGGAGATAGTGCAGCGGTAGGAGATGATGAGGTCGAGGGTGTGACCAAATTGGTGAGTGGGTGAGGTGGGGTGGAGCAGGAGTTTGGCAGCATCAAGGAGAGATAGAAGGCGGGCAGCAGAGGAGTCACCAGGAACATCCATGTGGATGTTGAAGTCTCCGAGGATCAGAGTAGTCATGGAAAAGGATAGAGAGAAGGAAGGTGAGAAAGTGGTCAAAATAATTAAAGAAGTTGGAGGTGGGGCCGGGAGGGCTGTAGATGACAGCTACAAGAATCCTGAGGGGGTGGTAGAGGCAAATAATGTGGGCATCAAAGGAGGGGAAGGAAAGGGGGAGTAGGGATAGTGTGAAAGCAACATTGGGGAGCGAGAAGTAAACCGACACCTCCTCCTTTTCCGGTGATTCTGGGGGAGTTGGAGAAGAAAAGGCCTCCACCGGAGAGAATAGCAGAAGAGACTGTGTCGTCCGGAGACAGCCATGTTTCAGTTAGGCCGAGGAGGAGTAGAGGTCCAGGAAAAGGAATAGGTCCAGGATGAAAGGGAGCTTACCTATAAAGGAGCGGGGGTTCCAGAGGCCACACTTGGCAGCAGCTGTGGAGGTAGGGGAGGGAAGTGGAAGGATACGAGGGGTGGGGAGGGTTTGCATTGGGATGAGTTTTCAGGGACCTCGGTAGGGAGAAGGGGAAGAGGGGTGGCGATGAGAAAGGAGAACTGGGATGGGGTGGGGGCGGGGAGGAGGGGAAGTAGGGGGCTTGAAGGGAGTAGTTGAGGGTTGGCTCTGCTACAGCGGGATCCTGGAGAGGGGATGAGGGGGGAGGGGTGGTGGTGGGGGAAAAAGGAGGGAAAGATCTGGGTGGTAAAGAGGAAGGGGAAGATGAGGAACGGGAAAGGCAGTTGGGAGCAGGGGAATTGATAGTTCATGGTGAGGTCAGCAAGGTAAATGACAGCACAGTGGGAGGTTAACAATTAAAATGCAGTAACAATAATGCAGTAGCAGTTATAAAATAAGTAGGCGATGACATCACAGAGGGCAGTTAACAGTTAACATGCTATGGCGATAATAAAGTAAGCAGATGATATCATAGAAAGCAGATAACAGTATGTGATCGCAAAAAATAAGCAGACGATGACATTACAGAGAGCAGTTAATTAACATGCGATGGCAGTAAAATAAGCAGGTAATTAAATCACCGAGATATGTTAACAATTAACATTCGATGGGAGCGATAAAATAAGCAGATGATGACATCACAGAGAGCAGTTAATTAACTTGTGAAAGTAGTAAAATAAACAGGTGATGACATTACCGAGAGATGTTAACAATTACCATTTGATGGGAGCGATAAAATAAGCTGATGATGACATCACAGAGAGTGGTTAACAATTAACATGCAGAAGCGACCATAAAATACGCAGATGATGCTCAAAGCAGAAGGATGAATTGTCCATAAGTCAGTCAAATCAGATCAAAGAGGTTAATGGAAAGGAGAGTCCAGGGGCTCTTGGCAAAATTGTCTCTGAGGTGGTGGAGGATGGAGTCCTATGCACGGCAGTTCTGGAGTATAGCGGAACATCGCGCGGCCTTGTTGGTGCCGGAAGGATCCTCTCCTCAAAGCGCCCCGCCATAGACGCCCGGGACTCCGTTCCCGAGAGGCCCGCCAGCCCGACATCACACCGCGTGGCCCCCGCTGCTCCCGGAAGGATCCTCTCCTCAGAGCACCGCCATAGACGCCCGGGACTCTGTTCCCGAGAGGCCCGCCCGCCATCACACCGCGTGGACCCCGCTGCTCCCACAAGGATCCTCTCCTCAGAGCACCACCATAGACACCCGGGACTCCGTTCCCGTGAGGCCCGCCCGCCATCACACCGCGCGGCCCCCGCTGCTCCCGGAAGTATCCTCTCCTCAGATCACCGCCACAGACGCCCGGGACTCCGTTCCCGAGAGGCCCGCCCGCCATCACACCGCGCGGCCTTGCTGCTGCCGGAAGGATCCTCTCCTCAGAGCGCCCCCATAGACCCCAGGGACTCCGTTCCGTAGAGGCCCGCCCGCCATCACACCGCATGGACCTCGCTGCTTCCGGAAGGATCCTCTCCTCAGAGTGCCAGAGAGGCCCGCCATAGACGCTCGGGACTCCGTTCCCGAGAGGCCCGCCCGCCATCACACCGCGTGACCCACGCTGCTCCCGGAAGGCTCCTCTCCTTCTAGCGCCGCCATAGACGCCCCCTGCTTCCACCCCCACCCACTTAAGTGACCTTCCTTATAGTGCCCCCCAACCCCCCTTCCCGGTCCGGTCCTGACTGACTCTCCCTGCCCCCCCCGCGAACCCCGGGAAAAATGCCCTTCTTATCACCAAGTTACATTAACGACAACCTCATTTGCACCTACTCAGCCTTCCTGTCCCGGAATCGACCCCCGGCCCACGTCCTCCCCCGGGCCTGGAATGCTCTCCCTCTGCCCATCTGCCATGCTAGCTCTCTTCCTCCCTTCAAGTCCCTACTGAGAGCTCATCTCCTCCAGGAGGCCTTCCCAGACTGAGCCCCTTCTTTCCTCTCCCCCTCATCCCCCTCTCCATCCCCCGCATCTTAACTCCTTCCCTTTCCCACAGCACCGGTATATATGTATATATGTTTGTATATATTTATTACTCTATTGATTTATTTATTTATTTTACTTGTACCTATCTATTCTATTTATTTTATTTTGTTAGTATGTTTGGTTTTGTTCTCTGTCTCCCCCTTCTAGACTGTGAGCCCACTGTTGGGTAGGGACTGTCTCTATATGTTGCCAGCTTGTACTTCCCAAGCGCTTAGTACAGTGCTCTGCACATAGTAAGCGCTCAATAAATGCGATTGATTGATTGATTGATTAAGGGGGGTCATGGGAGCGGAGATGCCTGGGGAAAGTTGTGAACAGCCAAATAGCATGGGTGGGCTGAGTAGTTGCGAATGAGGGTGTTGTTAAAATAACTCGGTGATAACAAGGGCCTTTTTCCCGGAAGAGGGGAGGTGTGGGGGGGAAATCATTCAGGTCCGGACTGGGAAGCGGGGACTCGGGGGGGCTTCTCAAAGAAGGTCGCTTATGGGGTGGCCGGGGATGGGATGGAAGCAGGGGGACACAACTGTTCACGAACAAGCAAGGGGACACAATGAATCAAGATCAAGCAAGGGGACACAATGTCCCACGATCCCAGTTGGATATTTGGACAGAGTGGAGTAGCTTCGAGGGGTGAGTGTAGTGATGCTGGAGGGGTGGGGGCCCAGCCCAGGGGCCTCGGTGTGCTCGGGCGGGGATGCAGATGTCCGGGCGTGGGACGGCCAGGGGTCCGGCCGCGAGGCATGGGCACCCGATAGCAGGCTCCTCGGGGATGGAGGGACGGACGGACAGACGGATGGACGGAGGGTGGGGGAGCCCCGGCCCTCGCGGCGGCGTCCGGAGGAAAGGATCCTTTCGGGAGCAGCAGTGGCCGCGCGGTGTGATGGCGGGCTGGCCTCTCAGGATCGGGATCCCGGGCTCCTATGGCGGCGCTCTGAGGAGAGGATCCTACCGGGAACACACTTACAGGCTAGACGGAGAGACAGACAAGGTAGATAAATAAATTCTGGATGTGTACTTAAATGCTGTGAGGCTGAGGGAGCGATACAAATCCAAATGCAAAGGTGACATAGAAGAGAGTGGTAGAGGAGGAAATCAGGGCTTATTCAGGAAAATCCTCTTGGAGATATGCCTTCAATGAGGTTTTGAATGTGGGGAGAGTGATTGTTTGTTGGATATGAAGAGGGAGGGCATCCAGGACAGAGGGAGAATATGGGCAAGAGGTCAGCAGTGAGATAGATGAGATCAAGGTACAGTGAGTAGGTTGGCATCAGAGGAGTGAAGTGTCTGGGCTGGGTTATAGTAGGGAGTAGCGAGGTAAGGTAGGAGAGGGCAAAGTGAATAAGTGCTTTAAAGTTGTTGGTAAGGAGTTTCTGTTTGATGTGGAGGTTCTTGAAGAGCGGGCAATCATGGTCTAATTGTTTTCTGTAGAAAAATAATCTGGGCAGCAGATTGAAGTATGCATTAGAATGGGGAGAGTTGGGAGACAGGGAGGTTGGCAAGAAGGCAAATACAGTGGTCAAGGTGGGATAGGATAGTGCTTCTATTAACGTGGTAGTAGTTTGGATGGAGAGGAAAAGGCATATTTTAGTGATGTTTTAAAGGTTGGACTGACAGGATTTAGTGACAGATTGAATATGTGAGGATATAGGATACAAGGAATCCAAGGAGTTAAGAATTATTTGTTAAAGAGTGAGAGCAGGAAGTGCAGAGGGGCAAGGGCAATGCCTTAAAGGAAGAGTCCTAATAAGAGTCCTAATTTCCATATGTTTTCTTATGGGAAGCAGAAGCCCAAGAGGAGATTTAGTAGAAACCTATGTCTGGAAAGAAGGGAGTAAGCTCCCAGGTATGTTTCTTTTTGTGAGTGTCTTTGTTTCTGAGAGCACTTCTGTCACCATTTTCAGAACCCTTCTAAAATCAGGTCTCCTCTGTGCGGCTTTTCCTGACTATTCCCTCACTTTTCCGATTTTCCCTCTCTTCTACATTACCTGCACTTGGGCCTCTACCCTTTAAACACTTTGAAATTCATCCCAGCTCCACAGCACGTATGTGCATATCCTTCTATAATTTATTTAAATGTCTGCCTCCCCCTCCATTTTGTAAGCTCCTTATAGGCAGGGATCGGGTCTACCTACTCTAGTCAGTTAATAATATTTATTAAGCGTTTACTACGTGCAGAATACTACACTAAGATCTTGGGAGAGTACAGTATACCAATATAACAGACACATTCTCTGCTTACAACGAGCTTGCAATCTCTATTGTACTGTATTCTCTTAGGCATTGAATGCAGCACTCCAGGCATTCAATAAATATCATTGATTGAATGATTGATGGATAATAGGACAAGAAAGAGGATCCAGTATCCTTAATTCAATATTTAAACTTCTTATTTTGAGAATAAAATAGCAGAGAGATTGTAGTTTTATGGATTATTAATATTTTCAGGAATCTTTGTGGCTATTTGCTTCCTCTCACTAATTGAACCCATTACTTATAAGGGAGGCTCGCTGGAATGGAATCATAGAAGCAGGATTGTCTGAAAGAGGAACGTTTAGTTGTCCTAACGTGCCATTGGAGGTATTCACAGTTAGAAGAGGGAATAAATTTAATCTAACAGTACTATTAAAAAGAGAAAACTGTTTTCTAAAGCAAACAATTCATCAAGCCTATTCGTGGCTTAGTGGAAGGAGCATGGGTTTAGGAGTTAGAAGTCGTGGGTTCTAATCCCGGCTCTGCCATGTATCAGCTCTGTGACTTTGGGCAAGTCACTTAACTTCTCTGTGCCTCAGTTACCTCATTTGTAAAATGGGGATAAAGACTGTGAGCCCAACCTGGGACATCCTGATTACATTGTACCTACCGCAGCATCTAGAACCATGTTTACCCATAGTAAGCACTTCACAAATGCCATTATTATTGTTATTATTATTATTATTATTATTATTATTATTATTATTTTGATCAACCCTCAGTAAAGCAAAATGACTTATGTTGAGAGCTCCAGCGTGCTGTGAAATCCAGGTCAATCAGTCACATTTATTGAGCACTTACAGTGTGCAGAGCACTAATAATGATGATGATGATGATGGTATTTGACGTGCACTTAATTTGTGCCAAGCACTGTTCTAAGTGCTGAGGTAGATACAAGGTAATCAGGTTGTCCCACATGGGGCTCACAGTCTTCATCCCCCTTTTACAGATGGAGGAACTGAGGCACAGAGTTAAATGACTTGCCCAGGGTCACATAGCTGACAAGTGGCTGGGCTGGGATTAGACCCCATGACCTCTAACTCCCAAGCCTGTGCCCTTTCCACTAGGCCATGCTGCTGCTCAAGCACTCTACTAAGTGCTTGGGAAAATACAATACAAAGGAGTTGGTAGACATGTTCCCTGCTCACAATGAGCTTACAATCAAGAGGGGGAGAAAAACATTAATTA